>NC_057808.1:107931080-108281325 GCF_018294505.1 Triticum aestivum | reverse complement strand
GACGCGGGCGGCGGCTCGGGATCGGACTCCGCCGGAGTCCGTCGCGGTCACGGCGGGGATGGCGGCGGCAAGCGGGCCGGCTAGGCCTTCGGCCCAGTGCGGTCCGAAAGTGTTTTTTAATAAATTCCACCGAAGAAAATCCTAAATAAACATAAAAAAATTCTAAAAATGTCGAAAACAATTTTCACCGTCTAAATAAAATATTTAGAACAAAATGAACATTTTTCTGGCCTAAAAATGCATATTTTTTCTAATTCAAATAAAATCCAAATAAAATATTTATTTGATTTTAACATTTTTCCTCCAATATTTCTTTTATTTTGGAGAAGTCATATTTTCTCCTCTCTTTTATTTTTATATTGGAAATATTTCAGAGCGAAAAATATTAAAACCAAAATGATCCTATTTTCAAATTTGAGAAAAATTCAAATATGAAAATAAATGAAATCCCCAACTCTCTCCGTGGGTCCTTGAGTTTCTTAGGATTTTCTAGGATCGCAAACGAACTGCAAATAAAATATGATATGCATATGATGACCTATGTATAACATTCCAAATTGAAAATTTGGGATGTTACACTTGTAGACTAGTGTTGTGCCTCCAAGCGCAGAGTTCTGTAGGACAGTAGCAATTTTCCCTCAAGTGGATGAACTAAGGTTTATCAATCCGTGGGAGGCGTAGGATGAAGATGGCCTCTTTCAAACAACCCTGCAACCAAATAACAAAGAGTCTCTTGTGTCCCCAATACACCAAATAAAATGGTAAATTGTATAGGTGCACTAGTTCGGCGAGGAGATGGTGATACAAGTGTAGTAATGATAGTAGATATTGATTTTTGTCATAGGAACAAGAAAAACAGCAAGGTAGCAAGTAACAAAAGTGAGCACAAACGGTATTGCAATGCTTGAAAATGAGGCCCAAGGTCCGTACTTTCACTAGAGCAATCTCTCAACAGTGCTAATACAATTGGATCATATAACCATCCCTCAACGTGCGATGAAGAATCACTCCAAAGTTCTTATCTAGCGGAAAACATAAGAAGAAATTGTTTGTAGGGTATGAAACCACCTTAAAGTTATCCTTTCCGATCAATCTATCCTAGAGTTCATAATAAAATAACACCAAGCTATTCTTTCCGATCGATCTAACCAAGAGTTCATACTAAAATAACACCATATGATACACATCAACCAACTCTAATGTCACCTAGATACTCCAATGTCACCGCGAGTATCCGTGAGTTGATTATACGATATGCATCAAACAATTACAGATTCATAAAACTCAATCCAACACAAGGAACCTCAAAGAGTGCCCCAAGATTTCTACAGGAGAAACAAAGAAAAGAATGTGCATCAACCCCTATGCATAGATTACCCCAATGTCACCTCGGGAATCCGCGAGTTGAGTGCCAAAACATATATCAAGTGAATCAATATGATACCCCATTGTCACCACGGGTATTCAAAGCAAGACATACATCAAGTGCTCTCAAATCCATAAAACTATTCAATCCGGTAATAACGAAATCTCAAAGGGAAAACTCAATTCATCACAACAAGATAGAGAGGGGAAAACACCCTATGGTCCAACTATATTAACAAATCTCGCGATACATCAAGATCGTGCCAAATCAAGAACACGAGAGAGAGAGAGAGAGAGAGAGATATTAAACACATAGCTACTAGTACAAACCCTCAGCCCCGAGGGTGGAATACTCCCTCCTCATCATGGTGGCCACCGGGATGATGAAGATGCCACGGGTGATGATTTCCCCCTCCGGCAGGGTGCCAGAATGGGCTCCCGATTGGTTTTTCATGGCTATAGAGGCTTGCGGCCACGGAACTTCCAATCTAGGGTTATTTCTGGGGGTTTACGTATTTATAAGATTTTTTGGCATTGGTTTCACGTGAAGATGGGCCTCGAGATGACCACAACCCACCGGGGCAAGCCAGGCCCCTCTGGCGCACCCTGGTGGGTTGTGCCCACCTCGTGGCTCTTCTGGCCCTCCCACTAATCTTCTAGTGCCTCTTTTGTTCCAAAAAATCATCAACAAGTTCCGTTGCATTTGGAGAACTTTTATTTCTGCACAAAAAACAACACCACGGTAGTTCTGCTGAAAACAACGTCAGTTCGGGTTAGTTCCATCCAAATCATACCAAAACCATATAAAATTGTTGTAAACGTGGCATGATACTTCATAAGTTATAGATATGTTGGAGATGTATCAACCCCAAGGTGACAATAATTGGGATTCTTTCTGGTGATACCATAATTTGAGGAGTTCATGTATTCACTATGTGTTAATGCTTTGTTCCAGTTCTCTATTAAAAGGAGGCCTTAATATCCCTTAGTTTCCTTATGGAACCCGCTGCCACGGTAGTGTAGGACAAAAGATGTCATGAAAGTTCTTTTCCATAAGCATGTATGACTATTTACGGAATACATGCCTACATTATATTGATGAATTGGACTTGTTCTGTGTCGCCCTAGATTATGACTGTTATATGATGAATATTATCCAATGAAATCACCGATCCAATGCCTATGAGCTTTTCACATATTTTTCTTGTTGTGTTACTATTACTATTGCTACTGTTACAATTGCTACGAGATTACTACTAATGTTGTTACCGTTACTGTTGTTGTTACTACTATTGCTATCACTATCAAACTATCATATTACTATACTGCTGATCACTTTGCTGCAGATATTTAATCTCCAGGTGTGGTTGAATTGACAACTCAACTGCTAATACTTTCAAATATTTTTTGGCTCCCCTTGTGTCGAATCAATAAATGTGGGTTGAATACTCTACCCTCGAAAACTGTTGCGATCCACTATACTTGTGGGTTATCAAGACCTTTTCCTGGCACCGTTGCCGGAGCATAGCTATATTTGTTTAGTCACTTGGAATTTATATCTAATTATCACTATGAAGAATCATAAGGATGACAGAACCAAGATCGTTCCCTCTAAGACGAGGGGAGGTAAGGAACTGTTATCTAGCACTGCACTTGATTCACCTTCTGTTTTGAGTAAGCTTGCAACAACACCACATGCTATTAATCCTGATATGTCGCAAGTCATTTATGATGCTACTTCTGCTATGAATGGTGCTAGTACTTTGCTTGATAAAACTGTGCCACTGGGTGAATTTCTGGATGAACAACTTGCTACAGCTAAAGAAATGAGAATGTTGAAACTGATAAGATTATTGAAACTAAAAACTTTGAGACACCTATTAGACCTAGCTTTCCTAGATATGAATTGCCTGATATCTTGAGGGTTATGTTATGGATGGAGAGGTAGCTAGAGACTTTCTTGCTTGTAAGGATAGAGATGATCTTAAGAAATTATTATGTAAGCTGAAAGAAAAATCCTTGAATGGTAGAATGAAATATAATCCTAAGTTTGCTAATTCACCTATATTTATTACTGATAAGGATTATGAATTCTCTATCAATCCTGAGTTAATTACTTTGGTTGAATCTGATCCTTTCCATGGCTATGAATCTGAAACTGTTGTGGCACATCTTACTAAAGTAAATGATATAGCCACCCTATTTTCTCAAGATGAGAAAATTCGCTACTACCATATTCTCAAGTTATTTCCGTTCTCATTAAAGGGTGATGCTAAGATATGGTACAATACTCTTGCTCCTGGTTGTGTGCGTAGTCCCCAGTATATGATTTATTACTTCTCTGAAAAATATTTTCCTGCTCATAAGAAACAAGCTGCCTTACAGGAAATATTTAACTTTGTGGAAATTAAAGAAGAGAGTCTCCCACAAGCTTGGGGGAGGCTTATCTAGTTACTTAATGCTTTGCCTAATCATCCTCTCAAGAAAAATGAAATACTTGATATCTTCTATAATGGACTAACCGATGCTTCTAGAGACCACCTAGATAGTTGTGCTAGTTGTGTTTTCAGTAAACGAACTGTTGAACAAGTTGAGGAACTATTAAATAATATATTGAAGAATCATGATGATTGGACACTTCCTGAACCACCGCCTAAACCCACTCCAAAGAAGAGGGGTATTTTATTTTTCAGTCCTAAAGATATGCAAGAGGCAAAGAAATGCATGAAGGAAAAAGGTATTAAAGTTGAAGATGTTAAGAATTTACCACCTATTGAAGAAATACATGGTCTCAACACACCACCACATGTGGTGGAGGTAAATTCCCTTTTAAAATTTGATGAAGGTGACACCCCGCATAATAACTCCTAGTCAATGCTTGTATGAATTTGATAAATATATCATGAAGCAAGACCACTTCAATGCCTATGTTATGAAACAATTAAAACAAAATTATGATATGATTGCTCGCTTGAGTGACTTGTTATTTAGAATCACTAATGATTTCATAGGAGTAGGAAAACATGCTTTTATGGTTCAAACTAAGTTAGAACAAGTTGCTAAATCTCAAAGTGAGTTAATTAATGAAATGAATAATAATATGAATGATCATGCTGTTAGAGTAGTGACTAGAGCAGGTAAAATGACTCAGGAGCCACTTTATCCTGAAGGTGACCCTAAAAGAATTGAACAAGACTCTCAAAGAATTAATGCTAATGCACCTAGTCCATCTAAAAGGAAAAAAGGAAAAGGAAAATGATAGGAGTTTGCATACTTCTAGTGAACCTGAAATAGAAAAACCTTCTGAAGATAACAATGATGTCTCTATCTCAGATGCTGAAACTTAATCTGGTAATGAACATTCACCTAGTGATAATGAAAATGATAACGATGATGTTCATGAAGATGCTCAACAAGACGATGAAAAAGAACTAGATAATGATGTTGAGATCAGTGATGGAGGCACTGCCCGGGCTCGCTGGCACCCCGACAGCAGCGCTCGATCAATTAACAAAGGCCTAAAGTTTTTCGCTAGCTTTCTTTACCTGGGAAAAAATAATTGGGACTTATTTTCTCAATAGTTCGTAGCCCAACAGGCAACAGTACGACAGTGTGCAACCCATCCAACTTCACGGCGTGAGGGAATACACGTACCTATGGTGGTTGGGTCGATCACTCCAAGCCTGAAACTCCTGCCTCTTCGTTTCTCAACAGCCGCCGAGCGCAGGGACTGAGCGACCAGGGCGGCGGATGGCCTAGAGCCCTACTGCCCTAGACGGTGAGACGGGGCTACGCAGGACCGGCAACGAGCGGACGTCCGTCGCGCAGGCAAGTCTACTCTTTCCTCTCCTCATGATCGCATTTTTAAATCTGAAAAGTGATTTGCCAATCTGCAATGAACCAATAGATTTAGGGCTTAAATTCAGGTAATGTTTCAATGATAGCTTAAGGAATTTTGATACAATACATGTAGTTGATGTGTAAGTAGTTTTGTACTATTTTTACTTTTTCTGAAAGATTGTACTAATTATTATAGCTCATTTTCTTACTTACTTGTGTGACAACTAACTTCAAATTTTATCATTAAATTTCAATGATGAGGAGGTTTTGTTAGTACAGCAAGCACTGAAAATGCGAATGATGTCTAACCGGAAATAGAAGTTGAGTTGTTGAGGCACAACCGGAAATGTGAATGGTGTCCATCTAACCATCTCTATTCTTGCATGCTTTCAAGATTTAATATATTCGCATCCCACAGCTTAATTACAAATCCATTTTCTATCTTGTAGTGCTTCCTAGGACTTTGGCAACACGCCGAGTTTGCCCCTACGCAAGGCTGATTGTATTTCGTTCTTTTGGCAAAAATGAACAATTGAGATATACTTTTGACTGTGGTGAAAGAAATTGCAAGATCGCATCTGGTGACATCTAGTCTGGTATGGAAAGCTTTACTTTTGTTGGCAACATTGTGAGTTTGCCTCTATGTAAGGCTAGTTATTTATCTTTTGTTGTCAAGTCTCAACTTTATTTGGTCTATGAAATGGATATTGATATATTATATATTAGTACACTTTAAATTACATTTTTTGTGACTATTATGTTTTTGGTTTCACTTTGTTATTAATATGTATTTGTGATTCAAAACTTCAGTGGTATATTATACGTTGTGTATCTGAATACCTCATTTATTATTATTTTTTATTATACACTTAGACTAAACTTGCCCAGGCTCCACCACTGGTTGAGATAGAACCTGTTGTTGATCTGGATAACCCACAACCTAAAAATAAACGTTATGATAAAAGAGACTTTGTTGCTAGAAAACATGGCAAAGAAAGAGAACCATGGGTTCAGAAACCCATTGTCGGTACAACAAACCCTGGGTCTATTGCCCAGACTGTGCACATGCCCAAAGGACAAGATTACAAGCACCAAGGGCAAGTTGCAGCACAAGAGATCAGTTCTTTGAAGGATCCAAGCACAAGTCAAGAAGACCAAGGTGAGCTAGAGGAGCAAGATATTGCTAAGGAAAGAGCCTCCCTTGCCGGGCAAGCGAGCACGGCAAGGTTAGGTTTCGCCCTGGAAGCAAGCTACCAAATCGTCTCGGCAGGCCCGCCGGGACTAGCGGAGGCAAACCACGCCACCGCTCCACCTCACGAACGACCCAAGTCATTCATCAGTGTGGTGTCAAGCCGCAAAGTGACTAAGTGCCATTTGCCACATGGCAACCACTTCCTACAGAACATGCCTCTAGGTGACCCTCGTCCTGAGACGTGTCCAGCGAGCAGGTGCGCAGCTAGCAAATTAGCCCGGCAGAGCCTGCCGGGCAAGCTGTGATGTGAGGTTAAGCGGCGCATTTAATGCGCCTGTCAGCCTGCAGAATTAGGTATGATAGCACTGTTCGCTATCATATCAGTGCATAAAGACTAGTTTGCCACTATGGTGACCCCTTAATCTATAAAAGGAGGCCCATGGCAACCGTAGAAAGGGTTGGCTAATCCACCCTCACACACACCCATGCGTGTGTAGTTGTTTCGCCCCAAGGCAACCCTACCGGGCGAGCGTGTTGCACTCACCACCATCATCCTCAATCAATCCACCAAAGCAGGAGTAGGGTTTTACGCCTCACGGCGGCCTAAACCTGGGTAATATCTACCTGTGTGATCTCTGTCGTGCTGTGCGACGTCTCTCCGCTCTTTGTGCAACGTGCCATCCCCCATGCCGAACCAGAAAGGGGCCCTTGTCCCATAGGTGGACGCGGTTTCCCGTGACATCTTTGGCGCACCAGGTAGGGGATCGCTTGCGCAAACCCGAGAGCGTACGCAGCGCGTCATCTTCATCATCATCTTCATCGTCAGCAGCGTCATCGACTATGGCGCCGAAGAAGAAGCCCGGAGCTGCATACCACCCGTCCACCTCGAGGGCTCCGCCGCCCGCGACCGCCGATGCTGCGGGGGCTGCGGAGGCACGTGAGGACGTGGACACTGTGGGAGATGTGGTCGGCGCAGGCGGCGTTGTCACCACCTCCCCCATGGCCGAAGTAGGAGCGGGAGGCACCGGGGAAAGACAACATCAGCAATATCCCAGCGGCCACGCTCCACGAGGTACGGATGGAGAGATCATTCTGTCTGCACCTCTTCTCCAAGCCGAGGGACACAGCCGTAGTGGTGGCACTCGTTTTGGAGCGAACCACAACCCTCCGACCGCCCCTGCTGTGGGCGCGACCGCAGGGCAGGCTCCACCCCCAGAACGGGTTAACCCAGCTACTGTGCCCAACGGAGCCACTGGCCCCCAAGCGCCTCCACCTCATCACCATGCCGTCCAAGTGACTGGTTCACGATGACGAGAGCCCGGTGTGGTCGCCACCAGCACCATCAGGAGCCGGGCTACACCGTGCTCCGCGTCATCATCATCTATGCCAAGTACTGCCTCAGAGGCCATGGCGCGAGCTCAACTGCTGTTGAGATTTCCTCCGGTGGCTACTCAGATGGATGAGTGGCGAACCATCATCCAGAGTCTGATTGGTTTCGCCGAAGCAGAAGGATCACAGCGAGCTGGCCCGCCACGGCCTCCCCATGCAGCGACAACGGTTCATGTTGCTGGCCGTATGGAGGGGGTCACTCCCACAGTGCAGTCCCCGACACGGCAACCGGCACGAGAGCCACGACGCCAAGAACCTGATGACGTCTCGATGGCCTCTTCTGACCCTCGAGCACGCGCCAAGGCCAACGTCGAGCCCCGGAGGACTAGTGGAGGGAAGGCGCGTGCATCGCCATCGAGCAGCGCCCCACGACCACCGCTGGGCCAATGGGTGCGATGGCCCCGACGTCGACGATCCCGCGCTCGGAGATGGCGGGCCCCTTCCTTTCGAGGTTGGGTGCCCTGCTTTCACTCGTGAGCTGCGGCAATTCCGTTGGTCGTCCGCTCGCACGTTCAAGCCAGAGATTCCAGAGAAGTATGATGGGAGGTTGAACCCGGCAGAGTTCTTGAGCATCTACACCATCGTTGTGCAAGCTTCCGGGGGAAGAGATGAGAAGGTATTCACCAACTACTTTCCTATGGCACTTAAGTCAAATGTGAGATCTTGGTTGATGCACTTGCCGGAGAATTCCATTTTGACCTGGGCTGACCTATGCCATGAGTTCATTGACACCTTCACCAACGGCCAACAAGAACCAAGGCGGCCCAATGATCTGCAGCTTCTTCAGCAGAAAGAAGGAGAAACTTTGCGGAAGTACTTGCAGAGGTTCAGCAGAGTCCACAGGAATATTCTAGATATCCACCCGGCAGCTGTGATAGCTGCATTCCAGTCCAATGTGCGCAACCGCAGGATACGTTCCAAGATGAACATTCGGTTGCCCAAGACCGTGAAGGAGCTTTACACCTTGGTGGACAAGTGTGCTTGGGTGGAAGAAGGGAGGAAACTCCTTGGAGAAGAGGATTGTGTCAACATCGACTCAGAGGATGACGACGAGACTACCAGTCAAAAGAAGAAAACAAGAACCGTAACAAGAGGCGCAAGGACAAGGCAGTGATGACTGTCGAAGGATCAGGTACACCCAGTACCAGCAAGAAGGCTAAGACTGTAGCCCCCTACAAGGAAGTTGCTGCCTGCGCTGATTGCCGGGAAGCTGCGGCGGCCGAGAAAGCCGGGAAAGGCGAAGGGCCATATTGCAAGATCCATCGGACTAAGGTCCATGATTTCCAGGAGTGTCATCAGGTTGAGCAGCTCATCAAGAAGCAGAGGGCTGAGTATGAAAAGCATGATAAAGAGAGAGGTCAGAACGGTGCTGGCATGAAGGGCCGAGGCGGTGAAGTAAATCGCCCCGGCAAGGCTCTCCAGAACCAAGGGAAACCCGCCAAACGCTGAGGGAAGGAGGATTGCAATGATGAAAGTGATGGAGGGGGTGAGGAGGAAACCAGTGAGCAGGAATTCCAAAAAGCCATTGACGCCCTATGCATTGACGGGGGTGCATCTCTGCACTCCTCTCGCCGCCAACTCAAACGGTGGACGCGTGAGGTCAATGCCATGGAGCCAGCGGCAGCTTCCCGGAAGCCGCTCAAGTGGTCACGCACGCCCATCATCTTTGACGAAGAGGATCACCCCGACCGCACCACCGTGGTAGGGTGTTTGCCGTTGTTGGTCTCACCAATGATCCGCAACCTCAAAGTCACAAAGATGTTGGTTGACAGCGCGGCCGAGTTGAATTGGATTTTCTCAAAGGTCATCAGCAAACTCCATATAGCAGAGGAAGAGCTTAAGGTCATGGCACGTTCCAAGGAATTAACCCCGGTAGTAGTTATCCTAAGGGAAAGATCACGTTGCCAGTGACACTTGGGGGAGAGTTGAATTACCGGACTGAGATGGTTGTGTTTGATGTGGTCGACCTTCCCCTGCCGTATAATGGAATTCTTGGACGCCCAGCTTTGGCAAAGTTCATGGCGGCGTCCCACTATGCCTACAACATTCGGAAGATGCCAGGGCTGATGGGCGTAATTTCCATTCCGTCAGACGAGAAGGACACAATTATTTGCATGGATAAGATGTATCGGGACGCAGTCGCAGCAGAGGCCGCTGAAACCACAGTTCCCGCCAAGGAAAGCAAAGGAAATAAGAAGGCAAATAGGGACGCCGGCAAGGAATCCGGGAAGCGTACCTCTTCGGAGTGTGCGGCACCCATTGATGACGTGCCGAAGAGTTCCAAGAGAAAGAGATCCAAGGCTGCTGCACCCCAAGTGAAAAAGGACCCGACAGGGCTGGCTGGCGCTGATGGTACTTACACTATCAGTGCCACCCTTGATGACAAATAGGAAAGCGCGCTCATTGCCTTCCTGCGGGCGAATATCGATGTGTTTGCCTAGCAACCATCTGATATCCCCGTTGTTCCCACGGAGGTATTCAAGCACCACCTTGCTGTCTGCCCACATGCCCGACCCGTCAAGCAGAAGGTTCGGAAGCAGGCCTTGGAGCGGCAACAGTTCATTACCAAGGAGATCAAGAAACTTGAGGCAGCTGGTTTGGTCAGAGGAGTACTGCATCCAACATGGTTAGCAAACACAATGGTTGTGCGCAAGGCTAATGGAAAGTGGAGGCTTTGCATAGACTTCACAGATCTCAACAAAGCTTGCCCAAAGGACCCATTTCCCTTGTCGCGCATCGATCAAATTGTGGACTCCACTTCAGGTTGTGATCTGCTCTCTTTTTTGGATGCATACTCTAGATATCATCAGATCTTCATGTCCAAGGAAGACGAAGAGAAGACCTCATTCATCACCCCATGCGGCACATACTGCTTTGTGTGCATGCCTTTCGGGTTGAAGAGTGTTGGGTCCACCTTTGCAAGAGCAGTCCAGATTGCTTTTGAGCCATAGTTGCACAGGAACATTGAGGCTTATATGGATGATATTGTGGTCAAGACCAAGGACAGATCAACCCTCATTTAGGATTTGGAAGAAACATTTGCCAATATGCACAAGATCAACTTAAAGCTGAACCCAGAGAAGTGTGTGTTTGGCGTTCCCTCCGCCAAGCTACTTGGTTTCTTCATGTCCCACCGCAGGATCGACGCCAACCCCGATAAGATCAAGGCTATCGAGCAGATCCAGGCACCCAAGACAGTTAAGGATGTGAGGCGCCTAACACGGTGCGTTGCCGCGCTTAGCAGATTCATCTCCAACTCTGCCGCGACCGCGCCTTGCCGTTCTTCAAAATTCTGAAGAAGGCAGGACCCATGAAGTGGACCCCGGAAGCAGACGCAACATTGCAAGATTTGAAGGCCTACTTATCTTCTGTGCCCACTTTGGTTGCTCCCAAAACACATGAACCGTTGCTGCTATAGCTAGCGGCAACTAATCAAGTGGTTAGTGCAGCCCTAGTGGCACATCGAGAAGTAAAGGAGACAGAGAGGGAGCAAAGCCCGGCAGGGTCAGATATGGACCAGGACAAAGATAAGCACGGCAGCAAAGGCGACCCTAAGGACGCGGTAAGGAAGAAAGTGGTGCAGCGCCCAGTGTACTTCGTCAGCTCCCTGTTACAGGGGCTAGATCGAGGTACTCTGGTGTGCAAAAGTTGATCTTTGGTCTTTTCATGGCCTCAAGGAAACTGCGCCACTAATTCCAAGCCCACGAGATTATGATCATCACCCGCTTTCTGTTGCAAAGGATACTCCGAAACCCTGAGGCTACCGGGAGAATAGTGGAGTGGGCTTTGGAGTTATCCAACTTTGGCCTGAAATTTGAGAGCACAGCAACCATTCAGAGCAGGGCACCGGCAGAGTTTATTGTAGAATGGACGCCAACCCCTGATGAGAAGTGATGGAAATAGTCACCCCCAACAAGGAAGCGCCCCAAGAATGGATCATGTGTTTCGATGGTGCCTTCTCCCTACAAGGTGCAGGGGCTGGCGTGCTTCTCGTTGCTCCCATAAGGGAACACTTGAAGTACGTCGTCCAGATGCATTTTCCTCGGGAGAAGGCAACCAACAATATAGCAAAGTATGAAGGGCTCCTTGCCGGGCTTAGTATTGACATAGAATTGGGAATCAAGAGGCTGATCATTCGAGGATATTCACAGCTTGTGGTGGGACAAGTCAACAAGGATTATCAAAGTCCATTGATGGAGGCATACGTTGAGGAAGTGAGAAGATTGGAGGAGCACTTTGATGGATTGCAAACAGAGCACGTACCCCGTGCGGAAAACAGCATTGTTGATCATCTCTCAAAGTGTGTTGCGCAAAAGCCTCCTATGGAACCAGGAACTTTTGTTCTCCACCTTACTCAACCCTCTGTATCCCCAGAAACAATGGCCACAAAGAGGAGGAAACTGGACTCCGGTAAGCCTCTCCCGGTAGAACCTTCTGGGGCTCCTGGCAGGGACCCTGCCAGAAACAACTCCCTTTCGATTGTCGGGCCGCACCCTCCTGCCGGGCCACTGGCCCCCACGGTCGAGAGACACGCGCCCACAAATGAGGAGGTGCCGCTAGTCCTCATTGCCAAGCCCCAGGCTCCAACTTGGGCAAGACACATAGTCCATTTCCTCCAAACTGGAGAACTTCCCGATGAGCAAGAAGAGGCTAAAAGAGTAGCCCGGAGGGCCAGTATGTATCAGTTTGTCGATGACATTCTATACAGAAGAAGGCCCAACGGTGTAAAATTGAAGTGCATTTGCCGGGAAGAAGGAAAGGAACTGCTGGCAGAAATACACAAAGGTATGTGTGGCTCCCTGTCGGGGTAAATGGCCACGGGTAGCCTAACCGGCCACCCCTGGCTCTTCAAGAAATTTATCAGGCCTTTGGGCCTTCAAGCACTCCAAGCGTTCGGGCCGCCTTCCGTGGCCGGCTACCACTAAAGCCGACTCCCGAAAGGCGACCCGGCCTCACCGACTCCTCCCTAGGACGACCACGGGGTGGCCGACTCCCAGAAGCCGACCAAGAAGGCCGCCGACTCCTAGGAGACGGCCAAGACCACAACCACTCCTACATAACGACGACTTGATGGGGCATGGCTACAGTGCGGCCCACGACCCCCTAAGCCCGAGGCGGGCATGGCTACAGGAGGCCGTACGGGGGGGATGTCGCCCGTGCGGCCCGGCACTGTAGCCACGCCAGCTACGACGTCATCCACGACTCACTCCTGTACGGCCCAAGGACTGCGGGCCCCTTCAGCCAGAGAGAGGCGTGAAGGCGGCCCGGCTCTTCCCAGTCAGCCAAGAGTATAGCCGGCCTCCAGAAGCCGGCCACTCCCTTCCTTGAAGCAGGAGCCCCATTAAGGAGACAAGACGAGGTGAGGCTACAGTGATGGCCCCCGACGCGGATGACTGTAGCCACGCTTACCTCGACAAAGCCCTCATCATCAGAGGTGCGGCTACAGTAAGCAGCCGCCGACAAGACCCTAGGCGGTGGGGCCGGCCTGTCGACCAAGTAGCCGGCAGCCGGCGGGACCCACCAGCCGGCGGGACCCAGCAGCCGGCGGAAAAGCCGGCAGGCGTAGACACTGACGGCTGGGACCAGTTCCCAGTCGGATTACCATTGTACCCCGGGGGGGTAGGCCTATATAAACCCCCCGGAGCACCCATGCAAAGGGTTCGCATCTCTGCATGTTTGGCTTCCAAGCATAGCACACACACACACCATAGATAGAGAGAAGCAAGAGCTAGCCTTGTTCTTCTTCTCCCTTGATTCCAACAGCTCTAGGAGCGATTGTAGCTACCCCTTATCGATCTAGTGATCATGCGGAGACCCCGCAGGGCAGGACTAGGGGTGTTATCTCCCCGGAGAGCCCCGAACCTGGGTAAGATTCGCCGGCGTGCATGTCTTCGCCTCATCCCATTTCCAGGCACTGGCGACGTTTTATTGGCTCCCACAATGATAAGCCATCCCTTGGCATATGTCGCACCAACCACCCGACATTTGGCGCCCACCGTGGGGACAGGTGCACCGTCGTCCGGAGACCTATTCTGGATGGGAACCCTCTTCCTCCCCCACGAGCGCAGCCAGCCTGCTGCGCCCGATGGCGTTTGCCCCGACGCGCTGCAAGGCATCGACGACGCCTGCGCAGCGAGCCGCCTCGCCGATCTGCTCGGCGAGACTCGCATCTCCGACGAGCCTGCGTCCGACGCAGGCACCGACTACCCTGAGAGCCGCCTCGTCAGCCTCCTCGACCAACTTCACGTCTCCAGCGAGCCTGCTGCGGACATGGAGTCGGTCGGCTCCACCGACCCGATGCTCGTCGACTCCGACACCGCGTCGCTCGACGCCTACCCCTCCGACGTGGTGGTCTTCGACGACCCCCTCCCTCGAGCTGACAGCGGCAGCAGCGCTGTCACCGAAGTGCTGGTCATCAGCCACGTCTCCAACTCGGGCGAGAACGCCCGCGACGCTCTGCAAGCGGCGACGCACGACCTCTCCGTCCCCATCCCGGCCGACGCCGACGCCGAGACCCTGGAGGCACGCCGCCTTGCCCTCATCGTGGAGAGCAAGAAGATAGCCTCGATGAGACGCCTCACCGAGGCTCACCAGCGTGAAGTCGACCGCGCTGCCTTCGGGACGCCGCCGCCTAGCGGCCCGAGCCGAGCTGGCTTCGTCCAGAAGCGCGGCGCAGCCGTTGCCAGCATGCTGGGCGCAGATCGCCCCGTCTACGCCACCCCGCTCGAGAATCTGCGAGCCGCTCAGGCGGCTGCAGAGGAGCTCAATGGGCTGGGAGCCGATGAGCTCCCTTACATGACAAGACAGATCCAGCAGCTGATCGACGCGGCTGCAGAACGGCACGGAGCCGGCGCCCCAGCTGATAGCCATCCCCCGCGCCGGGAGCACGCTGCGACGTCCCGCTCGCCGACTGCAAGCGGTGCGCACCAGAAGAAAGACAAGGAGCCGGCTGCCAGCCGCAGCCGGACTCGCATCACTATCGAGCGCGACGTGGATGGCCGCCCTCGGGCGGTTGAACACCAAGGAAACCTGCCTCCTCCCCCGCCTCGAAGAGAAAGACCCCTCACTCCACCGCCTGTCACCCATCCGACTCTTGGCGACCGACTCGGCCGCCGAGAAGGAGTCGGCGAGAACGACGCCCGCCACAGAATTGACCGCCTGGCTCGATCCTTGGCCTTAGAAGAAGAAGACGATGTCGGCCCGCCATGCTTTGGCCCCCGCATCCGCGACGAGCCCTTTCCCAAAGGGTTCTCGCTCCCTAGAGACACGCCCAAGTACAACGGCTCGGTGAAGCCGGAAGATTGGCTCATCGACTACTCCACAGCCGTCAGCATCACCAACGGCAATCGGCGCGTCGCTGTGAAGTATGTCCCCTTGATGCTGCAAGGCACTGCACGCACATGGCTCAACAGCCTCAAGCCCTACAGCATCAACAGCTGGCTGGACTTCACCGAAGTTTTCGTCCGCAACTTCACCAGCACCTACAAGCGACCTCCCAAGCCTCGCCAGCTCTCCCTCTGCGTCCAAGGGCCCAACGAGTCGACCCGCGACTACCTCACGCGATGGGCCGAGCTCCGCAACTCCTGCGAGGGAGTGCACGAGGTCCAGGCCATCGAGTACTTCACTGCCGGGTGCCGAGAGGGCACCCTCCTCAAGCACCGACTCCTCTGCGACGAGCCGGCTACCCTCGATGAGTTACTGATCACCGCCGACAAGTATGCCACTGCCGACTCCTCCATGAAGACCGAGCTCCGAGTAGACGCCTCGGGGAAGGTAGTTGCTCCGGCTCCCAAGACGCCGGCTGGCGACCCAAACCGGCGCTCCTACCAGAACGACCACAAGCGCAAGGGCCCCATGCCGACTTCCTCCAGTCGGCAGGTGGCCACCATTGAAGACGAGCAGCCCGAAGGGCGGCCCGCTCCCAAGAAGAAGGGTGGCCGGCCACCTTGGCAGCCATCCTTCTCCTACGAACAAGCACTCGATGCTCCCTGCAAGTTCCACAGCGGCGCGAAGCCGTCCAACCATACAACACGGAAGTGCCACTGGCTCACCCGCATCACCAAGGGCGAAGGGATGGTGCCGCCTCCGCCCCCCGGCCCGCCGCCTCCAGCTCCCCAGCAGCCGGCGGCCCGGCCGGCAGTCGGCGCCATCCAAGATGAGTTCCCCGAAGCGTGCGACGCCTACGTCGTCTTCACGAGTCAAGTCGACGACAAGCGCAGCCGACGCCGGCAACACCAAGAAGTAAACGCAGTCGCCTCTAGCACCGCCGAGTTCATGCACTGGTCGGAAAAGCCCATCAGCTAGAGCCAGGCCGACCACCCAGAGGTGATGCCTTCGCCTGGCTCCTATGCTATGGTCTTGGACGTCACCCTTGCGACGGAGAGGCGAGCCGCCAGATTTTCCCGCGTCCTGATAGACGGCGGAAGCAGTATCAACATACTGTACCGCGACACCATGGACAAGCTGAACATCAAAGCAAAGCAGCTCATGCCGAGCCGCACCGTCTTCCATGGTATCGTACCCGGCCTATCTTGCTCTCCAATCGGCAAGATCAAAATGAATGTTCTCTTCGGAGACAAAGATCACTTTCACCGGGAAGCGATATGGTTCGAGGTGGTGGATTTGGAGAGCCCCTATCATGCACTACTTGGCCGACCTGCTTTGGCCAAGTTCATGGCTGTGCCCCACTACGCCTACCTGAAGATGAAGATGCCGAGCTCGAAGGGGATCATCACGGTAGCCGGCGACTACAAGAAGTCCACCGAGTGCGCCATGGCCAATAGCCGGCTGGCCGAGTCCCTCGTGGTGGCAGAAGAGAAGAAGATGCTGGAACGGGTTGTGGCCATGGCCGGCAAGCAGCCGGCCTTGTCCCCCAACCCCAAGGACTGTGATGCGCAGGGCTCCTTCCAGCCTGCGAAAGAGACGAAGAAGATACCTCTGGACCCGGAGCACCCGGAGAGGTTCGCCGTGATTGGGGCGAACTTGGACAGTAAATAGGAAGGCGAGCTCGCCGACTTCCTCCGTGAGAATCGAGACATCTTTGCATGGTCCCCGAAGGACATGCCGGGTGTTCCGAAGGATTTCGCCGAGCACAAATTACATGTCCGAGCTGATGTGAAGCCGGTCAAGCAACCCCTTCGCCGACTATCAGAAGAGAAGCGAAGAATCGTGGGAGAAGAGATAGCCCGGCTCCTTGCAGCCGGCTTCATCATGGAAGTGTTCTTTCCAGAATGGCTTGCCAATCCAGTTCTGGTTTTGAAGAAGAATAACAAGTGGCGCATGTGTATAGACTACACAAGTTTGAACAAGGCCTGCCCAAAGGATCCGTTTGCTTTGCCACGGATTGACCAGGTGATAGACTCCACAGCCGGATGCGAGCTGTTGAGTTTTTTGGATGCATACTCAGGGTATCATCAAATCAAGTTGGACCCGGCTGACCGCCTGAAGACTGCCTTCATCACACCCTTTGGAGCTTTCTGCTACCTGACAATGACATTCGGCTTGAGAAACGCCGGTGCCACTTTTCAGCGTTGCATGCAGAAATGTCTCTTGAAACAACTCGGCAGAAATGCCCACGTCTACGTAGACGACATTGTGGTGAAGACAGAGAAGCGCGGTACCTTGCTGGAAGACCTGAAGGAAACATTTGCCAACTTGCGCCGATTCCAGATCAAGCTCAACCCCGAGAAGTGCGTGTTCGGAGTGCCAGCCGGCCAGTTGCTAGGCTTCCTGGTCTCCGAACGCGGCATTGAGTGCAACCCTGTCAAGATCAAAGACATCGAGAGGATGGAGATTCCCACCAAGCTGCGAGATGTGCAGAAGTTCACTGGCTGCTTAGCCTCCCTGAACCGTTTTATCAGCCGACTAGGAGAGAAGGCTCTCCCCCTGTACCGACTCATGAAGAAGTCCACTCACTTTGAGTGGAATGATCAAGCCGACCAAGCCTTTCATGAGTTGAAGAAAATGTTGAACACTCCGCCTGTCCTGGCTGCGCCGACTGAGAAGGAGCCCATGCTCCTCTACATCGCCGCGACAAGCCGAGTCGTTAGCACTGTTGTTGTGGTCCAGCGCCCGGAGGAAGGCCGAGCCCAGCTGGTCCAGAGGCCGGTCTACTATCTCAGCGAAGTACTGTCTAGCTCGAAGCAAAACTACCCGCACTACCAGAAGATGTGCTATGGGGTATACTTCGCTGCCAAGAAATTGAAGCCCTACTTCCAAGAGCACCCCATCACGGTCGTGTGCACTGCCCCGCTCGCCGAGATCATAGGCAGCCGGGATGCATCCGGCCGGGTGGCCAAATGGGCCATCGCCTTGGCGCCCTACACGATTTTCTATCAACCCCGCACCGCCATCAAGTCGCAAGCATTGGCCGACTTCCTCGTCGACTGGGCCGAGACCCAGTACTTACCGCCGGCTCCCGACTCCACCCATTGGCGGATGCACTTTGACGGGTCCAAAATGCGCACCGGCTTGGGAGCCGGCATCGTCCTCACCTCTCCCAAAGGCGACAAGCTCAAGTACACGCTGCAGATCCACTTCGCCGCCTCCAACAACGTGGCCGAGTACGAAGCGCTCGTACATGGGCTCCGGCTGGCCAAAGAACTCGGCATACGCCGGATCCTGTGCTACGGCGACTCAGACTTGGTGGTCCAGCAATCATCTGGCAACTGGGACGCCAAGGACGCAAACATGGCAAGCTACCGTTTCCTCGTCTAGCAGATGAGCGGATACTTCGAAGGGTGCGAGTTCCTTCACGTGCCAAGGGCCGACAACGACCAAGCAGATGCCCTAGCACGGATCGGCTCCACCCGACAAGCCATACCGACTGGCGTCTCCCTCCAGCGCCTCCTCAAGCCGTCCATCAAGCCGTCTCCAGAGTCGGATTCCATCTTCGTACCGCTTGCGCCAGAAACAGCCGGATCCGGCTCAAGAAATCCCGCAGGCGGCACGGGGACTTCGACGACTGCCCCGGGGACTGACGTAATCGCACCCGGCCTAGGGACTTCAGAACCCGGCCCGGGGACTGCAGCAGTCGGCCCGGGGACTACAACGACACAAGAAGCGATGGCCGACTCCAACGCAACACCCAACCCACCCACCTGAGTCATGGTGGCCACATTAACAGCAGAAGAAGTCACAGCTCCCTCATGGGCCCTGCCCATCCTCAAGTTCCTAGTCAGCAGAGAGCTGCCGGCTGACGAGATCGCAGCAAGACTAGTGCAACGACGAGCCGCAGCATACACAATAATCAACAGGGAGCTTATGAAGCGCAGCATCACTGGAGTCTTCCAGCATTGCGTCGAGCCAGAAAAAGGAGTGGCAATCCTCAAAGACATCCACCAAGGCGAATGCGGCCATCACGCCGCCTCAAGATCCCTCGTGGCCAAGGCTTTCCGCCATGGGTTCTTCTGGCCGACTGCCTTGGAGGATGCTAAAGAAATAGTCAAGACCTGCAGAGGATGTCAAGTCTTCAGTTCCAAACAACACCTGCCGGCTTCTGCCCTCAAGACCATTCCCCTCACCTGGCCTTTTGCCGTCTGGGGACTGGACATGGTGGGCCCTTTCAAGACAGCCCGCGACGGCTTGACACATCTACTCGTTGCTGTGGACAAGTTCACAAAATGGATTGAAGCCAAGCCAATTAAGAAGCTGAACGGGCCGACTGCCGTGACATTCATCACCGACATCACTACTCGGTACGGCGTGCCGCACAGCATCATCACCGACAACGGCACGAACTTCGCCAAAGGCGCACTGGCACGTTTCTGCGCAACACAGGGCATCCGACTGGACTTAGCGTCCGTTGCCCACCCGCAGTCAAACGGCCAGGTCGAGCGAGCAAATGGACTTATCCTCTCCGGCATCAAGCCCCGATTGGTTGTACCACTGGAGCGATCGGCCGGCTGCTGGCTCGAAGAGCTGCCGGCTGTCCTCTGGAGTCTGCGCACTACACCCAACAAGTCAACCGGCTTCACTCCATTCTTCCTTGTGTACGGTGCCGAGGCTGTCATCCCAACAGACATCGAGTTCGACTCGCCTCGGATCACCATGTACACGGAGGAGGAAGCCAAAGAAGCAAGAGAAGACAGCGTCGACCTACTGGAAGAAGGCCGACTGTTGGCCCTCAGCCGGTCCGCCATCTACCAGCAAGGCATGCGCCGCTACTACAACCGCAAGGTCAAGCCAAGATCCTTCCAAGAGGGCGACCTTGTGCTCCGGCTGATCCAGCGAACAGCCGGCCAGCACAAGCTCTCGGCCCCTTGGGAAGGCCCCTTCGTCGTCAGCAGGGCACTCGGCAACGACTCCTACTACCTGATCGACGCGCAAAAGCCAAGAGCACGCAAGAGAGACGACTCCGGCAAGGAGTCGGAGCGACCATGGAACGCAAATCTCCTAAGACGATTTTACAGCTGAAAAGCAGTATGTATCACGCTACCCCCTTTTGTATTAAGTTACAAACCAACAGGCCCCCCAAACAGTACTCGGGGACTGCCTTTTATTTATCTATGAATGACGAGTGTCATATCCATGAATGTATTATTACATTTTGAAATCTTGTCCGGCACCGGGTCCGACTAGTCGGCCCGGGGACTGGCCGCCTTGAGCTATACTCTAAGTTCTTCCCGAAGTCAGCAAAGTAGTGCGCCGGCTCCCAAGTCCTCTCTTGTTGAAAGTCGCAGCTCAAAGAACTGACTGTCCGACTAGCAAGAGAGAAGACAGAAAGGACGCCCACACGAAAAACGGCTAAGGAACAACTAACCTATATAGCAAAAAGGCGGCCTCCATATATGCCTGCTGACTGTCACAGCAGCCGGCTGGCCGGCTTCCTAAAAAACTTAGCTTAAGTCCGGCAGAGCTAAAAGTACTTCCCCCTCCCCAATCGGCCAGGCACTCCCCGGCTACAGATTGCAGAGCAACTGTTTGACTAGGGAGGCGGCAACCAAGGGAGGGCGGCAAAGGAAAAAAGCAGTAGGACAAAAAGCGAAAGTACAAGGAAAAACCGATTGCATAACTTATATACATAAAGCCGCCCACAGGCCGGCAACAGACTTAAGTTTGAATACACCCAGTGGGTGGAATTGTGCAGACTTAACCAAACATTGTTCAAAAGCAACAAGACAGGAAAACAAAAGAAAGAAGACTAAGGCGCGACTTGGAGGCCGAGCTGGTCGGTGAAGGCAGCTCGCCGGCTGAAGGAGTGGCCGCCTAGTTGGTCCCGGCTTGACCACCTCCCGCGGCAGGAGACGCACTCGCACGCGACGTAGTGCTGGAGGCGCGGTCAGGCTGGTCGGCTTCTCCACCAGCCGGCTCGGCGTCTTCACCCTCCTCCTCCTCCTCCTCGCCCTCGTCGCTGGAGTCGATCTCCTCCGCCGAGTCCTCGCCATGTGCCAGGTCCAGCCCGAACCAATCTTCCGGCTGGGCGACTCCATTGTCGTCCACCTCGGGGGCGAAGACGTTGGTGTCGGTGTAGTCGGCGATCGCCGAAGCTCGCCGAATGATGGCCGGACGCGCCGGCTCCAGCTCCGTGTCGGCTTGCTGCCGCCAGGTCGACAGCTGGTCCAGGTTCAGGCCGGGATACCAGGCCTTGACAAACTCCAGCGCCCGCCTGGCGCCGGAGCGAGCCGCTGACGCCTTCCAAGCCTCGAAGCGGCCGACGGCCACCTCCAGCCAGTCGGCGGTCCGACTGGGAGTGCGCGGGACCACTTGGCCGGGCCAGAGGGCGGCCAAGACCGCCGACCCGACACGCTGAAGCCGGCGGAGCAGCCTGTGAGCCGGCTGGATGCGAGCCTGGATCGTCAGGAGCTGCTCCTCCAGCGAGCGGCCGGCGGTTGGCGAGATCTCGAAGCCGGCTTGCCTCTTCGCCTGGCGACGGGCTTCGACGGCCTGGTTGGCGGCAGTGGAATAGCCGGGGAAGTACTCTGCGCGAAGAAGAAAAGGAAAGAAAAACACCAAAATCAGAAAAACAAGTCAAATGGCAGATGGCAAGAAAGGACGAAGGGGTAGATGACCTACCGTCAACCAGGTCCTCAATCTGGCCATAGCCAGAGACCAGAGTCTGCTTGACCTCCGCCCAGCCGGCCGCCTCCGTCTCGAACTCGGCCTGGAGGGCGGCCTCGCGATCCTGCGCGGCCTTCAGCGCAGCCTTGTGGCCTTCCTCCTGGTCGGCCAGCTTCTTGACCAGGCGGTCGCGCTCCTGCACCAAGGCGGGAGCTCCGCGTCCTTGGCACGAAGAGCAGTCTGGGACTCCACCAGCTGTGCCCTCAGACTGGCGTTGGCCACTGCAGAGATAGAAGAAAAAGAAGAACAATAAGGAATGATCGAGGAAGATCCGAGCCGACTGCTCAGCAGTCGGCCCGAATCTCGGGGACTACACCCAGTGGGTGCGCTGACGCGCCCCCACATGAGAAAAAGGTCAAGTCACATACCTCGGCTTTCCGTGAGATCGGCGGTCTTCTGAGTCAACTCCCGAGCCTGGGAGTTGAAGGCGGCCGCTCGGAGATTGTGGTAGTCCTGCAAGATGGACAGAAGACCGACGTGAGAACAAAAGCAGCAAAAACAAAATCTCCAAGAAGTTCCAAGCCGACTGCTCAGCAGCCGACTCGAAACTCGGGGACTACACCCAGTGGGTGCGCTGACGCGTCCCCACGAGAGAAATCAAGTTCAAAAAAGAACAAGATGAGAATACTAACCCGGATGGCTGC
Organism: Triticum aestivum; assembly: GCF_018294505.1. NCBI lineage: Eukaryota > Viridiplantae > Streptophyta > Magnoliopsida > Poales > Poaceae > Triticum > Triticum aestivum. The sequence goes on along the minus strand of NC_057808.1, from coordinate 108,258,837 downwards.
CCGCGTGGCGAGGAATTCGTCGGTGAACTGCTTCAGCGCCGCGGCTTGGCTCTGCAGCCGGGTCCGGATGTCTTGCGCAGCGACGTTCACCACGGCTGCCCTCTGCCCGGCGTCCACCCCGAGGTAGCGCTGGCCGCCTCCGCGTCTCGGGCTGACGAGCTGGAGCCCACGGCCGGCTGTGGCTCCGACGCGGCCTTTTGCGGTTCAGACACGGCCTTCCCTGCACGCCGGCTTGGCGGAGCCCGGACCGCCACCTCAGCCCCCGCGGCCGGCTCGCCCTCCGCCGACTGTGCGGGCGCAGGCTCAGGCTGGCGGCCTTGGGTCGTCCTAGTCGGAGGAGTCGGCCCCGGCGCCTCCCCCAAGATGACGACGTCGTCGCCGCTTCCTCCCAGCCCCGGCTGGGAACCGCTGGCCCCCCTTGGCGAGGGATCCACGTCCCCGGGCGTCATGGTATGCAGGGGGGTGACCATCAAAGCCTCCCCTACCGCCGCTTCAGCCTCAGCCTCCGCCTGGGCCTTGGCTGCGGCCTCGGCGAGCGCCTTCTCCGCCTCCTCCTCCCGAGCCGCCTGGGCGGCGGCTGCCCTCCGTGCCTCCGCCTCCCGCGCTTCCTGCTCCTCCCGCGCCTCCCGCGCGTTCCTTTCCGTCGCCTCCAGGAGGGCGGCGCGGGGATCTACGCGGCGGGTGGTGCTCCCAGAGCCCCCTGGCGACTCGATGACGGAGCCGGCGTCCGCCCGCTCAAGTGATAGCGGAGCTCTGACCATTGAAAAAGAAGACGAAGACTCAAGAACCATCAAAGGAAAGAGAGAAGGACAGTACGAAAAAAGAGAGAACTTACACCGACACAGTCTGCAGCTGCTTCACCACTTTGCGGAAGCGAGCCGCCTTCGCGGCCGCCTCTTCCCGCCTGGTGGCCGCCGCCCCACCCCTAGGCTTCTTCGTCCGGCTACCGAACATGCCCTGGGTGGCGCGACGTTTCTGGCCTCTACCCCGAACAGGCTGCGCGCCGGAGGATCCCGCGACGCGTCCGGACGCCGGCTGGCGATGCGGGACGGCTTCGGCTTCGTCCTTGTCCGGCCAGTCCTCGAAGGTAGCGGTGAACCCGGAGCCGCCTGCTTCGCCGCCGGCTTGGCCGCCAGCCGGCTCGGCGGCGTCCTCCATATGGACCGCCCCCAGGTCGGGGTCCTCCTGGTCGTGCTCGGTCCGGTCGGGGACGAAGCGGCGCTCCACGTCCGCTCCGCCGGCCGGCCGAAGCAGAGGATTCTGTCAAAAAGAGCGAGCCGACTGAGTTAGAGTCGGCCCAAAGGAACTCGGCGACAAAGCTGAGAGAGAGAAAGAGAAAAAGAGAAGGGGAGCGTACCGTAGGCGGAGAATTGGCGCGGCTGTATGGCTCCTTGCCGAATTGCCAGTCATCGGAAAGCTGACAGTTGGCGAGGTAGTTCACCATGTCGGCGGCGTCGGGCTGCGGCATCTCCTTGGTGCACATCCGGCTCGGATCGAGCTGGCCGCTCATCTGACAGATCAGATGAGGCCGGCTCTGGAGCGGGAGGACCCGGCGCGTGACGAACGCGACCAGGAGGTCGGGCCCGTCAGGCCCTCCGACTGGACCATCACCCGCAGGCGGGCGATGGCGGCGTTTCCTCCCTGCGACAGCGTCACCGCCCGGAAGGACCACTGGGGCAGCCTCCCCGCCGGTGGGCCGGCTACGTAAGCCGGCAGGTTGATGTAGTCGCCCCGTGGAGCGATGTTCCGCACGTAGAAGTATGACTTCTGCCACTTCTTCACCGATTGGATCAGTGTGATGATGGGGAAGGGGTTGTCGGCGCCCGATCTCCGCGACGCGATGAAGGCGCCAGTGTGGGCCGGCACGCCCTTGCTGCGCGTACCCAGCTTCGACTGGAAGAACTCCCCTCAGAGCTCGAGGGTGGGGAGGACGCCGAGATAGCCCTCGCACAGGGTGACGAAGGCCGACAGCAGCACCACCGCATTGGGGGTGAGGTGGTGCGGCTGGAGCTGATAAAAGTCCAGCCAGGAGCGGAAGAAGGCGCTCACTGGCAGGCCGAAGCCGCGCAGGAAGTGCGAGCGGAAGACTACCCGCTCGCCGTCCCGCGGCGCCGGCCTGATTTCCTTCTCCGGCGCGAGGCGGACCTCCACTTTGTCCGCGGAGGAAGTCGATGTGGTCGTTGTGGACGATGGAGCCATCCCAATCCCCGCCAAGCTGCTCTACGTGGGGAGGCATAGCGGAAGCTAGCACGGCGGCGGAGGAGCGTGCGAAGGAAGAGCGCGGCGGCGAAGCACTATCGCAAGAACAAGCAAGGCGAGAAGACAAAGGGAGTAGGAGGAGCGTGCGAGGGTCTGCCGCCCTCCACCTCCCCCAACTTATAGCCTCGCGCGGCCGAAGAGGCCGGACGTGGGGGGGAGACGTGGGATTAACTACGCCCACTCCCCCCACGTCTCGCGTTTATTACGCATAAGTACGAGCCGAAACTGCTGCACGGAACGTGCGGGCGGTTTCGGGATTCAAAGGATCCGCGCCTAGGCCGGGGCGCGGACGTGGCGGGCCCCCTCCCTGCGGCGACGTCCCGTCACGCGCGTGGGCTGGCAGGCTTTCCGGCCACGTGGCACGCCAACGGCCCGAGGTCGGCCCGCGGCCCGGTGCACGAGCCTGCGGGTTCCCGCCCCCCGACTCCAGAAGAGTTCGCCTAAGGCGGCGCGCCAGACCAAGGCCGGCTCCCAGCTGCCGGCTCGTCACGATAGGAAGCTGGTCGAGCTTCCCTTGTCGCGCATCGATCAAATTGTGGACTCCACTTCAGGTTGTGATCTGCTCTCTTTTTTGGATGCATACTCTGGATATCATCAGATCTTCATGTCCAAGGAAGACGAAGAGAAGACCTCATTCATCACCCCATGCGGCACATACTGCTTTGTGTGCATGCCTTTCGGGTTGAAGAGTGTTGGGTCCACCTTTGCAAGAGCAGTCCAGATTGCTTTTGAGCCATAGTTGCACAGGAACATTGAGGCTTATATGGATGATATTGTGGTCAAGACCAAGGACAGATCAACCCTCATTTAGGATTTGGAAGAAACATTTGCCAATATGCGCAAGATCAACTTAAAGTTGAACCCAGAGAAGTGTGTGTTTGGCGTTCCCTCCGCCAAGCTACTTGGTTTCTTCGTGTCCCACCGCAGGATCAAGGCCAACCCCGATAAGATCAAGGCTATCGAGCAGATCCAGGCACCCAAGACAGTTAAGGATGTGAGGCGCCTGACACGGTGCGTTGCCGCGCTTAGCAGATTCATCTCCAACTCTGCCGCGACCGCGCCTTGCCGTTCTTCAAAATTCTGAAGAAGGCAGGACCCCTGAAGTGGACCCCAGAAGCAGACGCAACATTGCAAGATTTGAAGGCCTACTTATCTTCTGTGCCCACTTTGGTTGCTCCCAAACCACATGAACCGTTGCTGCTATAGCTAGCGGCAACTAATCAAGTGGTTAGTGCAGCCCTAGTGGCACATCGAGAAGTAAAGGAGACAGAGAGGGAGCAAAGCCCGGCAGGGTCAGATATGGATCAGGACAAAGATAAGCACGGCAGCAAAGGCGACCCTAAGGACGCGGTAAGGAAGAAAGTGGTGCAGCGCCCAGTGTACTTCGTCAGCTCCCTGTTACAGGGGCTAGATCGAGGTACTCTGGTGTGCAAAAGTTGATCTTTGGTCTTGTCATGGCCTCAAGGAAACTGCGCCACTACTTCCAAGCCCACGAGATTATGATCATCACCCGCTTTCCGTTGCAAAGGATACTCCGAAACCCTGAGGCTACCGGGAGAATAGTGGAGTGGGCTTTGGAGTTATCCAACTTTGGCCTGAAATTTGAGAGCACAGCAACCATTCAGAGCAGGGCACCGGCAGAGTTTATTGTAGAATGGACGCCAACCCCTGATGAGAAGTGATGGAAATAGTCACCCCCAACAAGGAAGCGCCCCAAGAATGGATCATGTGTTTTGATGGTGCCTTCTCCCTACAAGGTGCAGGGGCTGGCGTGCTTCTTGTTGCTCCCATAAGGGAACACTTGAAGTACGTCGTCCAGATGCATTTTCCTCGGGAGAAGGCAACCAACAATATAGCAAAGTATGAAGGGCTCCTTGCCGGGCTTAGTATTGACATAGAATTGGGAATCAAGAGGCTGATCATTCGCGGATATTCACAGCTTGTGGTGAGACAAGTCAACAAGGATTATCAAAGTCCATTGATGGAGGCATACGTTGAGGAAGTGAGAAGATTGGAGGAGCACTTTGATGGATTGCAAACAGAGCACGTACCCCGTGCGGAAAACAGCATTGTTGATCATCTCTCAAAGTGTGTTGCGCAAAAGCCTCCTATGGAACCTGGAACTTTTGTTCTCCACCTTACTCAACCCTCCGTATCCCCAGAAACAATGGCCACAAAGAGGAGGAAACTGGACTCCGGTAAGCCTCTCCCGGTAGAACCTTCCGGGGCTCCTGGCAGGGACCCTGCCAGAAACAACTCCCTTTCGATTGTCGGGCCGCACCCTCCTGCCGGGCCACTGGCCCCCGCGGTCGAGAGACACGCGCCCACAAATGAGGAGGTGCCGCTAGTCCTCGTTGCCAAGCCCCAGGCTCCAACTTGGGCAAGACACATAGTCCATTTCCTCCAAACTGGAGAACTTCCCGATGAGCAAGAAGAGGCTAAAAGAGTAGCCCGGAGGGCCAGTATGTATCAGTTTGTCGATGACATTCTATACAGAAGAAGGCCCAACGATGTAAAATTGAAGTGCATTTGCCGGGAAGAAGGAAAGGAACTGCTGGCAGAAATACACAAAGGTATGTGTGGCTCCCTGTCGGGGTAAATGGCCACGGGTAGCCTAACCGGCCACCCCTGGCTCTTCAAGAAATTTATCAGGCCTTTGGGCCTTCAAGCACTCCAAGCGTTCGGGCCGCCTTCCGTGGCCGGCTACCACTAAAGCCGACTCCCGAAAGGCGACCCTTCCTCACCGACTCCTCCCCAGGACGACCACGGGGTGGCCGACTCCCAGAAGCCGACCAAGAAGGCCGCCGACTCCTAGGAGACGGCCAAGACCACAACCACTCCTACATAACGACGACTTGACGGGGCATGGCCACAGTGCGGCCCACGACCCCCTAAGCCCGAGGCGGGCATGGCTACAGGAGGCCGTACGGGGGGATGTCTCCCGTGCGGCCCGGCACTGTAGCCACGCCAGCTACGACGTCATCCACGACTCACTCCTGTACGGCCCAAGGACTGCGGGCCCCTTCAGCTAGAGAGAGGCGTGAAGGCGGCCTGGCTCTTCCCAGTCGGCCAAGAGTATAGCCGGCCTCCAGAAGCCGGCCACTCCCTTCCTCGAAGCAGGAGCCCCATTAAGGAGACAAGACGAGGTGAGGCTACAGTGATGGCCCCCGACGCGGATGACTGTAGCCACGCTTACCTCGACAAAGCCCTCATCATCAGAGGCGCGGCTACAGTAAGCAACCGCCGACAAGACCCTAGGCGGTGGGGCCGGCCTGTCGACCAAGTAGCCGGCAGCCGGCGGGACCCACCAGCCGGCGGGACCCAGCAGCCGGCGGAAAAGCCGGCAGGCGTAGACACTGACGGCTGGGACCAGTTCCCAGTCGGATTACCATTGTACCCCCGGGGGGTAGGCCTATATAAACCCCCCGGAGCACCCATGCAAAGGGTTCGCATCTCTGCATGTTTGGCTTCCAAGCATAGCACACACACACACCATAGATAGAGAGAAGCAAGAGCTAGCCTTGTTCTTCTTCTCCCTTGATTCCAACAGCTCTAGGAGCGATTGTAGCTACCCCTTATCGATCTAGTGATCATGCGGAGACCCCGCAGAGCAGGACTAGGGGTGTTATCTCCCCGGAGAGCCCCGAACCTGGGTAAGATTCGCCGGCGTGCATGTCTTCGCCTCATCCCGTTTCCAGGCACCGGCGACGTTTTATTGGCTCCCACAATGATAAGCCATCCCTTGGCATATGTCGCACCAACCACCCGACACTCCCATATTGGATCAAGGGCATTAGTTGGGAAAGCATTCCGGCAAGGATTCTATTGGCCCACAGCCCTCCAAGATGCGGTCGAGCTAGTCACCAAGTGTGAAGCCTGCCAGTTCCATTCCAAGAACATCCATCTGTCTGGACAAGCTCTTCAGACAATCCCTTTGTCATGGCCGTTTTTGGTCTGGGGGCTCGATATCCTCGGCCCTCTCCCCCGAGCTGCTGTGGGCTTTGAATTCTTGTTCGTTGCCATTGACAAGTTTACAAAGTGGTCAAAAGTAGATGTCGTGAAATAGGTGACTGCTGATACGTCTCCAACGTATCTACTTTTCCAAACACTTTTGCCCTTGTTTTGGACTCTAACTTGCATGATTTGAATGGAACTAACCCGGACTGACGCTGTTTTTAGCAGAACTACCATGGTGTTATTTTTGTGCAGAAATAAAAGTTCTTGGAATGACCTGAAAATCCACGGAGACATATTTTGGAATTAATGAAAAATACTGGCGAAAGAATCAGTATTAGGGGGCCCACACCCTATCCACGAGGGTGCAGGGCGCGCCCCTGCCTCGTGGGCCCCCTAGGACTCCACCGACCACAACCCCAACTCCATATATTCATGTTCGGGGAGAAAAAAAATCAAAGAGAAGGATTCATCGCGTTTTACGGTACAGAGCCGCCGCCAAGCCCTAATCTTCCTCGGGAGGGCTGATCTGGAGTCCGTTCGGGACTCCGAAGAGGGGAATCTGTCGCCGTCGTCATCATCAACCATCCTCCATCACCAATTTCATGATGCTCACTGCCGTGTGTGAGTAATCCCATCGTAGGCTTGCTGGACGGTGATGGGTTGGATGAGATTTACCATGTAATCGAGTTAGTTTTGTTACGGTTTGATCCCTAGTATCCATTATGTTCTAAGATTGATGTTGCTATGACTTTGTTGTGCTTAATGCTTGTCACTAGGGCCCGAGTGCCATGATTTCAGATCTGAACCTATTATGTTTTCATGAATATATGTGAGTTCTTGATCCTATCTTGCAATTCAATAGTCACCTACTATGTGTTATGATCCGGCAACCCCGGAGTGACAATAATCGGGACCACTCCCGGTGATGACCGTAGTTTGAGGAGTTCATGTATTCACTAAGTGTTAATGCTTTGGTCCGGTACTCTATTAAAAGGAGGCCTTAATATCCCTTAGTTTACAATAGGACCCCGCTGCCACGGGAGGGTAGGACAAAAGATGTCATGCAAGTTCTTTTCCATAAGCACGTATGACTGTATTCGGAATACATGCCTACATTACATTGATGAACTGGAGCTAGTTCTGTGTCACCCTATGTTATAACTGTTGCATGAGGAATCGCATCCGACATAATCCATCATTGATCCATTGCCTACGAGATTTTCACATATTGTTCTTTGCTTAGTTACTTTTCCGTTGCCACTGTTACGATTGCTACAAAAACTTCTACTGTTACTTTTGCCACCGTTACCGTTACTTCCATACTACTTTGCTACTAAATACTTTGCTGCAGATATTAAGTCTTTCAGGTGTGGTTGAATTGACAACTCAACTGCTAATACTTGAGAATATTCTTTGGCTCCCCTTGTGTTGAATCAATACATTTGGGTTGAATATTCTACCCTCGAAAACTGTTGCGATCCCCTATACTTGTGGGTTATCAAGACTATTTTCTGGTGCCGTTGCCGGGGAGCATAGCTCTATTCTTTGAGTCACTTGGGATTTATATCTATTGATCACTGTGAGGAACTTCAAAGATGAAAGAACCAAGATTTTTCCCTCAATTACGAGGGGAGGTAAGGAACTGCCATCTAGCTCTGCACTTGATTCACCTTCTGTTATGAGTAAATTTGCGACACCTACACCTGTTATTGATTCTGATACGTCGCATGTTATTGATGATGCCACTTCTTCTATGCATGATGCTTATGATGAAACTACTTCTATGCTTGATAATACTGTGCCATTAGGTGAATTTCTTGATGAACAACTTGCTAGGATTAGAGAGAATGAAATTATTGAAACAGATAATATTGATGAAAGTGATGATGAAGATTCTCCCCCTAGATATGAATTGCCTGATGTGCCTGAGGGTTATGTTATGGATGAAGAAACTGCTAGAGACCTTTTTGCTTGCAAAGATAGATATGATCTAAAGAAACTGTTAGCTAAGCTGAAAGAAAATTCTTTGAATGCTAGAATGAAATATGGCCCTGCTTTTGCTACTTCACCTTTCTATATTTCTGATAAGGATTACGATTTCTCTGTTGATCCTGAGTTAATTACTTTGGTTGAATCTGATCCTTTTTATGGCTATGAATCTGAAACTGTTGTGGCACATCTTACTAAATTGAATGATATAGCCACCCTATTCACTCATGAGGAAAAAAATTCATTACTACCATATTCTCAAGTTATTTCCATTCTCATTAAAGGGTGATGCTAAAACATGGTTTAATTCTCTAGCTCCTGGTTGTGTGCGTAGTCCCCAGGATATGATTTATTACTTCTCCGCTAAATATTTCCTCGCTCATAAGAAACAAGTTGCCTTAAGGGAAATATATAATTTTGTGCAAATTGAAGAAGAGAGTCTCCCACAAGCTTGGGGGAGGCTTCTCCAATTACTTAATGCTTTGCCTGATCATCCTCTCAAGAAAAATCAAATACTTGATATATTTTATATTGGACTAACCGATGCTTCCAGAGACCACCTAGATAGTTGTGTTGGTTGTGTTTTCAGGGAAAGAACTGTTGAGCAAGCTCAATTGCTATTGAATAATATATTGAGTAATGATAATGATTGGACACTTCGTGAACCAACTCCTAAGCCAACTCTGAAGAAAAGGGGTATTCTATTTCTCAGTCCTGAAGATATGCAAGAGGCAAAGAAATCTATGAAAGAAAAGGGTATTAAAGCTGAAGATGTTAACAATTTACCACCTATTGAAGAAATACATGGTCTTAATAACCCAACACAGGTAGTAAAGGTAATTTCTCTCTATAGATTTGATGAAGGTGATATTCCTCGTAATAAGTCTCCTAGCCAATGCTTGGATGAGTTTGATAATTTTATTGTTAAACAATAAAACTTCAATGCTTATGTTGGTAGACAATTGAACGTAATGCTTATATGGTTGAACACTTGAGTGATTATATGTCTAGAGTTAAAGGTGACCTTAAACTTATTAGTAAACATGCTTCTATGGTTACCACTCAGGTAGAACAAGTGCTTAAAGCACAAGATGATTTGCTCAATGAATTAAATAATAAGAAAAATGATAATGTTGTTAGAGTTATGACTAGAGGGGGTAGAATGACTCAGGAATCTTTTTATCCTGAGGGCCACCCTAAGAGAGTTGAGCAAGATTCTCAGAGAACTAATGTTGATACACCTAGTCCTTCTAAGAAGAAGAAAAAGAAAAATGATAGGACTTTGCATGCTTCTAGTGAACCTATTATTGACACACCTGAGAATCCCAATGATATTTCTATTTCTTATACTGAAACACAATCTGGTAATGAACATGAACTTAGTGATAATGTTAATGATGATGTTCATATTGATGCTCAACCTAGCAATAACAATGATGTAGAGATTGAACCTGCTGTTGATCTTGATAACCCACAATCAAAGAATCAACGTTATGATAAGAGAGACTTTGTTGCTAGGAAGCACGGTAAAGAAAGAGAACCATGGGTTCAGAAACCCATGCCTTTTCCTCCTAAACCATCCAAGTAAAAGGATGATGAGGATTTTGAGCGCTTTGCTGAAATGATTAGACCTACCTTTTTGCGTATGCGTTTGACTGATATGCTTAAAATGAATCGTTATGCTAAGTATATGAAAGATATTGTTACAAATAAAAGAAAGATACCGGAAGCTGAAATTTCCACCATGCTTGCCAATTATACTTTTAAAGGTGGAATACCTAAGAAACTAGGAGATCCAGGAGTACCAACTATACCATGCTCCATTAAAAGAAACTATGTTAAAAACTGCTTTATGTGATCTTGGAGCCGGTGTTAGTGTTATGCCTCTCTCTTTATATCGTAGACTCGATTTGAATAAGTTGACACCTACTGAAATATCTTTGCAAATGGCCGATAAATCAACTGCTATACCTGTCGGTATTTGTGAGGATGTGCCTGTTGTGGTTGCAAACGTTACTATTTTAACGGACTTTGTTATTCTTGATATTCCCGAGGACGATAGTATGTCTATTATCCTTGGTAGACCCTTTTTGAATACTGCAGGGGCTGTTATTGATTGCAACAAAGGCAATGTCACTTTTCATGTTAATGGTAATGAGCATACGGTACACTTTCCGAGGAAACAACCTCAAGTCCACAGTATCAATTCTATTGGAAAAATTTCAACGATTACTATTGGAGGTTTTGAATTCCCTCTTCCTACTGTCAAGAAGAAATATGACATTCTTATTGTTGGGGACATGCATATCTCCGTTGAGGTAACCTAGTGTTATTCGAAAATTCTCCAGTTTCATGCGATTCAAAAAGAGTTTGTTAACAAGACTTGATCAACCTTGTTAGTGGATTCCTTTTGATGAGCACGAGATGGATGAAGTTAGAAAGCACAACTCTCTGTACCCTCCTTTTGCTTTCTGTTATTTAGATTAAATAAAGCAAAAATAGTATTTTCTGTTGTTTTCTGAATTATCCTTGCAATAAAAAATACCCCAAAAATAAAAGTTCTCCATATGTCCTGAAAATCAAATATGATTTTTTATAGAATATTTAAGAATTTCTGGCACTAAGAACACACTAGGGGGGCCCACCATTTGGCCATGAGGGCACAGGGCGCGCCCACACCCCTGGGGCGCGCCCCCTGCCTTGTGGACCCCACGTGGACCCCCTCCACTTATTCCAGCACCCACTCACTTCGTCTTCCTCCAGAAAAATCCTCCCATAGCTCAAACCCGTGTTCTAGCTCATCTTGCTGCCATTTTCGATCTCTTTGCTCAAAGCTCCATTCACAAAACTATTTGGGGAGATTGTTCTTCGGTATGTGACTCCTCCAATGGTCCAATTAGTTTTTGTTCTAGTGCTTTATTTATTGCAAATTTTTGCTGCTAAGATGACCCTGTTCTTGAGCTTGCATGTCAAATTTATATGGTCCAAAGTAGTTTTAATGCATGATATAGCCTCTAGGAACTTGTGAGAGTAGTTGCTATCAATCTTGTTGAGTTTGGCTCACTTTTATTTTGAGTCACTAAAATTTTAGAAATTTTTCAGATGGAGAAAATGTTGAAGAGATTGTTGAGAGGCTCTTCGAGCCGAAGCTCGAAGGATAAGCAGAATGAGGAGAATAAAAAGCCCAAATACAATCTTCCTTGCACTGCGGAGGTTCGGCCGTGCGAATGGCCTTGTGACGCGTTCTTGAGAGCCACCGGAATTTATGTTGACTTTTATTACTTGGCTGAGAATGCAGGCCTCGCCGACTTCCTCCACGACCAGCGCGAACAATATCTCCTACTCACTAATATTTTCGTGCCAAAATTTTTATTTCCATGCTAAGAAATCACCACTTGCAGTGGAGTTTCACTTATATGATGAGGTTAAGGAGATGTCAGTCCATGATTTTTGTCGGGTCTGCAAGATACCCTTTGTGGGCAGCATCGAGGAACCACACCGTAGTGATGTGGATGGATTTATTGATAGAATTGTTGTAGGAGAAACGAGGAAAGTTTCCGATGCAAGAATTACTAGTATTCGTTTTCTTGTTCTACGTTACTTTGCGATATTTGCTAGTAGATGCTTAATTGGTCACGGGAACAGTGGAAATCTTAGTGCTCCAGATCTTGTCACTTTGCGCCATGCTTTGTTTCGTGATACAACTTTCAACCTAGGCGCTATTATTGCTAAACGATTAAGTCTGAACCGTACAAAGGGCCCCATCTTCGGAGGCATCTTCGCCTCTCGCCTTGCTGAACACTTTGAGATACCAATTAGGCATTATGAGAAAGAGGAAAAGTTGCTGCCCCCCTGTTTTTCTAGATTATAAGAGTATGGTAGCACATGAATTTATTGTTAAAAATAAGAAGAAGATGCTTAAGTATAATTTGATATTTGATAAAACTCACTGTGAGATTATTACCTTGCCTGCACCCTCTTTGTTTAACATACTTTCAGGCACGTACCTCATCTTGCCAGAGGCCATTTATGCATACTGGAGGCTGACACAAGTCCTAGAGCCTGATCCTGAGAGGGTAGGACAAAAGATGTCATGCAAGTTCTTTTCCATAAGCACGTATGACTATATTCGGAATACATGCCTACATTACATTGATGAACTGGAGCTAGGTCTGTGTCACCCTATGTTATAACTGTTGCATGAGCAATCGCATCCGACATAATTATCCATTATTGATTGATTGCCTACGAGCTTTTCACATATTGATCTTTGCTTAGTTACTTTTCCGTTGCCACTGTTACGATTGCTACAAAAACTTCTACTGTTACTTTTGCCACCGTTACCGTTACTTCCATACTACTTTGCTACTAAATACTTTGCTGCAGATATTAAGTCTTTCAGGTGTGGTTGAATTGACAACTCAACTGCTAATACTTGAGAATATTCTTTGGCTCCCCTTGTGTCGAATCAATAAATTTGGGTTGAATACTCTACCCTCGAAAACTGTTGTGATCCCCTGTACTAGTGGGTTATCAACTGCTGAGTCAGCTATCAAGTTCTTGAAAGGATTGGTGTGCCGTTTCAGAGTTCCTGCACGGATCATCACTTATAACGGCACCCAATTCACGAGACGCGCCTTCATGCAATATGTTCATGCCCTCGGAAGCAAGATCTCATTTGCCTCTGTTGCACATCCCAGAAGCAATGGGCAAGCTGAGAGGGCGAACACTGAAGTGATGCAAGGCCTCAAGACAAGAACATTTGATAAGTTGCAGAAGTGCGGCAGGCGATGGATCGATGAGCTGCCGGTGGTTCTTTGGTCTCTCAGAATGACACCAAATCGAGCTACCGGACAGACTCCCTTCTCCCTAGTCTATGGGGCAGAAGCAGTTATCCCCACACAACTCATTTATGGGTCACCTCGAGTACTTGCCTACATGAGGTAGCGCAGGAACAGCACCGGCGTGACGACACTCTGGTTCTCGAGGATAACCGTCTCCGGGCTGCTACGCGTGCTGCACCCTACCAGCAAGCCCTGCGTCGCTATCACAACCACATGGTTCATGCCCGGTGTTTTGATGAAGGAGACCTTCTCCTTAGGCGCGTTCAGTCCGCCAAGGGTACAAACAAGTTGACACTGAAGTGGGAAGGCCCTTACCGGGTAGTTCGAGTCACCAGACCGGGCGCAGTCCGTCTGGAGACCGGAGATGGCATTAAATTGCAAAACTCATGGAATATTGAGCATCTCCGCAAGTTCTACCCATAAGGCACGACTGTCGGGCCCTGCCTGGCAGCCACCCTTTTGTACAGGTCTTGCCTCAGTTGCCTGTAACCCCTTGTACAAAGCAGGCGCAGACCCTAAGCAACAGAGAAATAAATGAAGCGTTGGGGGCCCCCGACAAGTTGCATGCATGCATAAGCATATCATGAGCATCGCATGATTCATGTAGATAGATTGCATGAGCATGTAGATAGATTGCATTTGGCATCATTTTCCATCTGCATAAATTGCAGGCTCCTGCCGTGGATTCATTCCCCAAGAGGAGATGAGAAGACAAGCTAGCACTGCGGTCTCCGACAAGCCAAACGGATAAGTTTTTTTTCTTTTATCCATATGTGTTCTGTAAGTAAGGTCTTGTGCATGAGAAAACCTTGTTGCCTTTTTGAAACTTAGGTGCTCCCACCCTTTGACTCGAACGTTGCTTCAGTCAGGGTGGTCGCAGTGGCCTTTGTGGAAAAAGGACAGGCAGGGGGCTGGTCCCTTCTTGCGACTTGTGCCCGGTAGGCTTAACTCCCCGGCAATATAGCAAAGGGTACTGGCAGGATAGCCTACCAGGGGAACTTTTTTATTTAACAGTATAGAGGCATCCCACCTCTGCATGGACATATATATATATGCACGATTCCTCGGTAAGGTTCATCTTTTTCATTAATATGCTTCAAACAAGTACAAACCTTACAGAACACAGACATGGGTACAAGGGATTACATTATTTGAACTAAAATTTGGCAAGTGCCTACAGATTTAAGATTGAAAAAAATATAACTGCCCCGTAATTCCCTTTCTTGTCCCTCTCCTCCCAAGCACTGTGGCAGGAGGTGAAGAAGGCAAAAGGAACGCCTGGGCAGAAGCCCAGCCTGACCCTGTCGGGCTACAAGAGAGGTAGCCTGGCAGGAACGGGAGGGCACCGGCGAACGCGTCGATGGAGAGCACGGCGGAGGCGACCCGTCAACCGCCACCACTAGGGCCAGCAGGACACGGCAGGGCTAACGGAGCTGCAGCCCGCGAGGAAGCCAGCCGGGGTCCAGCTGGAAGGCTGCTGGAGAAAGCCGGGAGGCACCATCCCCACCTCTGCATCCAACTCCCCGGCAAATCACCTTGCCGGGAAGGAGATCCAGGTGCAGATGATGGTGCTGCCACCTGATGAATATGGTGCGGGCGACGCTCAGCCGGTGTCAGAGTCGTCGCCCTCCCAGTCGCTACCGTCGTCATCACCGTCACTGTCCTCCTCGTCGCTTTCGCTCGAGGAGGAGCTTTCATCGTCGATCGAGCTCTCCGCGCAGCACCCTAAGCGAATTCCTGAGCGCCCAAAGATCTTGACGGAAAGCAGGCCGCTCTCAATTAATTTAAACTGGAGAACGTGCCCCTCCGGCAACCTATGGGCTCGAGCGAAGGTATTCCAGCCACGGTGGAGGTACATTACATGAGGAGTAGGGAAGTCAACATCCACCCACATGCCACCATTCCCACAATCCCTCATGTGCAACCTCAACGCACGCGGCTGTTCGAGATCCATCACCCTTGCGAATGGAGTAGGGAGGCGGAGGTGACCGCACGGGGGCTTGTACAGCCTGATGACGAACTCCAGGGGTTGGTCTCCGACATGGCCTTCCATCGGAGGAGGAGCCTCCGGCGGAAGCGTGGTCGGGGCGCCGCCTCGTCCTCCTCCTCCCCGGGCGCCCCGACGACCACAGCCTCGTCCTCTCCCGCCTCCTCTGACAGCGGGTTGCGCCCCCACGCTCTCAATAGGAGAGGGAGGCATTGTCGAGCAGAAGCTCTCGTCGCCTCTACCGGAGTACCACCACGTCTGCGCCCTCTCACCAAGGTGGAGAAAGGATGCTCGAAGAAGAAGAAGAGAAAAGGAGTGTGTGAACGAACACACCGCTCCTACCCCCTTTTATAAGGGAGCAAGGCGAGGGGCTGGCCTCTCACCCAGAAGACGGTCGCCCCACTCCTCCAATCAAGCACCACTATGCCCACAAACGGCTTGAGGAATCAAGGCCGGCCCTCTATGCCAATCCATGACACCTCGCTTTCTTCCATGGCATCCATTCCCATGCCCTCCGCATCCGCCACCAACCCCACGCAATGCATGCGGTACACTTGGCGGAAGCATTCGAGGCAGGAGCAAGTGGAATGGCAGTTTCTACCCCGTGATAGTGAGACGTGGGTAAACCGCGGGTCGTGGTTTGGATTCCCCCTTAACGACCCACACGACGCGTAGGACAAGCGGAAACTGACTCAAGCCCGAGTTAATGGAGAAGCAAAGAATATCTCAAGGGGCCAGCAACCTCTATGCGCCTTCACCTGTGCACTGGTTAGGGCCTGCCCCGACGATGCCCGGCAGCGCGTTCATGCTAGACTCGGGGGCTACTGTCGGTACAACAAACCCTGGGTCTGTGCCCAGACTGTGCACAGGCCTAAAAGACAACATTACAAGCGCCAAGGGCAAGTTGCAGCATACGAGATCAATTCTTTGAAGGATCCAAGCACAAGTCAAGAAGACCAAGGTGAGCCAGAGGAGCAAGATATCGCTAAGGAAAGAGCCTCGGGCAGGCGAGCACGGCAAGGTTAGGTTTCGCCCCGGAAGCAAGCTACTGAATCATCCCGGTAGGCCTGTTGGGACTAGCGGAGGCAAACCACGCCACAGCTCCACCTCACGAACGACCCAAGTCATTCATCAGTGCGGTGTCAAGCCGCAAAGTGACTAAGTGGCTGCCATTTGCCACATGGCAGCCACTTCCTACAGAACATGCCTCCAGGTGACACCCGTCTTGAGACGTGTCCAGCGAGCAGGCGCGAAGCTGGCAAATTAGCCCGGCAGAGCCTGCCGGGCAAGCTGTGATGTGACGTTAAGTGGTGCATTTAATGCGCCTGTCAGCCTGCAGAATTAGGTATGATATCACTATTCTCTATCATATCAGTGCATAAAGACTAGTTTGCCACTATGGTGACCCCTTAATCTATAAAAGGAGGCCCATGGCAACCGTAGAAAGGGTTGGCTAATCCACCCTCACACACACCCATACGCGCGTAGCCGTTTCGCCCCGAGGCAACCCTGCCGGGCGAGTGTGTTGTGCTCACCACCATCATCCTCAATCAATCCACCAAAGCAGGAGTAGGGTTTTACACCTCATGGCGGCCCGAACCTGGGTAAAATCTGCCCGTGTGATCTCTGTCGTGTTGTGCGACGTCTCTCCGCTCTTTGTGCAACGTGACATCCCCCTGCCGAACCAGAAAGGGGCCCTTGGTCCCATAGGTGGCCGCGGTTTCCCGCGACACCCATGCCCTTTCCACCTAAACCATGTAAGAAAAAAGATGAGGAAGAGTTTGAACGCTTTGCTGAACTGCTTAGGCCAGTCTTTTGCGTACTCGTTTGACTAATATTTTAAAGATGGCCCCTTACGATAAATACATGAAGGATATTGTCACTAATAAAAGAAAAATATCTGAGGCTGAAATCTCCACCATGCTTGCTAATTATTCCTTTAAGGATGGAGTACCTAAGAAACTAGTGAAGGAAATATGCCCTAGAGGCAGTAATAAAGTTGTTATTTATATTTCCTTATATCATGATAAATGTTTATTATTCATGCTAGAATTGTATTAACCGGAAACTTAGTACATGTGTGAATACATAGACAAACAGAGTGTCACTAGTATGCCTCTACTTGACTAGCTCGTTGAATCAAAGATGGTTAAGTTTCCTAGCCATAGACATGAGTTGTCATTTGATTAACGGGATCACATCATTAGAGAATGATGTGATTGACTTGACCCATTCCGTTAGCTTAGCACTTGATCGTTTAGTATGTTGCTATTGCTTTCTTCATGACTTATACATATTCCTATGACTATGAGATTATGCAACTCCCGAATACCGGAGGAACACTTAGTGTGCTACCAAACGTCACAACGTAACTGGGTGATTATAAAGGTGCTCTACAGGTGTCTCCGTTGGTACTTGTTGAGTTGGCATAGATCGAGATTAGGATTTGTCACTCCGATTTTCGGAGAGGTATATCTGGGCCCTCTCGGTAATGCACATCACTATAAGCCTTGCAAGCAATGTGACTAATGAGTTAGTTGCGGGATGATGCATTACGGAATGAGTAAAGAGACTTGCCCGTAACGAGATTGAACTAGGTATTGAGATACCGACGATCGAATCTCGGGCAAGTAACATACCGATGACAAAGGGAACAACGTATATCGTTATGCGGTTTGACCGATAAAGATCTTCGTCGAATATGTGGGAGCCAATATGAAGATCCAGGTTCCGCTATTGGTTATTGACCGGAGACGTGTCTCGGTCATGTCTACGTAGTTCTCGAACCCGTAGGGTCCGCACGCTTAATGTTCGGTGACGATCGGTATTATCAGTTGATGTGTTTTTGATGTACCGAAGATAGTTCGGAGTCCCAGATGTGATCACAGACATGATGAGGAGTCTCGAAATGGTTGAGACATAAAGATTGATATATTGGATGACTATATTCGGACACCGAATGAGTTCCGGGGGTCACCAGATAATTAGCGGAGTGTCGGGGGGTTATCGGAACCCCCGGGTGGGACTAATGGGCCAACATGGGCCTTGTGAGAGATAGAGGAGGGGGCCATAGGGCTGGCCGCTCCCCCCCCCCTTGGGAGTCCGAATTGGACAAGGAGGGGGGCGCCGCCCCCTCTTTCCCTCCCTCTCTCCCTCTCCTTCCTTCCCCCTTCCTCCTCCTAGTTGGACTAGGAAAGGGGGAGTCCTACTCCTACTAGGAGGAGGACTCCTCCCCTCCTTGGCGCGCCCCAAGGGCCGGCCGGCCTCCCCCCTTGCTCCTTTATATACGGGGGCAGGGGGCACCCTAGAACAAAACAACAGACATTGTCTTAGCCGTGTGCGGTGCCCCCCTCCACCATAATCCACCTCGGTCATATCGTTGCTGTGCTTAGGCGAAGCCCTGCGACGGTAGCTTCACCATCACCGTCATCACACCGTCATGCTGACGAAGCTCTCCCTCGACACTCAACTGGATCGAGAGTTCGTGGGACGTCACCGAGCTGAACGTGTGCAGATCAAGGAGGTGCCGTACTTTCGGTACTAGGATCGGTCGGATCATGAAGACGTACGACTACATCAACCGCGTTGTCATAACGCTTCCACTTTCGGTCTACGAGGGTATGTAGATAACACTCTCCCCTCTTGTTGCTATGCATCACCATGATCTTGTGTGTGCGTAGGAATTTTTTTGAAATTACTACGTTCCCCAACAGTGGAATCAGAGCCAGGTTTATGCGTAGATGTTATATGCACGAGTAGAACACAAGTGAGTTGTGGGTGATAATAGTCATACTGCTTACCAGCATGTCATACTTTGATTCGGCGGTATTGTTGGATGAAGCAGCCCGGACTGACATTACGCGTACGCTTACGCGAGACTGGTTCTACTAACGTGCTTCGCACACAGGTGGCTGGCGGGTGTCAGTTTCTCCAACTTTAGTTGAATCGAGTGTGGCTACTCCCGGTCCTTGTTGAAGGTTAAAACAGCACATACTTGACGAAAAGTCGTTGTGGTTTTGATGCTTAGGTAAGAACGGTTCTTGCTCAGCCCGTAGCAGCCACGTAAAACTTGCAACAACAAAGTAGAGGACGTCTAACTTGTTTTGCAGGGCATGTTGTGATGTGATATGGTCAAGACATGATGCTAAATTTTATTGTATGAGATGATCATGTTTTCTAACAGAGTTATCGGCAACTGGCAGGAGCCATATGGTTATCGCTTTATTGTATGAAATGCAATCGCCATTTAATTGCTTTACTTTATCACTAAGCGGTAGCGATAGTCATAGAAGCAATAGTTGGCGATACGACAACGATGCTACGATGGAGATCAAGGTGTCACGCCGGTGACGATGGTGATCATGACGGTGCTTTGGAGATGGAGATCAGAGGCACAAGATGATGATGGCCATATCATATCACTTATATTGATTGCATGTGATGTTTATCCTTTATGCATCTTATTTTGCTTAGTTCGACGATAGCATTATAAGATGATCTCTCACTAAATTTCAAGGTACAAGTGTTCTCCCTGAGTATGCACCGTTGCGAAAGTTCGTCCTGCCGAGACACCACGTGATGATCGGGTGTGATAAGCTCTACATTCACATACAATGGGTGCAAGCCAGTTTTGCACACGCAGAATACTCGGGTTAAACTTGACGAGCCTAGCATATGCAGATATGGCCTCGGAACACTGAGATCGAAAGGTTGAGTGTGAATCATATAGTAGATATGATCAACATAGTGATGTTCACCATTGAAAACTACTCCATCTCACGTGATGATCGGACATGGTTTATTTGATTTGGATCACGTGATCACTTGGGTGATTAGAGGGATGTCTGTCTAAGTGGGAGTTCTTGAGTAATTTGATTAATTGAACTTTAATTTATCATGAACTTAGTACCTGATAGTATTTTGCATGTCTATGTTGTTGTAGATAGATGGCCTGTGTTGTTGTTCCGTTGAATTTTAATGCGTTCCTAGAGAAAGCTAAGTTGAAAGATGATGGTAGCAACTACACGGACTAGGTCCGTAACTTGAGGATTATCCTCATTGCTGCATAGAAGAATTACGTCCTGGAAGCACCGCTAGGTGCCAAACCTGCTGCAGGAGCAACACCAGATGTTATGAACGTCTGGCAGAGCAAAGCTGATGACTACTCGATAGTTCAGTGTGCCATGCTTTACGGCTTAGAACCGGGACTTCAACGACGTTTTGAACGTCATGGAGCATATGAGATGTTCCAGGAGTTGAAGTTAATATTTCAAGCAAATGCCTGAATTGAGAGATATGAAGTCTCCAATAAGTTCTATAGTTGCAAGATGGAGGAGAATAGTTCTGCCAGTGAACATATACTCAAAATGTCTGGGTATAATAATCACTTGATTCAATTGGGAGTTAATCTTCCTGATGATAGTGTCATTGACAGAATTCTTCAATCACTGCCACCAAGCTACAAGAGCTTCGTGATGAACTATAATATGCAAGGAATGGATAAGACAATTCCTGAGCTCTTCGCAATGCTAAAGGTTGTTGAGGTAGAAATCAAGAAAGAGCATCAAGTGTTGATGGTCAACAAGACCACCAGTTTCAAGAAAAAGGGTAAAGGAAAGAAGGGGAACTTCAAGAAGAACGGCAAGCAAGTTGCTGCTCAAGTGAAGAAGCCCAAGTTTGGACCTAAGCTTGAGACTGAGTGCTTCTACTGCAAAGGGACTGGTCACTGGAAGCGGAACTGCCCCAAGTATTTGGCTTATAAGAAGGATGGCAAGGTGAACAAAGGTATATGTGATATACATGTTATTTATGTGTACCTTACTAATGCTCGTAGTAGCACCTGGGTATTTGATACTGGTTCTGTTGCTAATATTTGCAACTCGGAACATGGACTACGGATTAAGCAAAGATTGGCTACGGACGAGGTGACGATGCGCGTGGGAAAGGGTTCCAAAGTCGATGTGATCGCCGTCGGCACGCTACCTCTACATCTACCTTCGGGATTAGTTTTAGACCTGAATAATTGTTATTTGGTGCCAGCTTTAAGCAAGAACATTATATCTGGATCTTGTTTGATGCGAGACGGTTATTCACTTAAATCAGAGAATAATGGTTGTTCTATTTATATGAGTAATATCTTTTATGGTCATGCACCCTTGAAGAGTGGTCTATTTTTATTGAATCTCGATAGTAGTGATACACATATTCATAATATTGAAGCCAAAAGATGCAGAGTTGATAATGATAGTGCAACTTATTTGTGGCACTGCCGTTTGGGTCATATTGGTGTAAAGCGCATGAAGAAACTCCATTCTGATGGACTTTTGGAATCACTTGATTGAGAATCACTTGGTACTTGTGAACCATGCCTCATGGGCAAGATGGCTAAAACGCCATTCTCCGGAACAATGGAGCGAGCAACAGATTTGTTGGAAATCATACATACTGATGTATGTGGTCCGATGAATATTGAGGCTCGCGGCGGGTATCGTTATTTTCTCACCTTCACAGATGATTTGAGCAGATATGGGTATATCTACTTGATGAAACATAAGTCTGAAACATTTGAAAAGTTCAAAGAATTTCAGAGTGAAGTAGAAAATCATCATACCAAGAAAATAAAGTTTCTACGATCTGATCGTGGAGGAGAATATTTGAATTACGAGTTTGGTCTTCATTTGAAAGAATGCGGAATAGTTTCGCAACTCACGCCAACCGGAACACCACAACGTAATGGTGTGTCCGAACGTCGTAATCGTACTTTACTGGATATGGTGCGATCTATGATGTCTCTTACCGATTTACCGCTATCGTTTTGGGGTTATGCTTTAGAGACGACTGCATTCACGTTAAACAGGGCACCATCTAAATCCGTTGAGACGACACCTTATGAAGTATGGTTTGGCAAGAAACCCAAGTTGTCGTTTCTTAAAATTTGGGGCTGCAATGCTTATGTGAAAAAGCTTCAACCTGATAAGCTCGAACCCAAATCGGTGAAATGTGTCTTCATAGAATACCCAAAGGAGACTGTTGGGTACACCTTCTATCACAGATCCGAAGACAAGACATTCGTTGCTAAGAATGGATCCTTTCTAGAGAAGGAGTTTCTCTCGAAAGAAGTGAGTGGGAGGAAAGTAGAACTTGATGAGGTAACTGTACCTGCTCCCCTATTGGAAAGTAGTTCATCACAGAAATCTGTTCCTGTGACTCCTACACCAATTAGTGAGGAAGTTAATGATGATGATCATGTAACTTCAGATCAAGTTACTACCGAACCTCGTAGGTCAATCAGAGTAAGATCCGCACCAGAGTGGTACGGTAATCCTGTTTTGGAAGTCATGTTACTTGACCATGACGAACCTATGAACTATGAGGAAGCGATGATGAGCCCAGATTCCGCAAAATGGCTTGAGACCATGAAATCCATTCAGGAATGCAGTCTTCCACAAAATGGCTTGAGACCATGAACACTTTGGTTGACTTGCCCGATGATCGGCAAGCCATCGAGAATAAATGGATCTTCAAGAAGAAGACTGACGCTGACGGTAATGTTACTGTCTACAAAGCTCGACTTGTTGCGAAAGGTTTTCGACAAGTTCAAGGAGTTGAATACAATGAGACATTCTCACCCGTAGTGATGCTTAAGTTCGTCTGAATCATGTTAGCAATTTCCGCATTTTATGATTATGAAATTTGGCAAATGGATGTAAAGACTGCATTCCTGAATGGATTTCTGGAAGAAGAGTTGTATATGATGCAACCTGAAGGTTTTATCGATCCAAAGGATGCTACCAAAGTGTGCAAGCTCCAGCGATCCATTTATGGACTGGTGCAAGCATCTCGGAGTTGGAATAAACGTTTTGATAGTTTGATCAAAGCATATGGTTTTATACAGACTTTTGGAGAAGCCTGTATTTACAAGAAAGTGAGTGGGAGCTCTGTAGCATTTCTAATATTATATGTGGATGACATATTGTTGATTGGAAATGATATAGAATTTCTGGATAGCATAAAAGGATACTTGAATAAGAGTTTTTCAATGAAAGACCTCAGTGAAGCTGCTTATATATTGGGCATTAAGATCTATAGAGATAGATCAAGACGCTTAATTGGACTTTCACATAGCACATACCTTGACAAAGTTTTGAAGAAGTTCAAAATGGATCAAGCAAAGAAAGGGTTCTTGCATGTGTTACAAGGTGTGAAGTTGAGTTAGACTCAATGCCCGACCACTGCAGAAGATATAGAGAAAATGAAAGTCATTCCCTATGCTTCGGCCATAGGTTCTATCATGTATGCAATGCTATGTACCAGACCTGATGTGTGCCTTGCTATTAGTTTAGCAGGGAGGTACCAAAGTAATCCAGGAATGGATCACTGGACAGTGGTCAAGAACATCCTAAAATACCTGAAAAGGACTAAGGATATGTTTCTCGTTTATGGAGGTGACAAAGAGCTCGTCGTAAATGGTGACGTCGATGCAAGCTTTGACACTGATCTGGATGACTCTAAGTCACAAACCGGATACATATTTATATTGAATGGTGGAGCTGTAAGTTGGTGCAGTTCTAAGCAAAGCGTCGTGGTGGGATCTGCGTGTGAAGCAGAGTACATAGATGCTTCGGAAACAACAAATGAAGGAGTCTAGATGAAGGAGTTCATATCCGATCTAGGTGTCATACCTAGTGCATCGGGTCCAATGAAAATCTTTTGTGACAATACTGGTGCAATTGCCTTGGCAAAGGAATCCAAATTTCACAAGAGAACCAAGCACATCAAGAGATGCTTCAATTCCATCCGTGATCAAGTCAAGGAGGGAGACATAGAGATTTTCAAAGTACATACGGATCTGAATGTTGCAGACCCATTGACTAAGCCTCTCTCACGAGCAAAACATGATTAGCACCAAGACTCCATGGGTGTTAGAATCATTACTGTGTAATCTAGATTATTGACTCTAGTGCAAGTGGGAGACTGAAGGAAATATGCCCTAGAGGCAATAATAAAGTTGCTATTTGTATTTCCTTATATCATGATAAATGTTTATTATTCATGCTATAATTGTATTAACCGGAAACTTAGTACATGTGTGAATACATAGACAAACAGAGTGTCACTAGTATGCCTCTACTTGACTAGCTCGTTGAATCAAAGATGGTTAAGTTTCCTAGCCATAGACATGAGTTTTCATTTGATTAACGGGATCACATCATTAGAGAATGATGTGATTGACTTGACCCATTCCGTTAGCTTAGCACTTGATCGTTTAGTATGTTGCTATTGCTTTCTTCATGACTTATACATGTTCCTATGATTATGAGATTATGCAACTCCGGAATACCGTAGGAACACTTAGTGTGCTACCAAACATCACAACGTAACTGGGTGATTATAAAGGTGCTCTACAGGTGTCTCCGATGGTACTTGTTGAGTTGGCATAGATCGAGATTAGGATTTGTCACTCCGATTGTCGAGAGGTATCTCTGGGCCCTCTCGGTAATGCACATCACTATAAGCCTTGCAAGCAATGTGACTAATGAGTTAGTTGCGGGATGATGCATTACGGAACGAGTAAAGAGACTTGCCGGTAACGAGATTGAACTAGGTATTGAGATACCGACGATCGAATCTCGGGCAAGTAACATACTGATGACAAAGGGAACAACGTATATCGTTATGCGGTTTGACCGATAAAGATCTTCATAGAATATGTGGGAGCCAATATGAACATCTAGGTTCCGCTATTGGTTATTGACCGGAGACGTGTCTCGGTTATGTCTACATAGTTCTCGAACCCTAGGGTCCGCACGCTTAACGATCGGTATTATGAGTTTTTGTGTTTTTGATGTACCAAAGATAGTTCGGAGTCCCGGATGTGATCGCGGATATGACGAGGAGTCTCGAAATGTTCGAGACATAAAGATTGATATATTGGATGACTACATTCGGACACCAGATGAGTTCCGGGGGTCACCGGAAAATTAACGGAGTGCCGGGGGGTTATCGGAACCCCCGGGGGGACTAATGGGCCAACATGGGCCTTGTGAGAGAGAGAGGAGGGGGCATAGGGCTGGCCGCGCCCCCCCCCCCTTGGGAGTCCGAATTGGACAAGGAGGGGGGCGGCGCCCCCTCTTTCCCTCCCTCTCTCCTTCTCCTTCCTTCCCCCTTCCTCCTCCTGGTTGGACTAGTAAAGGGGGGG
Source organism: Triticum aestivum (assembly GCF_018294505.1). Taxonomy (NCBI): domain Eukaryota; kingdom Viridiplantae; phylum Streptophyta; class Magnoliopsida; order Poales; family Poaceae; genus Triticum; species Triticum aestivum. The sequence goes on along the minus strand of NC_057808.1, from coordinate 108,233,603 downwards.
TCCTACTCCTACTAGGAGGAGGACTCCTCCCCTCCTTGGCGCGCCCCAAGGGCCGGCCGGCCTCCCCCCTTGCTCCTTTATATACGGGGGCAAGGGGGCACCTTAGAACAAAACAACAGACATTGTCTTAGCCGTGTGCGGTGCCCCCCTCCACCATAATCCACCTCGGTCATATCGTTGCAGTGCTTAGGCGAAGCCCTGCACCGGTAGCTTCATCATCACCGTCATCACGCCGTCGTGCTGACGAAGCTCTCCCTCGACATTCAGCTGGATCGAGAGTTCGTGGGACGTCACCGAGCTGAACGTGTGCAGCTCGCGGAGGTGCCGTACTTTTGGTACTAGGATCGGTCGGATCATGAAGACGTACGACTACATCAACCGCGTTTTCATAACGCTTCCGCTTTCGGTCTACAAGGGTACGTAGATAACACTCTCCCCTCTCGTTGCTATGCATCACCATGATCTTGCGTGTGCGTAGGAAGTTTTTGAAATTACTACGTTGCGCAACAACTAGGAGATCCAGGAATACCAACTATACCATGCTCCATTAAAAGAAGTTATGTCAAAACTGTCTTGTGTGATTTGGGAGCCGGTGTTATGCCTCTCTCTTTATACAAAAGACTTAATTTGAATAAACTCACACCTACTGAAATATCATTCCAAATGGCTGACAAATCAACTGCCATATCTATCAATATTTGTGAGGATGTGCCCGTTGTTGTTGCAAATGTTACTATCTTAATAGACTTTGTTATACTTGATATGCCCGAGGATGACAACATGTCGATTATCCTTGGTAGACCCTTTTTGAACACTGTAGGGGATGTTATTGATTGCAATAAAAGCAAAGTCACTTTTCATATCAATGGTAATGAACATACGATGCACTTTCCGAAGAAACAATTTCACGTGAATGGTATTAATGTTATTGAAAAGGCTCCGACAATTACTATTGGAAGTTTTCAACTCCCTCTACCTACTGCCAAAAAAATATGAAATATTTATTGTTGGGGATATGCATATTCCCGTTGAGGTAACTTAGTGTTTTGCGAAAGTTCTTCAGGTTCATGCTAATCGAAAGTGGTTGTTAATAAGACTTGATCAACCTTATTAATGGATTATTGCCGAAAGACATGTGGTCGATGAATTTAGTAAGCACAACCTTCTGCCCCTACTTTTTGTTTTTTGACACTTTTTAGTTAAATACAATAAAGTGCCATGTTTATCTTGTTTCCTGAATTATCCGTGCATTAAAAAGTGCCCGAAAATAAAACTGCTCAGAATGCTATGAAATTTTAATAGGATTTTTCTGAATATTTAAGAATTTCTGGCACTGAAAACATCACAGGGGGTGCCCCTGTGCCCTGGCGGGTAGTGGGCCCCACAAGGCCCCCTCACTTGTCCCTTTAGCTCACTTCATCACCTACCTCTAGAAAAAATCTCTCTAGCTCTCTCTCTCGCGCGTGTTCTTGCTCACAAACCCACGGATTTCGATCTCTTTGCTCGAAGCTCCATTTCCGAAACTATTTTGGGGGATTGCTACTTGGTATGTGACTCCTCCATTGCTCCAATTAGTTTTTGTTCTAGTGGTTTATATTTTCAGTAATTATCTACTCTTGGTGCTATTGTAAATGAGCTTGCATGTTGAATTCTTTGAGTTCCAAGTAGTTTGAATGTTGATATAGCCTCTAGACATCCATATGAATAGTTGCTATCAATCTTGTGAAGTTTTGTTGATAAAATTTTGTGGCCCAAAATTTCAGAAATTTGTTCTTAGGAAGATGGACCATTTTCGAAGGAGTTCATCTAAGAAGAATGCCAAGGGAGTCACCAGTGAATCATCAGACGGTGACATCAACACTCCGTGATGGACGGAGGTCTTGCCGTGCGAATGGCCGCACATTGCCTTCATGGAAGAAGCCGGATTCCACCAAGAGTTCTCGCAATTCATTGCAAATGCTGGACTTACCAACTTCCTCGCAGATGAGTGTGACCAACACCACACCCTCATGAATTCATTTGTGCAAAAAAATTATTTCCTAAATAGGCTTGAACCTCCTACCGTGCGGTTTAATTTATATACTGAAACCCATCAGATACCGCTCACTGAATTTTGTGATATGTGTCTAATTCCCTCTGATGGGGAATTAAGAGAGCCTAGACCGGCAGAGTTCGAGGACTTTCTCCTCACTTTAACAGTGGGCGAGGAAAGAGGCGTGTCGAAAGCCACAGCCACCAGTCTACAATTTCCTTCTATGCATTACTTTGCTTTATTTATTACAAAGTGTTTGACTGCTAGAGAGAAGGGCAGTATACTTAGTGCCCCTAACCTCACCATTTTATGCCATGCACTTCACAATGACCACACCTATAACCTAGGGGCTCTTATCTCACGTCGTCTACACACTAACAGAACTAAGGGTAAAATCTATGGTGGTATTTATGCCACTTGCTTAGCGAGACATTTTAATGTTCAGATACGCCACCAGGACTTTCCGTTGCATAGAGTCTATTTAGATCGCTAGTTAATGGTGGACCACCAGGACTTTCTTGATGCCACTAAGCCACTAAACCCTCTTCGCTATAACTTGGTATTCAGTGAGAATACCCGTGACATTATTCTGTTGCCTGCACCTGCTTTGTTTGATTCTCATGCCAGGAACGGATACACCGTCCTACCAGCGGACATTGTTGCTTACTGGAACGCCCAGGCATAGATGGAGGAGGAGCCCCAGGAGTGGGATGCTCAGGTGCCGCCGTCGCAACACTTTTAAATGGGACTAGACGGCTACTACGGATGGTGATTACCAAGTTAGGCCAAAAGCCTAAACTTGGGGGAGTACGTATTTCCACCGACATGACATTCATGTTCACACATTTCATTTCAGTTGTCGGTGTCCACACTTTTTCATTATATCATCCATGTTAGTTTTATTTTTCTCGCTCTCTTCTTGTGTGTTTGAGAAATTTTATAAAAATCCAAAAATATTTCTCCTTTTCAGTTTTTTCTTCCTAGTTTAAGAAAATCCAAAAATATTTCTCATTTCCTCTTTTGCTCGTTGGGAGCTTTCCCGTGTAAATAGTTTTTCTCGTTCTTGTTTTTCTTTCTTTAAATTACTTCTTTCAAGAAAAACTAAAAACTCCAAAAATATTTCAGTGTGTTTCTCTGAAATTCTTTTCTTTTTGTTGAGTCGTACCAAGGGGAAGACCACGATGAAAATGTTGAGTGGCTCTCATATGCATTATTGTTGATCTAACAAAGAGCCCATGTTATTCTGTCTTCTCCTCTGAATAAACTGTTGCAGATTCCAGCTTAGTCCAAGGCACTCTTGCACTATTATTATTTTCATATCATTCGGTCGTGCAAGTGAAAGGCAATAATGATGATATATGATGAAGTGACTGTGGCAGGAAAAGCGGGTATGAACTCAACTTGCTTTTGTTTTTGTAAATATGTTTAACTCAGTATCCATGATTCAGCATATTATGATTAAACATGTTTGCAATGACAATTAGAGATTATAGTTGCACATGCCATGCTTAAGTAGCTAGGAGTGGATAATGATTTATCTTGAGTGTAAACATGCATTAAAATGATTGTGATGTAGTATGATGATATGGTATCCTCCTTTGAACATTTCAAGTGGCTTGACTTGGCACATGTTCACTCATGTAGTTGATTCAAAACCAACATAGCCTCCACGATATTTATGTTCATGGTGTTTATATCCTACTCATGCTAGTACTCAATGTTAATTATTCATAATGCATGATCATGACAGTTTTTGCTCTCTAGTTGGTCGCTTCTCAACCTAATTGCTAGCCTTCGCCTGTACTAAGCGGGAATACTGCTTGTGCATCAAAATCCTTAAACCAAAGTTATTCCAGACGAGTCCACTATATCTACCTATATGCGGTATTACCCTGTCGTTCCAAGTAAATTTGCATGGGCCACCTCTAAATATTCAAATGAACATCTATTTTGTGTGCCCGTACCGCTCATGGAGCGACAGGGCGTGGTCAGTATCTTCCATGCTAAGCGGTTTATTCTCATGATGAGTGTTTATTCACTCATCCTTGCACGAGAGGGGCTGGTAATCAGGATGCCCAGTCCCACGATAAAAAATTGCAAATAATTAAACAAAACTCCATCGGACTGTTGTTGGTATGGAGGGCACCCGAGGATTCGGCTAGCCATGGCTTGTGTTTGTTGGTGGAGGGGGAGTAAACTTTACTTTTACCGCTTGGGAACCGCCGCTAATTTGTTTAGCATGGAAGATATTGAAAACTCTTGGTCGTAACGTTGACAGGAAAGGTATACCTCCCAAAATTATATTTATATCTGATTTAAACTTTGAGCTCTAGCACCTCTACAGATCCCTGCCTCCCTCTGCAAAAGGCATATCTATTTACTTTTATGTCATTTTACTTTTATTGTTGAGTCATCACCTTCACAAATAAGCACTAGTCCTGAGAGCACTATTGTCATCCTCATGCATTGTGTCTAGTTAATATTGTGTGCATCATGACTGGATCTCTTCTACCACGAATTACAATCTTTAGTCGCTGCTTGAACTTTGGAGGTGCTCTGCATTTATGTTTTGCGGTCTCAGAAAGGGCTAGCGAGATACCACTATTGTCATATTATATCATGATTGTTCTGACAAAGTGTTGGCATTTGAAATATTTTATTATTGCTCGCTAGTTGATTATGCCATTGATATGAGTGAATATAATTTCTGAGAATTGCTTGCATGGTTAGTCATGACCTTTGCTAAAAACCTGGGTGCTATTTAAGCATATATATGGACACAAGAACAAAAGAGTTCATAAAAGTTTTCTTTATCACTTTAAGTTTGTCAACTGAATTGCTTGAGGACAAGCAATGGGTTAAGCTTGGGGGAGTTGATACATCTCTGTCGCATTTACTTTTCCTAACGCGTTTGCTCTTGTTTTGGACTCTAATTTGCATGATCTGAATGAAACTAACCCGAACTGATGTTGTTTTCGGCCAAAACTACCATGGTGTTGTTTTTGTGCAGAAATAAAAGTTCTCGGAATTGGACGAAACTTTTTGGAGAATTATTTGGAATATATATAAATTACTGGAACCAAGACCCACTGGAGGGGGGCAGCTGCCCACTAGGCACCACGGCGCCACCCCCCCCCCTCTGGCGCGCCCTAGTGGGTAGTGGGGCCCACGAGGCTCCGCTGACCCTAATTCCAACTCTATAAAATCCTATTTTTGGAGAAAAAATAGGAGAGGAAGTTTCATCGTGTTTCATGATACGGAGACGCCGCCACCTCTAGTTCTTCATCGGGAGGTCAGATCTGGAGTCCGTTCGGGGCTTCGGAGAGGGGAATCTTCGGTCTTCGTCATCACCAACCATCCTCCATCACCAATTTCATGATGCTCACCGCCGGGAGTGAGTAATTCCTTCGTAAGCTTGCTGGACAGTGATGGGCTGAATGAGATTCATCGTGTAATAGAGTTAGTTTTGTTAGGGCTTGATCCCTAGCATCCATTATGTTCTGAGATTGACGTTGCTATGACTTTGCTTTGCTTAATGCTTGTCACTAGGGCCTGAGTGCCATGATTTTAGCTCTGAACCGTTTATGTTTTCACCATTATATATATGTTCTTGATCCGATCTTGCAAGTTATATGCACCTATTACGTGTTATGATCCGCATACCCCAAGGTGACAATAATTGGAATTCTTTTCAGTGATTACCATAATTTGAGGAGTTCATGTATTCACTATGTGTTAATGCTTTGTCCGGGTTCTCTATTAAAAGGAGGCCTTAATATCCCTTAGTTTCCTTATGGACCTCGCTGCCATGGGAGTGTAGGACAAAAGATGTCATGCAAGTTCTTTTCCATAAGCACGTATGACTATTTACGGGATACATGCCTACATTATATTGATGAATTGGAGCTAGTTCTGTGTCGCCCTAGGTTATGACTATTATATGATGAATATTATCCAACGAAATCACCGATCCAATGCCTACGAGCTTTTCACATATTGTTCTTGTTGCGTTACTATTACTATTGCTATTGTTACATCTGCTACAAAATTACTACTACTGCTGTTACCATTACTGTTGCTGTTACTTCTATTGCTATCACTATCAAACTATCATATTACTGTGCTACTAATCACTTTGCTGGAGATATTTAATCTCTAGGTGTGGTTGAATTGACGACTCAACTGCTAATACTTTCAAATGTTCTTTGGCTCCCCTTGTGTCGAATCAATAAATTTGGGTTGAATACTCTACCCTTAAAAACTGTTGCGATCCCCTATACTTGTGGGCTATCATGCCAATATGTTTCCATAGCATTTTGAAGGGTTCACATCCACATGTCCTTGACATGCCAATGTTGAACTTTTCCTGAAATTAAATATACTAGATAAAAGTGTTAGTCCAAAACATGTATGTTGACATGAATTACCAAAACCACAAAGGGAGCATATGTGCTTTCAATCTCCCACTTTTTGGTAATTGATGACAACATACATCAAAGCTTCAAATAAAGATGTAACAAGAAATGTATGAGAGCTTTGAGAAACATGTAACACACATAAGCCCCCCCCCCTACAAGTGTGCACCCTTTTAAAAGGTAATTGCTTTTGGAATGCTCATGCATAATAGGAAGGCCACTTAACGTGTTACATGTATCTTGGCTATGCATCAGAGCAATAATGAGAATGAAATACCTTCATGTTCATGATTTCTTCTTGCAAACAATATGTGCAATAAGCAAGTGATCATCATGTACATAAACGTGATGCATATACTTACCTTGATATGCTTGAGCACTTTCCTAAAGAAACAAGCTTGAGAAAACATGGTTAGATAACACAAGGAATTTCTTCAAGGGAAAATGAATAAGGACATCAAGAATGCCAGGATTGGGATGCATGTATAGGAGATAGTATCACTAGGTGAATACTTCCTTAAGTGCAAACATGCCCCCAAAAGATAAACCACAGATTTGCAATAGGACTCCAAGGATTTTTCTCCCCTAAACTTGAGCTTCCTCTCCTCCTGAATCTTAGAGTTTGATACTGGAAGTAGGTAGGGTGAGACAAAATCAGAGTAAAAGGATCATATAAAATAATCACCAAATATAATGTGTTTCTCCCCTCTTAGAAACATATAGGATTCTCTCCTCTTATAAAGTGCACCTCTCTCTTTAGAATTTCTCTTCTTATAGATGAGAATTTGTAGATGAGCTTTGATGTGCATCTCTCTTCCCCTTTGACATCAATTTCCAAGAAGGGTTGAGCTTCAAGGTTTTTGGTCAAATAGGTATGGTCCTTGAGAGGCACAACTAGTTGATATTGGTCTTTAGATGCAATCAGAGGGTAAAGAATCATTGAGCGGAGCTGGAGATTAAAGACTAAGGAAATTTTGGCAAAAAATTCTTTATGCAGCGAAATCAGTGTCTTCGAGTAGTATCAGTCGGTGAGTCCGAGATGGAATTGTCACTCATTGATCACATCAATGTATCCGAGTCTGCCCACTTCAGTTGTACCGATGAACAAAGGTGCAATGAAACTTGCGACTTGGTGGCACCAATGTATTTGGGATCGGAGATATCGAACTCAAGGCAGAGAGAAAATTTTGTCAACTCAGCTCACTTTACAATAATATCTCACAAATATTTTCAATGAATTCGAATACGATTTGCAATGAATTAACAGACTATCTAAGATAAAGAAAAACAAAAGACAAGGGAAACTAGATCAAGTTTTTTAAAGGGGAAACAAGCTAACTAAACAAAAAGAAAAGGCAAGCAAACTAAAGAAACACTAGAGAACTTCATCTAGGAAATGGTTGGCGACTAGGTCACCTATGTTAGAGTATATTGACTTAGGAGTCAAGTGAGGACACTTGACCATAGGTCATACTCATCGTTTAAGCTCAAAATGGGGTTACCATTTTTTGTTTAATCATTTCAATGTGTTCATCATGTTGGGTTGTTTTAACTCATGTCTTTGAGCTAAGCTTTTCCAATGTGTTATACTTACCTTGGGTTTGGTGTTGACTCCTTCATCTAGTCTGATGTCTACTACACAACTTTTCTTCTTGTAGACTCTGTTGGGCCTCCAAGCTCAGAGTTTTGTAGGACATCGGCGAATTTCCCATAAGTGGATGACCTTAGGTTTATCAGTCTGTGGGAGGTGTAGGATGAAGATGGTGTCTCTCAAACAACCCTGCAATCAAATACAAGAAATCTTTGTGTCCCCAACACACCCAATACAATGTTAAATTGTATAGATGCACTAGTTCGACAAATAGATGGTGTTACAAGTGTAGTATGGATGGTAGATATAAGTTTTTGTAATCTGAAATAATAAAAACAACAAGGTAACAAGTAGCAAACAGTGAGCAAAACGGTATATCAATGCTTAAAAACAAGGCCTAGGGTTCATATTTTCACTAGTGCAATCTCTCAACAGTACTAACATAATTAAATCATATAGCAATCCCTCAACGTGCGACAAAGAATCACTCCAAAGTTCTTATCAATAATGGAGAACATAAGATGAAATTGTTGTAGGTAGCAAACCACCTCAAAGTTATCTTTTCGATGTATTGAACCATCCCTATAAGTGTCACAAACAGCCATAGAGTTCGTACTACAATAACACTATATGATAGGAAATTTTAATAGTACAATCGGCAACTGAGCATCGCCAAGCAAGTTGATGGTGGTATAGATAGTAGTACAATAGGCAACAAAAGGCATCACGGGTAAGATGCCTACACGTGTCCTAACTAGTTGATGGCGGTAGTGAAGTTAAGTTACATCCATTGAAAAATAAGTTTTACAAAGTTTAGTTGCCTATCATGCTATGAAAGTTGCTTACCTTGAAAAACTAAATTCTCCACAATGCTATGAAGTTGCCTATGGTTGATGCTCAACTGCCTACAATACCATGAAAGTTACCTATTATGGTTGCTAAGTTCTCCACCAAGGGACCAAAGTTGCCTACGACATTGAATTTTTTTGTAGGAAAACTTAGGATAATGGTAGAATACTCACCAGTCATGATAGAAAATTTAGAGGTGATGTTATGCAACTTAACAGTCATGATCGTCAGCTTAGGGGACATGGGATTGATAAGCAGTTATGGTAGACTACTTTAAAGGTGATGTTAGGCAACTTAGCAGTTATGGTAGTCAATTTATAAGAGCTTTGGTAGATATGTAGTCATGATAGGCAATCTAGACACAAACTTGCTTTCTGGTAGCATGAAAGTTGGCCCACGTAGCACCAAAGTTGCTCATAAAAAAGTTTGTCGAAACATACTCGTATGGCATCTAGTTTGACTCATCACAAGAAACCCAACGGTGAAAAAATAACTTAATTTTGACGCTCGGTTTGGAAATTGTACTTTCTAAAAAAATCAAAACTGAATTAATTGCACATCATGCATTCCTTTTTGCATGCAGTTTTCTACACACCACGTGATGGGAATAGTTGGCCCCATATTTGAAACCAAGTGTGGAGTAGTAGTACGGGAGCGTGACACTATCATCCGGGGGTCTACTCAGGACTGTTAGGGAGCGCATGGCCGCTCACTAGTCACATCCAATATATTATACCATGTCTGACTTCTCATGTTTGAATAGGACAATGAATTAGCATGCCAACATGCAACCAGGCGTCTTCAGGACGATTTGGGTTGTCGGAGCCATGCTAAGGACTATCTCCAATTTTAGACAAGGCAAATGGCACTTTAAGACTTTGCACACGAGCCTAGCATGAATCATGGATGATGCAAACCAAACAGAGCACATGTAGATTCTAGGCAAGCGCGAGGCCATGCCAGTTTGTTGCTGCCCTGAGGAAAACTGGCATGGCCTGACGCTTGCCTTTTTTTACCACACATTGTACATTTTTTGTATAAAACAAACCATTTTCTTGATACACGTTGAACAAATTTCAAATACATCATGAACATTTTATCAAATACATGTTTGAAGATTTATCTTTTCCATGTTAAACATTTTGCAAATATATGTCCAACATTATTTGAATGGTACAAAACATTGTTTTTCGATTATTCACAAACAAATCTACATTGTATAAGGCTCTTTTTTAAGTCTAGTACATATTTCGAAACGAGTGAACATTTTTATAAAATGTCACTTTCAATCACACAAAACTTTTTTAGAAAACCTACCAGAACATTTTTCTAAATTATATATTTTTTTATAAAAATGTATGAACATACTATTTATAAATGCGTGATATTTTTTAAATGACACAATCTTTTTTCTCAATGGTATGATTTTTTTAATAAATTACGCGAACATTTCTTACATTGTATAAACAGTTTTCTAAATTACATGGCATTTTTTTAGATGTGTAATGTTTTTTTAAACGCCATGGACATTTTTTTAACGATATTAACATTTTACAAAGCTGTGCAAACATGTTTTTCGTTGTCTAAATGCTTTTAAATGTGTAGTGAACATTTTTTTAAATGGGTAAGTATCTTTTTGAAATATATAAGCACATACATTTTTTAATGTGCAGTACCATTATAGAGTAATGTTGTTCATCACCCAGTGTGCATAATGAGTTATTTTACACTTGAGATATTTTTACGTTGTTACTTTTATAATTTACGTTTGGTATATTAATAATTATGTCTATATTAATTCAGTACACAAAAATCAGTATAGGAAAAGTAAGATATAAATCATAAAACCGGAAATTTAACATTTATATGTGTATTTTATACTATATATTTATGTTCGTAATTTTACGTCATCTGAATTTTTTTAACCGACATTCATTTCTGTTAACTTCTATTTTCACCTCTGACGTAGGACTAAATTTACGGGACATAAAAAATATGATGCAGTGATCAAATAAGAGAGGGGTGAAGAATAACTCTTCGTCACTCAGTGTGATAAACAGCGTGAACCTATATATAGTAATATAGAATTTTTGAAATATAAATAAAAGTAAAAACAAAAATCGATTTTTTAGAACAACATCTACGTAGGTCTCCGCACGGTGGAATTTCTATGGGCCGGCCCATATTTCGGAATTCACCATCAATCGGTTTTGTGTACTGAACCGGGATTTCGTTTTTTTCCCTGTTTTTTTCTTCTGTTTGGTTATTTTCTCTCTCTTCTTCTTTATTTTTTCATTTTTTTACTAATATTATTTGATAATTCGCGAACATTGTTTTGTTCATCAGATTCAAAAAATGTTCATCGAATTAAAATTTTCTTCATAGAATTTAAAAATTGTTCATAAACTCAAAACAAATTCATCAGAATAAAAAAATGTTCATCAAATTCAAAATTTCTTTGTCTTTGTTTCTAAAAAACATCAAATTCAAAATCTGTTCATTGATTCTTCAAAAAAGTTCACTGATTTCAAAATTTGTTCATCCATTTTTCAAAAGACAATGTTCTTGAGTACAATTTTTTTTCACCAAGTTCAAAAAATGTTCATCGAATTTTGAATTTGTGATCATTTTTTAAATTTATTAACATTTTTTGCATTCACGAACATTTTGCAATATGCAGACATTTTTTATTAAATTGTGAAATTTTTTTTAAACACAAACATGTTATGATTTCTGGAACATTTTCCCGAAATTCATTTTATCCTTGAATTTTGAACTTTTTGATATTCCAATTATTTTAAAGAAGAAAAGACAGGCAAAAAATAAAAACTTTTTTTGAGGCAAACGGAATAAAAAATACTAGGGTGCCCAACCCTGCTTATGGGCCGGCCATGAGGGGCGTGCGCGCTGGTACGTTGGCCAGCGCCCCACGCGCCCAATAGGATCCTCTCGCCACGGGCAAGACAAAGCCGTGCCCAAGTTTCACAACCAGTTGGGCTCCGCCTCTCTCTGGCTAGGCCGAATTAACAAGCCATACCTCCAGCCCAAGAAAGAGGGCCTTCTTTCGGGCGCTTGTACGTCTCGCCTCATTTCCCATAGTCACTAGTTAAGGTAAGGATACCCCTTGCATAGGTCACCTAACTTATCAGGCGCTGAAAAATGGCGCTTTGTCTGCACGCCATTTGTCCTATACGACGTGTTGGCGTGCAAAATCGATTATTCAAAATATTCTATATTTTGAACCCTACGTCTAAATTTTAAACTGTTTTTATAGTTGGATTTCTCGTATCGAGATTTTTGAAATTAAATCTCGTGCAACGAACTTTTTCCAGGAAAACACCGAAAATAAAAAAATATTTACAAACGAAATTCAGGAAAAAACACAAAAAACAAACACCGGAAGAAAAAACCAAAGCACGGTTGTGGTTTTTCACCTTTCCCTTTCACAAAGCAGATTTTTTTTCCCCGAGCATGAAAGTTTATGCTTCTCGTGGAAGCATACTTTTTTTCTCGTGGAAGTAAATATGTGCTTCTCATGGAAGCAAAGATTTTTTTTAAGAGAAGCACACATACTTTAGAAAAAAATCTCCAAAATCTAGGAAAAACCAGACAAAAGTCAAAAAAAAAAACAGAACAAACTCATCCAAAACCCGGAAACGCGTATAAAAAAGTATAAAAAAGAAACACAAATGGAGCGCCTAGCACATGACACATGACGATGGCTAAATTCGCCATTTGACATGCTCTGAGCCCACAAAAGTGTCCCTTACTAGTGCAAGGGGATAACCTTTTGTTAGTTGCTCTTCCTCGTTTCTCTAAAAAAAATGTCTCGCCTCATGCGAGATAGACGAACTGCTCGGCTCTAGGGCATCATGTGGTAGGCCGCCCCGCTGCAGGATTTTTTTTCTCTTTTATTTTTTCCAGTGCGAGATTTTTTTCCTTAATTGTTTTCATTTTTCTTACTTGTATTAAAAAATCGCTAAAAATGTTTGGTGAGTGTTAAATTTTGTTCTCGTGTTATGAGAAAAATGTCCGTGGTAGTTTAGAAAATATTCATGCGATGTTATTTTTCTCATAACATGTGAATAAAAATTCACGCGTTTCAAAAATATGTACGTGATATTTTTAGCAAATGTGTATACAATGTAGAAACACGCACTTTAAGTTTTTTTTGTACCATTCAAAAATGTTCATGAAATTAAACAAAATGTTTTAACACTTAACAAATATTTGAGCATTTTAAACAAATGTCATGCCATTTATTAATAATGTTCCACCTGTGTTGAAAATGTTCACTATGTATTAAAAAATGTTTAATATGCATATGACAGATGTTCAATATGTATAAAAAAATGTTCAACCTGTATGAAAAATGCTCAGCGTGTATTTGAAAAAGAAGAAGAAATGAAAATAGGGAAAAGGAAAAAAAGAAAAAAAAAAGAAAAAAGAAAAAATTGATGAAAACCGATACATGAAACACACAGAAAACCCCCCAGACGGAAGCTTTTGACTGGAGGGGGGAGAGGGGACTTCCGATCTATTCACCAACTATGAAGGTAGTGCAAAGAACACCAGAACTAAAAATTACATCTAGGTCGTAGACCACCTAGCAACGGCTACAATCACTGGAGCGAGCCAAAGGCTCGTTACCGTCATCGCCCCTCCCTCATCAGAGCCGGGCAAACCTTGTTCTAGTAGACCGTCAAGAAGTCATCGTACTAAGGACCTTCAGGACCAGCAAATCAAAACAACAACAGTTGCCGACAAAGAGAAGCGTAGATTGGAAAGATCCAACTTGTAGACACACGAACACAGGCAAACAAAGACTAGATCCACATGGATCCACCAAAGACAAAACCGGCCAAATCCCGCGAGATCCGCAGCACACAAACCTTCACATGCCCTCCGGCGATGCTAGAAACACCGTCGGGACGAGGGCTAGGCAGGGAGAACCTTATTCCATCTTTAAAGAGCCGATGTCGCCTCGCCTCTCTAAGTAGAGCAAAAACCCTAACAAAACTCAAAAAGACATAAAAAGGGGCCCTCCCACCGGCAAGGGCAAAGATCCACCGTGCCTCCATGGCCATAAGACTACAGAGACGAGACAGACCGGCGCCGGCAGCGGCGGGAGGTAAACAAAACCTAGCAGCTAGTTGCCCTTTACGTATGAGCAGTCGAGCGAAGGGGTGGAAGCTTGTAAAACTGACCCATAAAAGCTTTCCAAAACTGCTCCCAAAACCTAATTTTTTGTGTGGAACGCGCATGAGAATTGTGTGTCGATTCATTAAGAGAGAAAGAGTTGAAATATTACAATGGCGCGCCCAAGACCTATGAGGTCTCCAGGCACCACACAACATCGGTTATATTGCAAGCTTACTACTCCCCAAAGCCCACCGTACCACGCCCAACAAGTTTGTGTCGTCGCGCGAACTACCACACCCTCCATTCATCCCAGATAAGCAACGTCAGCCTGTTCCTAGTCATGGCCACGTTGTCGAACACTCTACGATTCCTCTCCTTTCAAATGGAGTGCAAGACTATGATGATTAGGGTGTTCCTCCCTCCTTGATACCTCTGGCACCACCTCGCTTGTCGTCGTCCACCAATCCACTATTTTAGCTTGAGGCGTTGGTGTGAAGCTCTCCCAAACTTTAACCCGCATCACATCAAATCAAATGACCTGCGCAAATGAGCATTGCACCAATAAGTGATCCATCTTTCCAGCTCTTGCAAGCATGTCGGGCAACACGACTGGTGCGGCAACCCTCTTGCCGCAAGACGGCCCGAAGCCCAACATCTGTTCTTTGCAACGAGCCAAGAAAAAAAAAATCCTGCGACGGCACCCAGGCACTACTGCAGGATACTGCTAACGCGACACTACGATCAGAGACCCTTTAACGAGACTATGTGTGATGCAATAATCGTAAATGGTGGTGTAAAAGACCGTCAAAAAAGGTGCAAAACGTTTGCGATGGCGGAGCCATCAAACACGGTTCAGATTTTAGTTGCGTGTGCGATGCAGGGCACACGGTTAATCCATTCGAACTGTTTACAATAGGCAGAACAACAGAAACAGGCAGATATATCAATGTGTGTGCGATATACGGCATACGGTTCACTCGGACGAACTGTTTCCGATTATTGAATACAACAGAAACGGTTCAACTTAACAAGATGTGTGTGATATGCGGCATACAGTTCACATGGATGAACTGTTTGCGATGAGCCAAAAGAACACAAGTGAGTCGTGTAAACAAGATGTGTGTGATACATGGCAAACATCCGACTCGGATGAACTGTTTGCGACGAGAAATTACAACACAGATGGTTAATACAGTTAGTTCGTGTGTGATTCTGTGTGTACAAAAAACTTTGAAAAATGCAAACTAGTTGCTTGTGGTGGCTAGGAGTATCGCACATGATGCGTCTGCAAGTATTCATGTGCGATGATTAGTAAGTTACACATACGTTTCCTTAGGTTAACATGTGTGTGAATTTGCAATATAGACAGTTAGTATGCCTTCTGGACATTGGGCACACGCTTAAAATCAATGAACTGTGTACGATACTAATACTTTCCATGAAAATTTAAGAACTTGGGTAACAGCATTTGAGTAACACACACACACACAACTATCACATTTTAAGAGGCTAAGGGCCAACAACCATATGGTCCATATCTACATACTTAACATAGCAACAGCTAGCACATTTTAAGACGCTGAGGGCCAACAACCACAACTATCCGCTGGAAGCAGCTTGATCACGGCGACTCGGCGTCTCGTCAATGAAAAGGAAGAGCCCTCTTGTGCCTTGGTAGAGCATGAGTAGAACAGTGTCTCCAATTTTCCAATATGGATGCATTGCCACGACAAGCGAGAACTTGTTAATTTGGATGGTTCCATTTCTGTGGAAAATGCAGTACCTTGCAATCACTTTGGCGTTATTAGGAGGCACAAGTGTAATTCGACCACGCCGGGAAATCGATCCAGGAACTTCTACAGCGGGCAATTTCTGTTGGCATGATGCATATTATCTCATGAGCCTGCTCCAATACAGGATGGTTTTCAACCACCTTGTAATCGTGGAACTGCTCTATAATATACATCTCGCTCTCGGCATCGATGGCCCCGAATTTAGATTCGAGCGCCTCCCAC
This sequence comes from Triticum aestivum, assembly GCF_018294505.1. Classification (NCBI taxonomy): domain Eukaryota; kingdom Viridiplantae; phylum Streptophyta; class Magnoliopsida; order Poales; family Poaceae; genus Triticum; species Triticum aestivum. The sequence goes on along the minus strand of NC_057808.1, from coordinate 108,217,559 downwards.
AAGTCCTTGGCGACATGCACATGTAAAATATGTGTCGACCAATTTATCTCCGATCACGCTAAGAACTGGTCTGAGAAACACAACGGTGGCCTCCCTGAACGCCTTCTTCTGTTCAGGAGCAATCATTCCCGTGGAGACACCGGTGACCCAGAACACGTTCATAGCCGTGAGCCATAAAGTGGTCTTAGTCTGCCAACACTTAAAGTACGTACCGGTAAACTTATCTGGTTTCAGTGCAGCGGCAAAGCCACTTGACAAAAAATTCCTACACATAATAGGTTTTTGGATTGCTGAGTAAATAGGCAATTTTTCGACTAATTTAATCCATAGATAAATCACTAGCATGGCATTGACAGAAATTAACAACATGCTGATATTGAATCACGCAAGCACATGCTACGCTAATGGCAGATACATCTACATATAACGCTAGCACAACTATAACGGAAAAGAGTAGGAGCGGGATAAACGAGTTATACCCTCCAGTAGGCCATGCAGAGTCCGCCGCGGCGGTGGTGGTAGCAGTGGTGGCCTCAGCGGCCTCGAGCTTCTCGGCGGCAAGACGGTTGGCGCCGGACTGCGACATCGTGATGACGAAGACGACACAGACGTAGATGAAGTAGCGGATCGGAAGCGAGCAGTCGCGTAGTCGCTGCCCAAAAACCTATTCGCCCCTCTCTCATACAGGAACCAGAGGGGCGGGGTTTCAGAGACCTGCTCTCCCATCGACCGTGTACGCGGTGGACGGGATGGAGTCACCGGCGGCAGCAGCAAAAAAACGACAGTGGGCGTGCGCGTGGAGAAGATGCGATCTGGTCGTGGCAGCTAGGGTTAGGAGACACCGCACACTTATATAGGTGCAGCCGCGTGGAGAGATGTGGGCGGATCGTGGGCTGTCGCGGACTCAGACGTGGGTCGTGGAGCTCGGCTCGGCTCATTCTCACAACCCGCGGCGTGGCGAGGCGTGGTGAGGCGGGCGGCGGAGGAGGAGTGCGCGAGGGCCTCTTCTATTCTGAAGCTCCAATACCATGTGGAAGACAATCCCTTATAAAGAGGTCCAACTCCTTCTCCACTAGCGGGGTGGGACTAAACTTCCCACTCCACTTAGTGCCAATAACCCACATGGTCCCTTAGAGATTTTTCAGAAATTGCTAGATGGGCTAAAGCCCACCCCAAATTTCAGCAAGCCATCGCTCCTCGGGATTAAGATTCCTGTCCTCCTGCCTTTGATCAAGCCGCAAGATGATTTCATTGGCCAGTAGCAACTGTTAACAAATGTTACCCGTAGATCGGGCACTCCAGTGGCCAAGAGTGAACACATGTTATGGGTCGGCCAGCAAGCGCTCGCGCCAAAGACGAGATGAGCTACCATCTCACAATAGGGGAGACATAGCTTCTGCGGCCTTCTTTCTCTCGGCGGCTAGCTCCTATAGTAGAAAATGAAGGAAATATGCCCTAGAGGCAATAATAAAGTTGTTATTTATATTTCCTTATATCATGATAAATGTTTATTATTCATGCTAGAATTGTATTAAACCAGAAACTTAGTACATGTGTGAATACATAGACAAACAGAGAGTAGTCCCTAGTATGCCTCTACTTGACTAGCTCGTTAATGAAAGATGGTTAAGTTTCCTGACCATAGACATGTGTTGTCATTTGATGAACGGGATCACATCATTATAGAATGATGTGATGGACAAGACCCATCCGTTAGCTTAGCATAATGATCGTTTAGTTTATTGCTATTGCTTTCTTCATGACTTATATATGTTCCTATGACTATGAGATTATGCAACTCCTGAATACCGGAGGAACACTTAGTATGCTATCAAACGTCACAACGTAACTGGGTGATTATAAAGATGCTCTACAGGTGTCTCTGATGGTGTTTGTTGAGTTGGCATAGATCAAGATTAGGATTTGTCACTCCGATTGTCGGAGAGATATCTCTGGGCCCTCTCGTTAATGCACATCACTATAAGCCTTGCAAGCAATGTGACTAATGAGTTAGTTGCGGCCGGGATAATGTATTACGGAACGAGTAAAGAGACTTGCCGGTAACGAGATTGAACTAGGTATGATGATACCGACGATCGAATCTTGGGCAAGTAACATACCGATGACAAAGGGAACAACGTATGTTGTTATGTGGTTTGACCGATAAAGATCTTCGTAGAATATGTAGGATCCAATATGAGCATCCAGGTTCTGCTATTGGTTATTAACCGGAGATGTGTCTCGGTCATGTCTACATAGTTCTCGAACCCGTAGGGTTCGCACGCTTAACGTTCGATGACGATTTGTATTATGAGTTATGTGATTTGATGTACTGAAGGTTGTTCGGAGTCCCGGATGAGATCACGGACATGACGAGGAGTCTCGAAATGGTCGATACATAAAGATTGATATATTGCAAGGTTATATTCGGACACCGGAATGGTTCCGAAGTGTATCGGGTATTTTATGGAGTACCAACGGGTTACCGGAACCCCCCAGGGGGTTAATGGGCCTTCATGGGACCTAGTGGAAGAGAGGAGGCAACAGCCAGGTGGAGGCGCGCGCCCCCCAAGCCCAAACCGAATTGGACTAGGGGTTGGGGGCGGCCCCCCTTTCCTTTCTATCCTCCTCGTCTTTCCCCCTTCTCCTTGTAGGAATAGGAAAGGGGGGGGCGAATCCTACTTGGAGTAGGACTCCCCCCCCCTTGGGCGCGCCACCCTTGGCCGGCCTCCTCCTCCCTCCCTCCTTTATATACGTGGGGAAGGGGCACCCTAGAACACACAAGTTGATCTTTTAGCCGTGTGCGGTGCCCCCTCCACAGTTTCACACCTCGGTCATATCGTCTTAGTGCTTAGGCGAAGCCCTGCGCCGGTAACTTCATCATCACCGTCACCACGCCGTCATGCTGACGGAACTCTCCCTCGGCCTCAACTGGATCAAGAGTTCGAGGGACGTCACCGAGCTGAATGTGTGCAGATCGTGGAGGTGCCATGCGTTTGGTACTTGATCGGTTGGATCGCGAAGACATTCGACTACATCAACCGCGTTACTAAACGCTTCCGCTTTCGGTCTACGAGGATACGTGGACATACTCTTCCCTGCTCGTTGCTATGCTTCTCCTAGATAGATCTTGCGTGATTGTAGGCAAAATTTTGAAATACTATGTTCCCCAACAGTGGCATCCGAGCCAGGTCTATGCGTAGATGTTATATGCATGAGTAGAACACAAAGTGTTGTGGGCGATAATAGTCATACTGCTTACCAGCATGTCATACATTGATTCGGCGGTATTGTTGGATGAAGCGGCCCAGACCGACATTACATGGCCGCGTTCATGAGACTGGTTCTACCGCCGTGCTTCGCACACAGGTGGCTAGTGGGTGTCTGTTTCTCCAGCTTTAGTTGAATCGAGTTTCTTACTAGAAGCCCGTAGCAGCCACGTAAACCTTGCAACAACAAAGTAGAGGACGTCTAACTTGTTTTTGCAGGGCTTGCTGTGATGTGATATGGTCAGACGTGATGATATATAAATTGTTGTATGAGATGATCATGTTTTGTAACAGTTATCGGCAACTGGCAGGAGCCATATGGTTGTCGCTTTATTGTATGAAATGCAATCGCCATGTAATTGCTTTACTTTATCACTATGCGGTAGCGAATAGTCATAGAAGCAATAGTTGGCGAGACGACAACGATGCTTCGATGGAGATCAAGGTGTTAAGCCGGTGACGATGGTGATCATGACGGTGCTTTGGAGATGGAGATCAAAGGCACAAGATGATGATGGCCATGTCATATCACTTATTTGATTGCATGTGATGTTTATCTTTTTTATGCATCTTATTTTGCTTAGTACGGCGGTAGCATTATAAGATGAGATCTCACTAAATTTCAAGGTACAAGTGTTCTCCCTGAGTATGCACCATTGCGACAGTTCGTCATGCCGAGACACCACGTGATGATCGGGTGTGATAAGCTCTACGTTCACATACAACGGGTGCAAGCCAGTTTTGCACACGCAGAATACTCGGGTTAAACTTGACGAGCCTAGCATATGCAGATATGGCCTCGGAACATTGAGACCGAAAGGTCGAGCGTGATTCATATAGTAGATATGATCAACATAGTGATGTTCACCATTGAAAACTACTCCATCTCACGTGATGATCGGACATGGTTTAGTTGATATGGATCACGTGATCACTTAGATGATTAGAGGGATGTCTATCTAAGTGGGAGTTCTTAAGTAATATGATTAATTGAACTTTAGTTTATCATGAACTTTGTCCTGGTAGTATTTGCATAACTATGTTGTAGATCAATAAGCTCGCGTATAGCTTCCCCGTTTATTTTTTGATATGTTCCTAGAGAAAAATAAGTTGAAAGATGATAGTAGCAATGATGCGGATTAGGTCCGTGATCTGAGGATTATCCTCATTGATGCACAGAAGAATTATGTCCTTGATGCACCGCTAGGTGACGGACCTATTGCAGGAGCAGATGCAGACGTTATGAACGTTTGGCAAAGTTGATGACTACTTGATAGTTTAGTGCACCATGCTTTACGGCTTAGAACCGGGACTTCAAAAACGTTTTGAACGCCACGGAACATATAAGATGTTCCAAGAGCTGAAATTTGTATTTCAGACTCATGCCTGAGTTGAGAGGTATGAGACCCCTGACAAGTATTTTGCCTACAAGATGGAGGAGAATAGCTCAACTAGTGAGCATGTGCTCAGAATGTCTGAGTACTACAATCGCTTGAATCGAGTGGGAGTTAATCTTTCAGATAAGATAGTGATTGACAGAGTTCTCTAGTCACTATCACCAAGTTACTAGAACTTCGTGATGAACTATAATATGTAAGGGATGACGAAAATTATTCCCAAGCTCTTCGCGATGCTGAAATCAGCGAAGGTAGAAATCAAGAAAAGCATCAAGTGTTGATGGTTGACAGGACCACTAGTTTCAAGTAAAAGGGCAAGGGAAAGAAAGGGAACTTCAAGAAGAACGGCAAGCAAGTTGCCACTCCCATGAAGAAGCTCAAAGATAGACCCAAGCCAGAAACTGAGTGCTTCTACTGCAAAGGAAATGGTTACCGGAAGCGGAACTGCCCCAAATACTTGGTGGATAAGAAGGATGGCAAAGTGAACAAAAGTATATATGATATACATGTTATTGATGTGTACCTACTAGTGTTCATAGTAGCCCCTGGGTATTTGATACTGGTTCAGTTGCTATGATTAGTAACTTGAAACAGAAGTTACAAAATGAACAGAGACTAATTGAGGGCGAGGTGACGATGTGTGTTGGAAGTAATTCCAAGGTTGATAAGATCACAATCGCACACTCCCTTTACCTTTGGGATTAGTGTTGAACCTAAAATAAATGTTATTTAGTGTTTGCGTTGAGCATAATATGATTGGATCATGTTTATTGCAATACAGTTATTCATTTAAGTCAAAGAATAATTGTTATTCTGTTTACATGAATAAAATCTTCTGTGGTCATACACCCAAGGTGAATGGTTTTTTGAATCTCGATAGTAGTGATACACATATTCATAATATTGATGCCAAAAGATGCAAAGTTGATAATGATAATGCAACATATTTGTGGCATTGTCGTTTAGGTCATATTGGTGTAAAACGCATGAAGAAACTCCATGCAGATGGGCTTTTGGAATCACTTGATGCTTGCGAACCATGCCTCATGGGCAAGACGGCTAAGACTCCGTTCTCGGGAACAATGGAACGAGCCACTGACTTATTGGAAATAATACTTACCGATGTACGCGGTCCGATGAGTGTTGAGGCTCGCGGCGGGTATCATTATTTTCTAACCTTCACAGATGATTTGAGCAGATATGGGTATATCTACTTGATGAAACATAAGTCTGAAACATTTGAAAAGTTCAAAGAATTTCAGAGTGAAGTGGAAAATCATCGTAACAAGAAAATAAAGTTTCTACGATCTGATCGCGGAGACGAATATTTGAGTTACGAGTTTGGTCTTCATTTAAAATAATATGGAATAGTTTCACAACTCACGCTACCTGGAACACCACAGCGTAATGGTGTGTGATACGTCTCCAACGTATATATAATTTATGAAGTATTCATGCTATTATATTATCCGTCTTGGATGTTTATGGGCTTTATTAAACACTTTTATATCACTTTTGGGACTAACCTATTAACCCAGAGCCCAGTGCCAGTTCCTGTTTTTTCCCTTGTTTCAGTGTTTCGAAGAAAAGGAATATCAAACGGAGTCAAAACGGAATGAAACCTTTTGGAGAAGTTATTTTTGGAAAGAAAGCAATCCGTGGGACTTGAAGTCCACGTCAAGAAAGCAACGAGGAAGGCACGAGGCAGGGAGGCGCGCCCACCCCCTGGGCGCGCCCTCCACCCTCGTGGCTCCCCTGACGTACTTCTTCCTCCTATATATATATATATATATATATATCCATATACCCTAAAACCTTCGGGGAACAGAATAGATCGGGAGTTCCGCTGCCGCAAGCCTCTGTAGCCACCAAAAACCAATCGGGACCCTGTTCCGGCACCCTGCCGGAGGGGGGAACCCTCACCGGTGGCCATCTTCATCATCCCGGCGCTCTCCATGACGAGGAGGGAGTAATTCACCCTCGGGGCTGAGGGTATGTACCAGTAGCTATGTGTTTGATCTCTCTCTCTCTCTCTCGTGTTCTTGATTTGGCACGATCTTGATGTATCGCGAGCTTTGCTATGATAGTTGGATCTTATGTTTCTTCTCCCCCTCTATTCACTTGTAATGGATTGAGTTTTCCCTTTGAAGTTATCTTATCGGATTGAGTCTTTAAGGATTTGAGAACACTTGATGTATGTCTTGCCGTGCTTATATGTGGTGACAATGGGATATTCACGTGATCCACTTGATGTATGTTTTGGTGATCAACTTGCGGGTTCCGCCCATGAACCTATGCATAGGGGTTGGCACACGTTTTCATCTTGACTCTCCGGTAGAAACTTTGGGGCACTCTTTGAAGTACTTTGTGTTGGTTGAATAGATGAATCTGAGATTGTGTGATGCATATCGTATAATCATACCCACGGATACTTGAGGTGACATTGGAGTATCTAGGTGACATTAGGGTTTTGGTTGATTTGTGTCTTAAGGTGTTATTCTAGTACAACTCTATGATAGATTGATCCGAAAGAATAACTTTGAGGTGGTTTCGTACCCTACCATAATCTCTTCGTTTGTTCTCCGCTATTAGTAGCTTTGGAGTGACTCTTTGTTGCATGTTGAGGGATAGTTATATGATCCAATTATGTTATTATTGTTGAGAGAACTTGCACTAGTGAAAGTATGAACCCTAGGCCTTGTTTCCTAGCATTGCAATACCGTTTACGCTCACTTTTATCATTAGTTACCTTGCTGTTTTTATATTTTCAGATTACAAAAACCTATATATACCATCCATATTGCACTTGTATCACCATCTCTTCGCCGAACTAGTGCACCTATACAATTTACCATTGTATTGGGTGTGTTGGGGACACAAGAGACTCTTTGCTATTTGGTTGCAGGGTTGTTTGAGAGAGACCATCTTCATCCTACGCCTCCCACGGATTGATAAACCTTAGGTCATCCACTTGAGGGAAATTTGCTACTGTCCTACAAACCTCTGCACTTGGAGGCCCAACAACGTCTACAAGGAGAAGGTTGCGTAGTAGACATCAAGCTCTTTTCTGGCGCCGTTGCCGGGGAGGCTAGGTAAGCGGCACTCACACCCCGTCAACTAAGCTCTTTTCTGGCGCTGTTGCCGGGGAGGTGAGTGCTTGAAGGTATATCTTTAGATCTTGCAATCAAATCTTTTAGTTTCTTGTTTTATCACTAGTTTAGTTTATAAAAGAAAACTACAAAAAAATGGAATTGAGTTTACCTCATACGCTTCATCTTTTTAATATCTTTCGTGAGTATGATGGGAAGGAAAATTGTGCCAAGGTGTTAGAAGAAGAATGCATTAAAATGTTTGGCAATAAATATTTGAATGATGAGCATGATTTCAATGTTGTTAGTATGAATTCCTTGAATATCCATGATGCTAATGATATGCAAAGCCACAAGCTTGGGGAAGCTATGTTTGATGAAGATGATATTTTTTGTACCCCAAGCTTTGATGAGAAAATTTACTATGATGAAAGCATGCCTCCTATGTATGATGATTATTGTGATGACACGTATGCCATAAAGAATAATGATAACCATGAAACTTGTCATCTTGATTTCAATTTTCAATCCCATGATAGTTATTTTCTTGAATTTTCTCCCACTATTCCGAATGAGAATAAATTTGCTTATGTGGAGAGTAATAAAAATTCTATGCTAGTAGATCATGAAAAGAATGCTTTATGTTCTGGTTATATGGTTGAATTCATTCATGATGCTACTAAAAATTATTATGAGAAAGGATCATATGCTTCTACATATTGCAATAATATCAAGTTTCCTCTCTATGTGCTTAAACTCTTGAAGTTATGCTTGTTTTACCTTCCTATGCAAGTTGATTCTTGTTCCCATAAGTTGTTTGCTCACAAAATCCCTATGCATAGGAATTTGGTTAGACTTAAATGTGCTAGTCATATTCTTCATGATTCTCTCTTTATGTTTCAATTCCTATCTTTTATGTGAGCATCATTGAAATCATCATGCCTAGCTAGGGGCGTTAAACGTTAGCGCTTGTTGGGAGGCAACCCAATTTTATTTTAGTTTCTTGCTTTTTGGTTCTGTTTAGGAATAAATAATCCATCTAGCCTCTGGTTAGATGTGGTTTTATGTTTTAATTAGTGTTTGTGCCAAGTAGAACCTTTGGGAAGACTTGGGTGAAGTCTTTATGATCATGCTGTAAAAAAACAGAAACTTTAGCGCTCACGAGATTAGCTAAATTTTTTTACTGGAGAGTGATATTTAGTTGATTCTTTTTGAAAATGATTACTAGACAAATTACTCAGGTCCACCAATTTATTTCAGAATTTTTGGAGTTCCAGAAGTATACGTTTGATACATATTACTACAGACTGTTCTGTTTTTGACAGATTCTATTTTCATTGTGTTGCTTGCTTATTTTGATGAATCTATGGTTAGTAAAATAGTTTATAAACCATAGAGGAGTTGGAATACAGTAGGTTTAAAAGCAATATAAATAAATAATGAGTTCATGACAGTACTTTGAAGTGGTGTTTTGTTTTCTTTCGCTAACGGAGCTTACGAGTTTTCTGTTAAGTTTTGTGTTGTGAAGTTTTCAAGTTTTGGGTAAAGATTCGATGGACTATGGAATAAGGAGTGGCAAGAGCCTAAGCTTGGGGATGCCCAAGGCATCCCAAGGTAATATTCAAGGACGACCAAGATCCTAAGCTTGGGGATGCCCCGGAAGGCATCCCCTCTTTCGTCTTCGTTCATCGGTAACTTTACTTGGAGCTATATTTTTATTCACCACATGATATGTGTTTTGCTTGGAGCATCAATTTATTTTATTTAGTTTTTCTTGATTTTATTTATAATAATATTTTGCATCTATATTTTTCAATAAAAATGTCAAGGATAGCCTTTACCATGCTTATTTTGCAAGTATACATGTTGCTGTTTCAAAACAGAAAGTTTACCGCTGTTGTAAAAATTCCCTAGAAAAGTCAGAATGTGATAAAATGTTGAAACCTTTTGCATAATAAGCTCTGATAAATTTACTACAGTGGGAATTTTCTTTCATAATTTTTGGAGCTAGGGAAGTATGGTGAATCTTGCATTCTTTACAGACTGTACTATTTTGGCAGATTGCTGTTATGTTTGCATTGTTTGCATATGTTTGCTTGTTTAATGATTCTATTTGAGGATAGGACAATTAAATATGCAGAGGCATTTAGTATGAAATGTTGAATCATAATTTTAGTGATTTGTTACAGTAGAAAATGATAAGGTTTTTGCATTGGTTTATACTAACTTATCTCATGAGTTCTTGTTGAGTTTGGTGTGGATGAAGCTTTCGAGATTTAGGAAACCGTGATATGAGAGGAATTAAGGAGACACAAAAGCTCAACCTTGGGGATGCCCAAGGCACCCCAAGATAATATTTCAATAAGTCTCAAGCATCTAAGCTTGGGGATGCCCCGGTAGGCATCCCACCTTTTTTCTTCAACAATTATCGGTTAGTATCGGTTGAACCTAAGTTTTTGCTTCTTCACATGATGTGTGCCATCCTTGAAATGTCATTTTATTTTGCCTTGCTTGCTATTTGAATAAAATACCAAGATCTGAAATTCTTAAATGAGAGAGAGTCTTCACTTAGCTACATAATTATTTAACTACTCATTGATCTTCACTCATATCTTTTTGGAGTAGTTTGTCATTTACTCGTGTGCTTCACTTATATCCTATGAGTAAATGGTTGAATGATTTGAATGTCATAAATCTGAAATTATATATGTTTCATATGCTTATCCCATGGGGAGTAATGACTTTACTTATAAGAAGTAGAGGTGGTAAATTTTTTGAAGGTTAGCAAACCTTGTATTGGTCACTTGAACAATTCATGAAAGAATATTGAAGGAAGAGAGATTTCACATAATATACTATCTTGGACATCTTCTATGATTGTGAGCCCCATTAATTATTTTCAAACCTGAGCAAATTGATTGAAGTTGGACAAGGAAGACAACATAATGAGTTATGCTTGGGTATATTTGTATAGAAGTTATATTGTTATGGATCCTCTAACATGTGGTGCTTGCTATTTAGAATCCTTTGCTAGCCAAAATATCTGTACTAAGCGGGAATACTGCTTGTGCATCCAAATTCCTTGAACCAAGTTTCTTCCATGAGTGTCCACCATATCTACCTATATGCGGTATTTACCTGTCGTTCCAAGTAAATTTGCATGTGCCAAACTCTAAACCTTCAAATAATAATCTGTTTTGTATGCCCGAATCGCTCATGTAGCGACTAGGGGCTAGCAGTATCTTCCATGCTAGGTGGGTTATTCTCACGATGAGTGGACTCCGCTCATCATTCACGAGAAAATGGCTGGTAACTAGGATGCCCAGTCCTATGATCAAAAGATAAAAAATAAATTCGCAAGTAATTTAAACAAAACTACCCCAGGATTGTTGAAAGTTGGACGGCACCCGTTGTTTCGGACAAGCCGTGGAGTGTGATTGTTGGTGGAGGGGGAGTAAAATATTTACCTTTCTGCGTGGGAACCGCCTATAATGTATCTAGTATGGAAGGTATTGAGAACTCTTGGTCGTTATGTTGACAATGAAAGCATACCTCTCAAAATTATTTTCATCTCTGTTTTTGCTTCGAGCTCTGGCACCTCTGCAAATCCCTGCTTCCCTCTGCGAAGGGCCTATCTTTTACTTTTATGCAAGAGTCAATAGTATTCCTTCTCATTCCAACCTACACTTTAGTTGGCAAGCATCATGTGATGGAAAGATCTAAGCATATATGGCCATTCAAATATATTTGAGCATGAATTATTATTGTTGACATTACCCTTGAGGTAAAAGGTTGGGAGGCGAAACATTAAGCCCCTATCTTTCTCTGTGTTCGATGAATACTATTTGTTCTAAAAATATGCTTTGAGTGGTAGCAATCGTGGAAGACTAAATGACAGTTGAGTATGTGAAGTTTGCTGAATCAAAGCTCTGACATAGACTCTTCCTGAAAATAAGATGAATTGTAATTGTTTGATGACTAATAACACGGTTTGTTAGTTTTCAAGAAAGTTTATGATCTATACTTTAACATGTGAATAGTTTGTTACTTGATCATGAAAAGTTCTATGAGTTGAGCTACTGTTATGACATATAATGATGCTAGAAAAGGTGATTGAAATTATCATTGATCAAATTTGTGCACCTGCTAGCATTCACACTTCATAAATTCTTTCTTTTATCATTTACCTACTCGAGGACGAGCAGGAATTAAGCTTGGGGATGCTGATACGTCTCCAACGTAACTATAATTTATGAAGTATTCATGCTATTATATTATCCATCTTGGATGTTTATGGGCTTTATTAAACACGTTTATATCACTTTTGGGACTAACCTATTAACCCAGAGCCCAGTGCCAGTTCCTGTTTTTCCCTTGTTTCAGTGTTTCGAAGAAAACGAATATCAAACGGAGTCGAAATGGAATGAAACCTTCTGGAGAAGTTATTTTTGGAAACAAAGCAATCTGGGGGACTTGGAGTCCACGTCAAGAAAGCAACGAGGAAGGCACGAGGCAGGGGGGCGTGCCCACCCCCTAGGCGCGCCCTCCACCCTCGTGGGCCCCTCATGGCTCCCCTGACGTACTTCTTCCTCCTATATATATATCCATATACCATAAAACCTTCGGGGAACAGAATAGATCGGGAGTTCCGCCGCCGCAAGCCTCTGTAGCCACCAAAAACCAATCGGGACCCTGTTTCGGCACCCTGCCGGAGGGGGGAACCCTCACCGGTGGCCATCTTCATCATCCCGGCGCTCTCCATGATGAGGAGGGAGTAGTTCACCCTCGGGGCTGAGGGTATGTACCAGTAGCTATGTGTTTGATCTCTCTCTCTCGTGTTCTTGATTTGGCACGATCTTGATGTATCGCGAGCTTTGCTGTTATAGTTGGATCTTATGTTTCTTCTCCCCCTCTACTCTCTTGTAATGGATTGAGTTTTCCCTTTGAAGTTATCTTATCGGATTGAGTCTTTAAGGATTTGAGAACACTTGATGTATGTCTTGTCGTGCTTATCTGTGGTGACAATGGGATATTCACGTGATCCACTTGATGTATGTTTTGGTGATCAACTTGCGGGTTCTGTCCATGAACCTATGCATAGGGGTTGGCACACGTTTTCGTCTTGACTCTCCGGTAGAAACTTTGGGGCACTCTTTGAAGTACTTTGTGTTGGTTGAATAGATGAATCTGAGATTGTGTGATGCATATCGTATAATCATACCCAGGGATACTTGAGGTGACATTGGAGTATCTAGGTGACATTAGGGTTTTGGTTGATTTGTGTCTTAAGGTGTTATTCTAGTATGAACTCTATGATAGATTGATCCGAAAGAATAACTTTGAGGTGGTTTCGTACCCTACCATAATCTCTTCGTTTGTTCTCCGCTATTAGTGGCTTTCAAGTGACTCTTTGTTGCATGTTGAGGGATAGTTATATGATCCAATTATGTTATTATTGTTGAGAGAACTTGCACTAGTGAAAGTATGAACCCTAGGCCTTGCTTCCTAGCATTGCAATACTGTTTACGCTCACTTTTATCATTAGTTACCTTGTTGTTTTTATATATTCAGATTACAAAAACCTATATATACCATCCATATTGCACTCGTATCACCATCTCTTCGTCGAACTAGTGCACCTATACAATTTACCATTGTATTGGGTGTGTTGGGGACACAAGAGGCTCTTTGCTATTTGGTTGCAGGGTTGTTTGAGAGAGACCATCTTCATCCTACGCCTCCCATGGATTGATAAACCTTAGGTCATCCACTTGAGGGAAATTTTCTACTGTCCTACAAACCTCTGCACTTGGAAGCCCAACAACGTCTACAAGGAGAAGGTTGCGTAGTAGACATCAGTGTGTCTGAAGATCATAACCATACTTTATTAGATATGGTGTGATCTATGATGTCTCTTACCGAATTACCACTATCGTTTTCGGGTTATGCATTAGAGACAATTGCATTCACGGTAAATAGGACACCATCTAAATCCGTTGAGACGACACCATATGAATTGTGGTTTGGCAAGAAACCTAAGCTGTCATTTCTTAAAGTTTGGGGTGGCGATGCTTATGTGAAAAAGTTTCAACCTGATAAGCTCGAACCCAAATCGGAGAAATGTGTCTTCATAAGATACCCAAAAAGAGACTGTTGGGTACACCTTCTATCACAGATCCGAAGGCAAGATATTCGTTGCTCAGAATGGATCCTTTCTAGAGAAGGAGTTTCTCTCAAAAGAAGTGAGTGGGAGGAAAGTAGAACTTGATGAGGTAATTGTACCTTCTCCCGAATTGGAAAGTAGTTTATCACATAAATCAGTTCCAGTGATTCCTACACCAATCAGTGAGGAAGCTAATGATGATGATCATGAAACTTCAGATCAAGTTACTACCGAACCTCGTAGGTCAACCAGAGTACGGTCCGCACCAGAGTGGTACGGTAATCCTGTTCTGGAAGTCATGTTACTAGACCATGACGAACCTACGAACCATGAGGAAGCAATGATGAGCCCAGATTCCACGAAATGGCTTGAGGCCATGAAATCTGAGATGGGATCCATGTATGAGAACAAAATATGGACTTTGATTGACTTGCCCGATGATCGGTGAGCCATTGAGAATAAATGGATCTTCAAGAGGAAGACGAACGCTGATAGTAGTGTTACTATCTACAAAGCTCGAATTGTCCAAAAAGGTTTTCGACAAGTTCAAAGTGTTGAATACGATGAGATTTTATCACTCGTATCGATGCTTAAGTCTGTCCGAATCATGTTAGCAATTGCCGCATTTTGTGAAATCTGGCAAATGGATGTCAAAACTGCATTCCTTAATGGATTTATTAAATAAGAGTTGTATATGATGCAACCAGAAGGTTTTGTCAATCCGAAAGGTGCTAACAAAGTGTGTAAGCTCCAGTGATCCATTTATGGACGGGTGCAAGCATCTCGGAGTTGGAATGGACGCTTTGATAGTGTGATCAAAGTATATGGTTTTATACATACTTTTGGAGAAGTCTGTATTTACAAGAAAGTGAGTGGGATCTCTGTAGCATTTCCGACATTATATGAGGATGACATATTTATGATTGTAAATAATACATAATTTCTGGATAGCATAAAAGGATACTTGAATAAGAAATTTTTCAATGAAAGACCTCAGTGAAGCTACTTACATATTGGGCATCAAAATCTATAAAGATAGATCAAGATGCTTGATAAGACTTTTGATGAATACATACCTTGATAAGATTTTGAAGGAGTTCAAAATGGATCAGTCAAAGAAGGAGTTCTTGCCTAAGTTGTAAGGTGTGAAGTTGAGTAAAGACTCAAAACCCGACCACGGCAGAAAATAGAAAAAGAATGAAAAGTCGTTCCCTATGCCTCAGCCATAGGTTCTGTAAAGTATGCTATACCTATTGTGTACCTCACCATGAGTTTGGCAAGAGGGTACAATAGTGATCCAGGAGTGGATCACTAGACAGTGGTCAAAATTATCCTTAGTGGAATAAGGACATGTTTCTCGGTTATGGAGGTGCCAAAAAGTTCGACGTAAAGAGTTACGTCGATGCAAGCTTTGACACCGATCTGGATGACTCTGAGTCTTAATCAGGATACATATTGAAAGTTGGAGCAATTAGCTAGAGTAGCTCTGTGCAGAGCATTGTAGACATAGAAATTTGTAAAAATACATACGGATCTTAATGTGGCAGACCCGTTGACTAAACTTCTCTCATAAGCAAAACATGATCACACCTTAGTACTCTTTGGGTGTTAATCACATAGCGATGTGAACTAGATTATTGACTCTACTAAACCCTTTGAGTGTTGATCACATGGCGATGTGAACTATGGGTGTTAATCACATAAGATGTGAACTATTAGTGTTAAGTCACATGGCGATGTGAACTAGATTAATGACTCTAGTGCAAGTGGGAGACTGAAGGAAATATGCCCTAGAGGCAATAATAAAGTTGTTATTTATATTTCCTTATATCATGATAAATGTTTATTATTCATGCTAGAATTGTAATAAACCGGAAACTTAATACATGTGTGAATACATAGACAAACAGTGAGTAGTCCCTAGTATGCCTCTACTTGACTAGCTCGTTAATCAAAGATGGTTAAGTTTCCTGACCATAGACATGTGTTGTCATTTGATGAACGGGATCACATCATTAGAGAATGATGTGATGGACAAGACCTATCCGTTATCTTAGCATAATGATCGTTTGGTTTATTGCTATTGCTTTTTTCATGACTTATACATGTTCCTATGACTATGAGATTATGCAACTCCCGAATACCGGAGGAACACTTAGTGTGCTATCAAACGTCACAACGTAACTAGGCGATTATAAAAATGCTCTACAGGTGTCTCCGATGGTGTTTGTTGAGTTGGCATAGATCAAGATTAGGATTTGTCACTCCGATTGTCGGAGAGGTATCTCTGGGCCCTCTCGGTAATGCACATCACTATAAGCCTTGCAAGCAATGTGACTAATGAGTTAGTTGCGGGATGATGCATTACGGAACGAGTAAAGAGACTTGCCGGTAACGAGATTGAACTAGGTATGATGATACCGACGATCGAATCTCGGGCAAGTAACATACCGATGACAAAGGGAACAACGTATGTTGTTATGCGGTTTGACCGATAAAGATCTTCGTAGAATATGTAGGAGCCAATATGAGCATCCAGGTTCCGCTATTGGTTATTAACCGGAAATGTGTCTCGGTCATGTCTACATAGTTTTCGAACCCGTAGGGTCCGCATGCTTAACGTTCGATGACAATTTGTATTATGAGTTATGTGATTTGATGTACCGAAGGTTGTTCAGAGTCCCGGATGAGATCACGGACATGACGAGGAGTCTCGAAATGGTCGAGACATAAAGATTGATATATTGGAAGGTTATATTCGGACACCGAAATGGTTCCGAAGTGTATCGGGTATTTTTCGGAGTATCGGAGGGTTACCGGAACCCCCCGGGGGGTTAATGGGCCTTCATGGGCCCTAGTGGAAGAGAGGAGCCAGCAGCCATGTGGAGGCGCGCGCCCCCTCAAACCCAAACCGAATTGGACTAGGGGTTGGGGGGCGGCCCCCTTTCCTTTCTCTCCTCCTCCTCTTTCCCCCTTCTCCTTGTAGGAATAGGAAAGGGTGGGGCCGAATCCTACTTGGAGTAGGACCCCCCCTTGGGCACGCCACCCTTGGCCGGCCTCCTCCTCCCTCCCTCCTTTATATACATGGGGAAGGGGGCACCCTAGAACACACAAGTTGATCTTTTAGCCGTGTGCGGTGCCCCCCTCCACAGTTTCACACCTCGGTCATATCGTTGTAGTGCTTAGGCGAAGCCGTGCGCCGGTAACTTCATCATCACCGTCACCACGCCGCCGTGCTGACGGAACTCTCCCTCGGCCTCAACTGGATCAAGAGTTCGAGGGACGTCATCGAGCTGAACGTGTGCAGATCGCAGAGGTGCCGTGCGTTCGGTACTTGATCGGTTGGATCGCGAAGACGTTCGACTACATCAACCGCGTTACTAAACGCTTCCGCTTTCGGTCTACGAGGGTACGTGGATATACTCTTCCCTGCTCGTTGCTATGCTTCTCCTAGATAGATCTTGTGTGATCGTAGGCAAAATTTTGAAATACTACGTTCCCCAACAGAAAAGCCTCTATAGAGCACACCTGCTACGGCTTGTTAGTGCCTCTCGCTCGGTTGCACGCTTGTTCTACCAATGACCATGCATTCTCGCTAAAAAAACCATTCTAGCTCGCCGTTGGTTCAGGGAAAAACCGCAACTGCTGGTTTCAGGAAAAGATCAACCTCCCAGCTTTTTCTAGATCTAAAAAATTATACTTTCAAAAACATTTGCGGACCTAAAAAAAATATCACAGGTTTTAAGAACTTCATGAATTTGAAAATATAAAGAAGTGGCGTATTTCATTTGAAATAAGACCATTATTTCTACGAATAACAAGATCCCATCTTTTGTTATTAAATCCAAACAAATATGTTCATGAGACAGGTTTTTCTAAACCCAGGTTTATTGCACCCATGGTAACAGTAAAATCTAAACAATTAGCAAAGTAAATATTTAAAACTAAAATTTTGTGGCCTCAATGATGACCAAGTGTATTACAGCTTGCAAAATTTTGTGGCCAAATGACATCCAAGTACCTCCATACAAAAATAACCTAGAATTACCACTCAAAGTTTTGTGCCCTTCTGAGCAGAAATTTTGTTCTTTTTTATTTGGAGCTTCTCAGGTGTCACTTGGGCACCAAATTTTGCAAGCACCTAAAACATTTGGTATAATCGAAGCCACAAAGTTTCAGATTTTTTTGATTTTGTTCAGTACTTTTTTAGTTTATTGTTCATCGTGGGTGCAATGTTTAGCCACAACTTTTCCATACGTTCATTTATTTCTACCGAGTGACTTGGGTCGATCAAGTCAAACCAAGAGGGCAGCCAAAATGTATGCACACAGAGGGAGAGTTAACAAAACTGTGTGAGTCTCCAAAACTTTAGTTCACATCACCCTCATCGCATCTTCATTTGTTTTGGTGCCAAACAAGAAATAAGACTGCACTGAAACCCATCATGCATGAAGCCATGAACCACTTGCATTGGACTGGATACTTATACGCTCCCCAGTCCCCATCACCTGCCTTCAAAACTACACCCTTTTCTATGGCTCCGTGACATAGTAGTGAACAACTTAAAACAAGTGAGATGGTGGAGTGAAGCAAACTAAGCGGTCGCGAACCAAACCAGATCAGCATATGGTACTAGGAGAGATTCAATGTTACTCATCAGAAATCCACTCGCTTGATTTCTTTAGATGCCTGACTGGCTGTAGTAAGCCTGGATATGGGCTCCATACGGTTTGCTCCATTGGAGGAAAGCCGCCTGGATCCGCTAAAATTATAGATGGGCTAACACATTGTCAGCGATACAGTCCAGATGAAGCTGGTTGAAGGGAGAGTGCACCAGAAATCTTTCAAACATATCCATGCAATACTTCACCGATTGTTGATTCTTCGGTTCATGTTTCTGCTTTACCGATTATTGATCAAGTTCTTAGAGATTTTTCTTCTGTTGGAACCGTATGGGCTAGTTTCTTGTCCCTGTTGAACTGGAGAGCGAGGCTACTCTTACTCTTAGGATTCACAACCTTTCTGATGATCCTAATATTTGACGAACTACAAGGACAATTCTGTGGAGTTCACATACCAGTACTTGACTAAAACCCAAACTTATATTATTTATTTCCGTAAGAATTACTACATTGTAATTTGAAGCGTTTACTGACGCAAAACCATTTTGATGCGTTCACGGTTTAAGCAGCGCCACATAAAGTAAAAACCATAGGTGAGGTACATGAAAGACTAGAAAGCCGACCCTGCACCCTACAAAAGTGAAGAGCCAAACAAGATTGGGTTACATGACATATGGTGACCATGGACACTGCAACTTGTGTCTGACCAGTCACCAGCAGCCCTGTTCCATCTTGATTTCAGCTTCACGTTAGTCTCATCAGAATAATACATTCAGGATTACCATGGATTCGCCTTAATTTTTGTTGGTTTCTAGGCATCCAGATTAGACGGTTCCCTGGTGTTTCTTTACGCAAAACATTGAAGCATAGTTCAAAATTCTGGCCATCACTAGTCTAACCTCGAAAACAAATCATGGTTTATCTCAGCAGCAGCAAGAGCGGGAATTTCTGCTAAATGGCAGTGGCTTCAGATGACGTTTGCTATGATCTTTGGATGTGTCAGTCAGCAAAAAAAGGCCGAAAGTTAAAGATAAGTATCTAGGCAGATATTGCTTTATTCACTTTCAGAAAAGAGTTAACCTGAGCTTTCTTTCATGTCAATTGTCAAGCACTGACATGAGTGTACCATTCAGACTTCTGATTTGCCATCATTCACAGCCACTGCCAAAGGCTTGCAAGAAATTAGGCTTTAGGTGTTGAAATGGAAGGAAAAGCATCGTCAGTGTATTGCTTGCCACCCATATGGTGAAGACGTGCCCTGGTTTGTCGACAAGTTAGATACTAGAGACAGAACAGTGATGTATTACCCAACGAGGAGACTCAATAATGCATACAGCATACATACTAGAGAGAGCAGATGAGATCATGAGAATGAGATTGTTTATCAAGTGTCAGCCTCAATGTTTCTGAACTGTCCATCTGTTCGTTACTAGTGCCATTGACTTCTGGTGGAAAGGGAAACACGCCGAAGCACGTCGTTGCCTGAGGCTTAAGGCAAGAACATGTCATTGCCATATATGGAAATGCAAGTAGTAGCAGTAGACTGTACTAATCACTGCCATCAGTCGAGTAGACTTACGCATTATACAGTAATCTAACAAATTGCAGTGAGCAACACTGAAACTGGTCATGGTTGTCAAACAGTTCAGCAAATTTGGCTTGAACCTACTCTGAGATTCCAGCAGCCACGATGTGAAATGCAGCATGAATTTTCTGTGGCATTATACTACTTGACATGATGGATGCCTAAGATCGATTTCATATGCTATTCTTCCAACGGAAGACTAGGACAGAGAACATAATTGTTTACTCTGCAATCATTTTAACTTATTAAACAGATTGATGCCTTCAATCTCTGACAGCATGGGCACTAGAGTAGTCACAATAATGCTCAAGTCTGTGATTTCTCTGGGGAGGTGCTTCAAGTTTTATAATAAAAGAAACAAATGTTCTTTAGTTTCATCACCCCCTTGTCAGTTCTAGTGTTCAGCAACTCCTGAACAATTGCGAACCTCATGTACGCAGAAGATATCTCGATCTTTCACTCCGTCCTGCACTGTCATGGGAAAATATACTTCAAAATAGACGCTGTGTCAGCAGGACGGTGCAAGATATTATCTGGACGGTTAACTGAAAATTATCATGAACATAATTTTTCAGAGAAATAGTGATGTGTGGAACGGTCAATGCTCTGATGAAGCTTCATTTGATTGGCCTCCAACCTATAAAGTTTATTATATTATCTTGCATAAGAATGGAAGGATGCTTAGATGATCTCATCATTTTTTCTGGAGAGGAAAAAAAAACCAGCGTCTGCATCGATCACGAAACAGGTTTTCGCCTCCTTTATAGATAAAGGCACAAACAGCCAAGCCGATACAAAGTGATGAGGAAACTCTCATACAAGCAGGTCGAAAGAAAATAAAACGACACTGGGCGAGTGGCACAAGTGCCACTAACCCAACACCAAGCATAAAAACAGGAGTGGCCACCCCTAACAAACTACATCCATGACTACTCAAGAGGAACGGAGCCGTGCCACCATGAGAAAGCACCGGACACCGAGCCATCTCTGAAAAGGGCTGACTCGCCGTTGAGATAGCTCCCTCGCGTAGGGCTGTGGAGCGTCGCTCCTGCCAAGAGATAGCAAGGACCGATAATGGAAACCACGGGGACACGTCTATAAGATAGGAGATCACTGGATCCACCCCACGCTAGGGATGAGAACGCACTACGCTAGGTTAAAGGCAAAACCGACGCCATAGGCCACCTACAACCAAGACGGACTAGGGGTCGGTGGTGATGCCCTTAAGAGGGTGATAACGCCGGGCGCCACCGGCGTCGATCCTGAAAGACAGACTAGGGTTTTCTTCCCGGACCCCTGGCGCTGTGAAGGGACCCCTAGCAACGCCTGCAGAGGGAAGCACAACTGTAGGTGCCGCCGTTGCCGGCACCGAAGTGCAGAACTTTCACTCAGACCCACACAAGTGACACCCGTGGACTCAAGGTTTTCGACCCAGCCCATGAGGGGGGCGCGGCCGCCTGCGCCAGACCTCCAGATCTACACCAAGGGGTCGCCACGAAGACACCAGGGCCACCCCTCACCTTGCTACCCACATAGCCAAGAAGACGCCACCACCGCGGACACGCTGCCCGCCACAAAGCCATTGTGCAACCTAACCATCGAGGGCCTCCTCCCCGGCATCCAGGAGCGACACCACGACCGTCAGGATATGGGGCCGCCGAGAAGCAAGCCTTGGACGAAGAGAACAAAGGAGGAACCGCCGTGGCGTAGCACCACCACGAGGCAAAATTTCGTGTTTTGACCCTTTTTGCAAACAAAATCAGGATCTGACCCCCGTTCGAAAATATTTCAGGATCTGACCCTTTTGCCTACCGCCAGGGGGTCTGGCGGTAGATTTGCACGTCCTACCGCCGTCCCCTCTGGCGGTAGGTCCTTTGACGGCGACTGACGGCCGTTGGCAGGCGCTGACGTGGAAAAGGGCCTACCGCCAGCGGGTACGGCGGTAGGTTACCGAAGCCTACCGCCAGACCCTCTGGTGGTAGGGTCTTGTGTGGTAGATAAGGTGGGGAGGGGCTGGATATTTCCTCCCCCTCCTCAACCACTCATTCAGGCCACTTCACCTCTCCACCGAGCTCAACTCTCCCCCCCCCCTCTTTCTTTGAAGCACAAGAGCCTCCCAAATCTCTCTCATTTGTTTGAGATTTCTTCGGTGGATTCTTACCATTTTCATCACTCAAGGTGGCTCTCTCATTTCCCCTCATTTTGATTGGTTGATATCTTTGTTTACTTTGCATTTGCTCATTTGATTGCAAACCCTAGCTCATCATTTTGGTGTGGTCAAATCAATTACTATGATCCATTTAGGTTTATGTTTGTGATTTCCTTATGTATGATGTGCTTAGAATTGCTTGTAGAATAGTTTGTGTACCTAGATCTAGTGCTAGTCTTAATGTACATAATTGGGGTTGGGTTAGGCTTAAGAAAGCAATTAAAGCTAAGTTACTTTAATAGCAACTTTTCGAAATGTAGGATGGCACCGTTCGTTTTCTTTGAAACTTCTGCTGAGGCGGCGGCGAACCGTGAACGCGAATTGATTGAGGAAAAGATGAACGTGTGGATCGAAGCCATTGATGCGTTGAATGCGGAGTGTTGGGCCTTTTCATATAATTATTTCAATAAAGACCGTTCCGAAAATTTTATAACAAAAAAGGAGAGGCAGATGAAGAAGCTCAAGACGGCGGAAAAAAATTGTAGGCGTGATCTTGCAATGCAAATTGCATTGTGTGTGACAAGGGGAGAATATGCTGAGATAGACATGGGCAATCATGGTCAGGTCATTGATTGGTTAGTTCGCCAACCATTCTCGTCGGACGAGAACCGGGCTTCTCGTTGGGCATGGGTCAAAGTAAGAAATGATGTTATTTGTTGCAACCCGGGACCGTACGCCGCATAGAATTGCATGAGGCTATGTAATCTTTTTCATTTGGACTGTAATGACATGCACCCTATGCTTGGTCGTCATTTGAACTACTATGACTTGTACCCTTAACATTTGAACTCATTAAGAACTTGGTGTTGTATGTCATATCAAGTAACCAAGTGTTGTACTCTACTGAATTTATTTTATTTTTTGGTTTATATCATCTAAGACCCGTATATTCATGTAGGATGGACAGTCAATCCATGACTATGAACATAGCGTGTGAGAAGATCATGGCGGAGCGACACCGTTGCTTGAAGAAGGAATGTGAAGCATGGTTGAAGAGTTGTGATGAGGCAAATGCAGCCATGAAGGATTTCAGCAAGTATCACTTTATCGAGGAACCTTCTGATGCTAAGGAGAAAAAAGCTTTCCGAAAGTTTGTGAAGAAGAAAGAGAGGATGCTTGATGAGCTGCAAGACCGGGAATATGCTTGCAGACACGCTTTGGCAGTTGAGATTGCGTTCACTGCAAGCAAAGAAGAATTCCGTGAGATGGACTTGAGGAAACCCGGCCAGGTCATAGGATGGGCAATCAAACAGGGCGTGTCAGAGAATCCCGCTCGTCGTGCTGCATGGGCTTGGTTCCGTGAAACGAATGGTGTGTTGGGTCATTGGGCAAGATCCACAGAATTTCAACTGAAGCGTAATCAAGCGCGTGACGATCAAATTGAACGTCTGATAAGTATGAGAAATATGTTACCTGTTTAGAAAATGTGCCGTTGAGCATGAGTTATTAGTTTCAACCGATGTCATCCGAACCGGGTCATGTTTTAATAAGTTTGAACATGTGTTATTCGTGAATGTAATGAACTATGTTGAATTGAGTTATGTATGTGCTTGCGAGATGATCATTCTAATATTTGATAGAATTGGATATATTATGCTAACATTCGACAAATGGGGCAAAACAGAGGGGAAAAGAGGAGAGAAGGATTGAGCATAGTTATGAGAATATCTAGGTATGATCATGTATATAGGCATCATGTCCAAGACAAGTAGACCGACTCCTGCCTGCATCTACTACTATTACTCCACACATCGACCGCTATCCAGCATGCATCTAGAGTATTAAGTTCATAAGAACAGAGTAACGCCTTAAGCAAGATGACATGATGTAGAGGGATAAATTCATGCAATATGATAAAAAACCCATCTTGTTATCCTCGATGGCAACAATACAATACGTGCCTTGCTGCCCCTACTGTCACTGGGAAAGGACACCGCAAGATTCAACCCAAAGCTAAGCACTTCTCCCATTGCAAGAAAGATCAATCTAGTAGGCCAAACCAAACTGATAATTCGAAGAGACTTGCAAAGATAACCAATCATACATAAAAGAATTCAGAAGATTCAAATATTGTTCATAGATAAACTTGATCATAAACCCACAATTCATCGGTCTCAACAAACACACCGCAAAAGAAGATTACATCGAATAGATCTCCACGAGAAAGGGGGAGAACATTGTATTGAGATCCAAAAAGAGAGAAGAAGCCATCTAGCTAATAACTATGGACCCGAAGGTCTGAGGTAAACTACTCACACTTCATCGGAGGGGCTATGGTGTTGATGTAGAAGCCCTCTATGATCGATGCCCCCTCCGGCGGAGCTCCGAAACAGGCCCCAAGATGGGATCTCGTGGGTACAGAAGGTTGCGGCGGTGGAATTAGGTTTTTGGCTCCATATCTGATCGTTTGGGGGTACGTAGGTATATATAGGAGGAATGAGTACGTCGGTGGAGCAACATGGGGCCCACGAGGGTGGAGGGCACGCCTGGGGGGTAGGCGCGCCCCCTACCTCGTGGCTTCCTGTTTGATTTCTTGACGTAGGGTCCAAGTCCTCTGGATCATGTTCGTTCCGAGAATCACGTTCCCGAAGGTTTCATTCCGTTTGGACTCCGTTTGATATTCTTTTTCTGCGAAACTCTGAAATAGGCAAAAAAACAGCAATTATGGGCTGGGCCTCCGGTTAATAGGTTAGTCCCAAAAATAATATAAAAGTGTAAAATAAAGCCCAATAATGTCCAAAACAGAAGATAATATAGCATGGAGCAATAAAAAATTATAGATACGTTGGAGACGTATCAAGCATCCCCAAGCTTAATTCCTGCTCGTCCTCGAGTAGATAAATGATAACAACAGAATTTTTGATGTGGAATGCTACTTGGCATAATTTCAATGTAATTCTTCTTAATTGTGGTATGAATATTCAGATCCGAAAGATTCAAGATAAAAGTTCAATATTGACATAAAAATAATAATACTTCAAGCATACTAACTAAGCAATTATGTCCTCTCAAAATAACATGGCCAAAGAAAGTTCATCCCTACAAAATCATATAGTTTAGTCATGCTCCATTTTCGTCACACAAGAATGCTCTCATCATGCACAACCCCGATGACAAGCCAAGCAATTGTTTCATACTTTAGTAATCTCAAACTTTATAAACCTTCACGCAATACATGAGCGTGAGCCATGGATATAGCACTATGGGTGGAATAGAGTATAATGATGGGGGTTATGTGGAGAAGACAAAAAAGGAGAAAGTCTCACATCAACGGTGCTAATCAATGAGGTATGGAGATGCCCATCGATTGATGTTAATGCGAGGAGTAGGGATTGCCATGCAACGGATGCACTAGAGCTATAAATGTATGAAAGCTCAACAAAAGAAACTAAGTGGGTGTGCATCCAACTTGCTTGCTCACGAAGACCTAGGGCACTTGAGGAGGCCCATTGTTGGAATATACAAGCCAAGTTCTATAATGAAAAATTCCCACTAGTATATGAAAGTGACAAAACAAGTGACTCTCTATCATGAAGATTATGGCGCTACTTTGAAGCACAAGTGTGGTAAAAAGGATAGTAGCATTGTCCCTTTTTATTTCTCTTTTTTTGGGCCTTCTTTTTTTGGCCTTTTTTTGGGACAATGCTCTATTAAATGATGATCATCACACTTCTATTTATTTACAACTCAATGATTACAACTCGATACTAGAACAGGGTATGACTCTATATGAATGCCTCCGGCGGTGTGCCGGGATATGCAATGAACCAAGAGTGACATGTATGGAAGAATTATGAACGGTGGCTTTGCCACAAATACTATGTCAACTACATGATCATGCTAAGCAATATGACAATGATGAACATGTCATGATAAACGGAACGGTGGAAAGTTGCATGGCAATATATCTCGGAATGGCTATGGAAATGCCATAATAGGTAGGTATGGTGGCTGTTTTGAGGAAGATATAAGGAGGTTTATGTGTGAAAGAGCGTATCATATCACGGGGTTTGGATGCACCGGCGAAGTTTGCACCAACTCTCAATGTGAGAAAGGGCAATGCACGGTACCGAAGAGGCTAGCAATGATGGAAAGGTGAGAGTGCGTATAATCCATGGACTCAATATTAGTCATAAAGAACTCACGTACTTATTGCAAAAATCTACAAGTCATCAAAAACCAAGCACTACGCGCATGCTCCTAGGGGGATAGATTGGTAGGAAAAGACCATCGCTCGTCCCCGACCGCCACTCGTAAGGAGGACAATCAAAGAACACCTCATGTTTCAAATTTGTTACATAACGTTTACCATACGTGCATGCTACGGGACTTGCAAACTTCAACACAAGTATTTCTCAAATTCACAACTACTCAACTAGCACAACTTTAATATCACTACCTCCATATCTCAAAACAATCATCAAGCATCAAACTTCCTTAGTATTCAAAACACTCATAAGAAAGTTTTTACTAATCTTGAATACCTAGCATATTAGGATTATTTAAGCAAATTACCATGCTATTTAAGACTCTCAAAATAATCTAAGTGAAGCATGAGAGATCAATAGTTTCTATAAAACAAATCCACCACCGTGCTCTAAAAGATATAAGTGAAGTACTAGAGCAAAACTATATAACTCAAAAGATATAAGTGAAGCACATAGAGTATTCTAATAATTTCCGAATCATGTGTGTCTCTCTCAAAAGTTGTGTCGGAGTAAGTGGCCACGGGTAGCCAAACCGGCTACCCCTGGCTCTTCAGAAAATTTATCAGGCCTTTGGGCCTTCAAGCACTCCAAGCATTTGGGCCGCCTTCCCGGGCCGGCTACCACTAAAGCCGACTCCCGGAAGGCGACCCAGCCTCACCGACTCCAAGAAGCCGGCCAAGAAGAACGCCGACTCCTAGAAGCCGGCCGAGACCACAACCGCCCCTACATAACAACGACCTGACGGGGCATGGCCACAGTGCGGCCCACGACCCCCGAAGCCCGAGGCAGGCATGGTTACAAGAGGCCGTACGGGAGGGATGTCTCCCATGCGGCCCGGCACTGTAGCCACGCCAGCCGCGACGTCATCCACGACCCCCTCCTGTACGGCCCAAGGACTGCGGGCCCCTTTAACCAGAGAGAGGCGTGAAGGCGGCCCGGCTTTTCCTAGTCGGCCAGGAGCATAGCCGGCCTCCAGAAGCCGGCGACTCCCTTCCTCGAAGCAGGAGCCCCATTAAGGAGACAAGACGAGGTGAGGCAACAGTGATAGCCCCCGACGTGGATCACTGTAGCCACGCTTACCTCGACAAAGCCCTCATCATCAGAGGCGCGGCTACAGTAAGCAGCCGCCGACAAGACCCTAGGCGGTGGGGCCGGCCTGTCGACCGAGTAGCCGGCAGCCGGCGGGACCCACCGGCCGGCGGGACCCAGCAGCCGGCGGAGAAGCCGGCAGGCGTAGACACTGACGGCTGGGGCCAGTTCCCAGTCGGATTACCATTGTACCCCCGGGGGTAGGCCTATATAAACCCCCCAGAGCACCCATGCAAAGGGTTCGCACCCAAGCATAGTTGGCACCTCTGCATGTTTGGCTTCCAAGCATAGCACACGCACTCACACCATAGATAGAGAGAAGCAAGAGCTAGCCTTGTTCTTCTTCTCCCTTGATCCCAACAGCTCTAGGAGCGATTGTAGCTACTCTTTATCGAGCTAGTGATCATGCGGAGACCCCGCAGAGCAGGACTAGGGGTGTTATCTCCTCGGAGAGCCCCGAACCTGGGTAAGATTCGCCGGCGTGCATGTCTTCGCCTCATCCCGTTTCCAGGCACCGGCGACGTTTTATTGGCTCCCACAATGATAAGCCATCCTTTGGCATATGTCGCACCAACCACCCGACAAGTTGTGTACAGCAAGGATGATTGTGGCAAACTAAAAGCAAAGATTCAAATCATACAAGACGCTCCAAGCAAAACACATATCATGTGGTGAATAAAAATATAGCTCCAAGTAAAGTTACCGGTGGAAGTAGACGAAAGAGGGGATGCCTTCCGGGGCATCCCCAAGCTTTGGCTTTTAGGTGTCCTTAGATTATCTTGGGGGTGCCATGGGCATCCCCAAGCTTAGGCTCTTGCCACTCCTTGTTCCATAATCCATCAAATCTTTCACCCAAAACTTGAAAACTTCACAACACAAAACTCAGCAGAAAATCTCGTGAGCTCCGTTAGCGAAAGAAAACAAAAGACCACTTCAAGGTACTGTAATGAACTCATTCTTTATTTATATTGGTGTTAAACCTACTGTATTCCAACTTCTCTATGGTTTATAAACTCTTTTATTAGCCATAGATTCATCAAAATAAGCAAACAACACACAAAAAACAGAATCTGTCAAAAACAGAACAGTCTGTAGTAATCTGTAACTAACGCAAACTTATGGAACTCCAAAAAATCAGCCAAAATAGGACGACCTATACAATTTGTTTATTGATCAGCAGAAATTGGAATCAATATTTTATCACGTTCTGGTGATTTTTAACAATTATTTTCGTGAACAGAAAGTTTCTGGAAATTACAGCAAGATCAAATAACTATCATCCAAGAAGATCCTATAGGTTTAACTTGGCACAAACACTAATTAAAACATAAAAACACATCTAACCAGAGGATAGATTAAATATTTATTCCTAAACAGAAGTAAAAAAGCAAAAAAAACTAAAAATAAAATTGGGTTGCCTCCCAACAAGCGCTATCGTTTAACGCCCCTAGCTAGGCATAAAAGCAAAGATAGATCTAGGTATTGCCATCTTTGGTGGGCAATCCATAAGTGGCTCTCATAATATATTCATATGGTAATTTTATTTTCTTCCTAGGGAAGTGTTCCATGCCTTTCTTTAATGGAACTTGGAATCTAATATTCCCTTCCTTCATATCAATAATTGCACCAATCGTTCTAAGGAAAGGTCTACCAAGAATAATAGGACATGAAGGATTGCAATCTATATCAAGAACGATAAAATCTACGGGCACATAGTTCCTATTTGCAATAATAAGAACATCATTAATTCTTCCCATAGGTTTCTTAATAGTGGAATCCGCAAGGTGCAAGTTTAAAGAGCAATCATCAAAATCACAGAAACCTAGCAAATCGCACAAAGTTTTTGGAATCATGGAAACACTAGCACCCAAATCACACAAAGCATAGCATAGCAAACTATTTATATGATACCATAAGAGCTTCCCTTTTTCAGACAAACGATGATGCACAAAATGAGCATGCTCATCTAAAGATTTCCCATCAACTAGGCTAGTTGGGGTTTCAGCACGAGCGCATAAGGATCGAAGATGATCCAAGTAGAACACTTTAAGTGGATCCATATCAATAGATTTTCAGCAAGCGAAGATGCAAGCATATAGGAGGCACATGGAAACACAAACAAAGATACATACGGGAAGAAGGCGAACGAAAAAAGAGAGGGCGAATAAAACGGCAAGGGTGAAGTGGGGGAGAGGAAAACAAGAGGCAAATGGCAAATAAAGTAATGCAGGAGATAAGGGTTTGTGATGGGTACTTGGTATGTTGACTTTTGCGTAGACTCCCCGGCAACGGCGCCAGAAATCCTTCTTGCTACCTCTTGAGCACTGCGTTGGTTTTCCCTTGAAGAGGAAAGGGTGATGCAGCAAAGTAGCGTAAGTATTTCCCTCAGTTTTTGAGAACCAAGGTATCAATCCAGTAGGAGGCTACGCGCGAGTCCCTCGCACCTACACAAAACAAATAAATCCTCGCAACCAACGCGATAAGGGGTTGTCAATCCCTACACGGTCACTTACGAGAGTAAGATCTAATAGAATATGATAGGATAATATTTTTGGTATTTTTATGAAAAAGATGCAAAGTAAAATAAAAGCAAAGTAAAAAAGCAACGGAAATAACTAAGTGTTGGAAGATTAATATGATGGAGATAGACCCGGGGGCCATAGGTTTCACTAGTGGCTTCTCTCAAGAGCATAAGTATTTTACGATGGGTGAACAAATTACTGTTGATCAATTGACAGAATTGAGCATAGTTATGAGAATATCTAGGTATGATCATGTATATAGGCATCATGTCCAAGACAAGTAGACCGACTCCTGCCTGCATCTACTACTATTACTCCACACATCGACCGCTATCCAGCATGCATCTAGAGTATTAAGTGCATAAGAGCAGAGTAACGCCATAAGCAAGATGACATGATGTAGAGGAATAAATTCATGCAATATGATAAAACCCCATCTTGTTATCCTCGATGGCAACAATACAATATGTGCCTTGCTGCCCCTACTGTCACTGGGAAAGGACACCGCAAGATTGAACCCAAAGTTAAGCACTTCTCCCATTGCAAGAAAGATCAATCTAGTAGGCCAAACCAAACCGATAATTCGAAGAGACTTGCAAAGATAACCAATCATACATAAAAGAATTCAGAAGATTCAAATATTGTTCATAGATAAACTTGATCATAAACCCACAATTCATCGGTCTCAACAAACACACCGCAAAAGAAGATTACATCGAATAGATCTCCACGAGAGAGGGGGAGAACATTGTATTGAGATACAAAAAGAGAGAAGAAGCCATCTAGCTAATAACTATGGACCCGAAGGTCTGAGGTAAACTACTCACACTTCATCGGAGGGGCTATGGTGTTGATGTAGAAGCCCTCCGTGACCGATGCCCCCTCCGGCGGAGCTCCGGAACAGGCCCCAAGATGGGATCTCGTGGGTACAGAAGTTTGCAGCGGTGGAATTAGGTTTTTGGCTCCATATCTGATCGTTTGGGGGTACGTAGGTATATATAGGAGGAAGGAGTACGTCGGTGGAGCAACATGGGGCCCATGAGGGTGGAGGGCGCGCCTGGGGGTAGGCGCGCCCCCCTACCTCGTGGCTTCCTGTTTGATTTCTTGACGTAGGGTCCAAGTCCTCTGGATCATGTTCGTTCCAAAAATCACGTTCCCGAAGGTTTCATTCCGTTTGGACTCCGTTTGATATTCTTTTTCTGCGAAACTCTGAAATAGGCAAAAAACAGCAATTATGGGCTGGGCCTCTGGTTGATAGTTAGTCCCAAAAATAATATAAAAGTGTAAAATAAAGCCCAATAATGTCCAAAACAGAAGATAATATAGCATGGAGCAATCAAAAATTATAGATATGTTGGAGACGTATCAACGGTCCATGTCTTGTTGCCGCACAATGACATCCAAGTTACCAATTGGATTGTAATGGATCTCTTCATTCTCCGAGTAAGCATCCTCTTGAGCAACAATAGCATCATCATCAACATGACCACTAACATCTTCTTCGACATGAGGAATAGCATCTTCTTCAACATGAGGAATAGCATCATGACGGAGTACTATGGCGCTAGCATTGATATGATCTTCATTGGGTTGGCTACTTGGTGGTTGGCTAGAACAATTGGGGACATACACCTCGGCACTATCATCATGTATGGGGGAGGATGCATTGAGGTTGAGATCAATTTGCAAAGGAGGAGGAGGATCAACCTTTGTGGCAAAGATCTCAAGAGACTTGTCTTGTGATGCGTCTACTTTTTCCTTGTACACATTCCAATGTAATTGGGAGGTGATGGGCATACTCTTTAATCGGGACTTTACTCACAATCCAACGTCATACCTCCCAATAAGCTTAACCACGGCATTTGAGTCATTCCAATGTAAAACGCTTCTCACTTTAACTACAAGATCATCAAAGCTTGGACTTGTGTCAAAAAACATAGCCTCTTCCCCTTCATCGTCATTTCCAAGCATAAATGTCGACTTGTCCAAATAATGAACATTTACGAGCTTATGCATCTAAGAAAGTGGAAACAATATAATCAATCCATATATGTCATCCAACCAACACAAATGGACAAATGAACTAAATTTTGCATAAATTGGACAAGTAACTACTATTCATACTAAAGTTAACCTAATCATTAACCCTAACCCTAACCATAACCCCTATAACCCTAACCCCCAACATAACCACCATAACCCTAACACTAACACTAACCCCTAACATAACCATAACCCTAACCATAAATGCACACAACAACATCAACACCTAGGGTTTGCAATAAATTGACCAAATCAACACAAAACAAAGATCTCAACCAATCAAAAGGAGGGGGAATGGGGGAGGTACCTTGGGAGATGAAAATGCTCCGGATCCACCGATGAAATCTCAAGCAAGTGGAGTGGATCCAGGGGGGTTTGTGAGGGGGAGAGAGTGGGGAGAGGAGCTGAGCACCGGGAAGAAGATGAGTGGGGAAGAAGAGTGGTGGTGGGGCCCACAAACCAGCCCCTCCCCACCTTATCCACCACACAGGACCCTACCGCCAGAGGGTCTGGCGGTAGGCTTCAGTAACCTACCGCCGTACCCGCTGGCGGTAGGCCCTTTTCCATGTCAGCGCCTGCCAACGGCCGTCAGTCGCCGTCAAAGGACCTACCGCCAGAGGGGACGGCGGTAGGACGTGCAAATCTACCGCCAGACCCCCTGGCAGTAGGCAAAAGGGTCAGATCCCGAAATATTTTCGAACGGGGGTCAGATCCTGATTTTGTTTGCAAAAAGGGTCAAAACACGAAATTTTGCCCCACCACGACCAGCCAGCCAAAATAGATGTCGACCCACGCAAAGAGGACAACCAGGTATGGGTGCCAGATCCCAGCTGGATCCAGCCCCCACCATGGCCGGGGATAGGGATCACCGGCCCAGGAAAGCAGGCCTCCACGGGCCAGATCCGCCCGTACGGAACCGGCCAAGGAGGAATCCCCGAGGCCCACTGCAGCCCAAACCCTAGATCCCGCTAGGCACCGGCCACCGGAGCCAAACACGCCACCCCTTCGGCCTTGTACAATGCAAGGTGCTCTGGGAAGGTGCTTAGAGAAATAAACCAGGCTTTCCTTAAGCACCGGTGCTTATTTGTACAAGATAGACGCTTAACTAAGCGTCTCTCCTGTAGAAATAGGCACCGGTGCTTCAGAAAAACTCGGTTTATTTTTCTAAGCACCTCCCTAAGCATCTCCCATTGTACAAGGCCTTATGCCGCCTGCCATCCTCCGAGCAAGCCACATCGCGCCACCGGTGGGGAGGCGCCCCGCGTAGCCCAAGAATGTCGTTGTCTCACGCACGCCAGCCTCCACACCACGCACCACGGCCGCCCCCACGCGGCTGACCCCCGTCAGACGCCCGACAGAGTGAACGGCCGCCCTACCCGTCGCCGTACCCATTGATTCAACCCAGATACCCCGTCCGTTGTGGCCGCCGACAGGACCGAACTTGGAGAGAGCAGGCGCCGCAGGGGAACGCCTGCCGCCGCCGTCCCTGAACCTGCCCGAACTCTGCCAGCAGGGCCTTAGGCGGCGGCGAGGCAAAGAGGAGGAGGGAGGAGAACGCGGTGGCCGACACATTTTTTTCCTACTTTGGCATATGCATCGACTGATGCACATAGCCCTCTAGTATTGCGTAGTTTTAACATCCATACAAAGCTTCGAAGGAAAATAAAACAACGTCATGACAACCAAGTGGTAATAAGATTACAAAATCTTATACTTCTGCAATTCTATCATTGGACTGCCATTCAACCCGTTTGAATGCCCGAGTGACCATCTCCCAGCGGCTGCATCCAAAGCCTGTGGATTCCCATGCCTCCGCAAGCTGAAGATTGGACCACATACGGATCTAGTTGTAGCCCAGTAGATAGCCTGCAACAAATTTGGTGCTTTCGCCTTGTTAAAAACGCAATCATTTCTACAACTCCATATAGCCTAGGCTTGATCATTGAGAAGCTACTTTTTTTTTACAACCTTGTCATCTACGCTCGTCGGGTTGTCTTTCGTTAGGAGGGCTCTGGTATTTAGGTGCCACAGGAAAATTTTGATTTCTAAAAGGACTTTGAACTTCCAAATATATTTTGGAAGGAAAGAAAGGACCATTATGAGGTGAACTCATCATGACCATTATTGTACTTGTATGCTACATTGTCGATCCGGTGAATAACGATGCAGAACCAAACCAATAAAATTTACTAGTATATTATTTTGTTCATAGGATTGGAAAGGAGGCTTCTGTGATCGATCTTGACATTGATGTTCTTTAGTATACAAACAGTATCTTAGATTTATTGTACTTGTAAGTACAATGCTATGCTGTCGATCCTGCGCATACCGATGCATATCCCAGCCTATAAAATTTACTAGTATATTGTTTTGTTCATTCATAGGATTGGAAAGGAGGCTTAGGTGATCTGCCATGACATTGACGTTCTTTAGTTTACAAAGAGTATCTTAGATTTATTGTACTTTTTTTTTAACAATGATTTATTGTATTTGTACAATGCTACGTTGTCCATCCGGTGAATAACGATGCATACATTGATCTAGCAAGAAGCTTCTTAATGAGCTTGGCTTAAATTATACTCCCTCCGTCACTATAAGAGTGTAAAAAACGTTCTTATATTATGGGACGGAGGGAGTATTACAAAATAAGTTGCAATCCAGCTGCCACAGTTAGGTAAATAAATCTACACATGCTTTGCGTCAAACCAATCTGAGATCTGCCTGGTTAGCTTTCACCTTTTCAGGAGTCATTGCATCTTAGATATAATATTGAGTACCACCTAGCCATTCTCTAGATAGTTAAGAGGAAAGTATACTAAAGAAATATTTGTGTCATCTTTCCGAAGTGAGATAGGGTACAAACCAGGATCAGTTTGTTTATTAGGCTGCCATGTTATGCTAAATTTATCTTACAGAAAAAAGGGTTGTTTGATTTTGCTTCGGCAGGCGGTGAGGCTGAATGAAAGGAACACCAGTTGGTGACTTGGTGGTTGCTGACATCCAGGCCACTAGCCAGCATATTTTCTGAATCTTGATTTGATCCATACTAGGATGTCCATGATGGTTCCTTCACAAAAGTGATGGTCATGCTGATGATTATTTGTCTTACAAAATATTTACAATTCATATGATTAACTGACAAATATTAGAGTATTCTATTCTTTTTGTGACATTTTGATGCAGAAGAAGTTCCTGATGTCAAATCCACTAGACCTAATTTGAGCAAACTTCCTTTTACATTATCAAACAACGAGGGAAAAGGCAAAACCTATCATTTTATACTGAACTTATGTGGTTACTTTACAGCTGATGCCATGAACCAGCCCATGCTTGTAAAGACCCTTGCTTTATTGGTTTCAAAACTATTATCAGAAAGTTCAGACAAGTCACATCCAAATAAATCACCATATCTTCTTCTTGTAGAGGTTGCGACCGAGAAAACAAGATATTTCTGCTTCCTTTGCCGTGAAAAGAATACTTAAGCGTAGTTTCTGATTTGCACTCCTTCTCAGAGATATTTTCGTCAAGCTGCTATGTTCGTGCTCACCGAAAGCTCGCCAATTACCGCTGCACATATGATCTTACCGTACCGAAAGGTCGAAAAGACAGGCCACAAAATACTAATAATGTCCTCTCAGTTTCTAGGACAAATTTCCAGTATAGATAAAGTCATAGTGAGTTGAGAGGTCACTCATCATCAGGCAAACTTAAATCTACAAATTCAAAAGTTTCTCAGCCTTGTAATCATAGTAAACGTTATCATAGTGGAGTGAGTACTAGAAACTGAAACTGTCGAATATTGCACTGCTATTTTCTTAATTTCTTGGGCTAACCTTCAATATGATAATGTGACAGAAATCAGTAATCATTGCGAAAACAGAGTATACAACCCATAATCATGCATGATTGCATCTCTTCCCCGACGACGACGATAAGCCAATATTAACTTGGCATGCATAGTACACCAAGATCCAGGAGCCTTTCTTGGCAATATTTCTGTCCGTGTGAAGAAAACTGCGCACAACGTGCATTTTCACGGCACAATGCAACGCATGTGGATCTTAATGAGGCGAACCAAAATAGAAGCATACTGGACTATATACGAATCCTGGAAAGTTAGCTCTGCATCAGTGCAGCTTTGGTGTCTAGCACTTCATTCTGATAAGTACTTATTCAGCATCAAAATGCCAGCACATGCTGATAAAACGTTTGCCAGAAAAATAGAGTAGCTGGTGCAATAATGGAATGGTTTATCTATTCATGCATCCAGGCCATGATATTTCTAGCAGGTAAGTGTATATCCTACTATCCCCTGGTTAGGCGCCTCGTGGAGATCACGGAGGCACACATCTACTATCAGTAGGGCAGATATCTAAATCTACAATTATGGTTATGATTTGACAAACGGTACACACTGAGATAGTAACAACAGGAGGTTATGTAAAAATTGGAAGAATGCAAGGAGCATTGAATGGCCTATTTCTCTCTTGGCTATTTCTGACAATTGTGTGTGCACCTTCCCTCTTCCCGGGAAGAAAATGTAGCCCTTACTTACATCACAATGGAAACATCTAGCTTTGCTTTAATCAGGGCGAGGAGGTCGTGGGGGAGGGCTAGATCCGGCCGGATCTGACCGCGGAGGCTCTTGCAGATGTGTGGTGTGTGCAACTTTGAGTGTTACTTTTCACGGCACAATGCAACGCATGTGGATCTTAATGAGAGGAACCATAATAGAATCATATTGGACTATATATGAATCCTGGAAACTGGTTCTGCATCAGTGGAGCTTGGAGTCTTGCACTTCATTCTGATAAGCACTTATTGAGCATCAAAATGCCAGCACGTGCCGATAAAACGTTTGCCAGAAAAATAGAGTAGGTGATACAATAATGGAATGGTTTATCTATCCAGGCCATGATATTTCTATAGCATGCAAGTGTATGATGGAATGGTTTATCCTCCCCTCAAAAAAAAAAAGAATATGATGATTATGATTGGACAAACGGTACACACAGTGAGATAGTAACAGCAGGAAGTTAGGTAAAAATTGGAAGAATGTAAGGAGCATTGAATGACCCATTTCTCTCTTGGCTATGTGTATCTTTCCTTTCTCGGGAAGAAAAATTCAGCCCTTCCTCCTTACATCGCAATGGAAACATCTAGCTTTGCTTTGATCAAATTTTAATAGCAGTGGTGCTACACTTGATAACTTTTCGAATACAGGATGACATCGGCACGTTTCCAACGTGCAACTTTGAGTGTTACTTATTAAAAGTTATTTAATATGTGAGTTATATTGTGTGAATACTTTCCATGAAAAATCAAATAAATTTATATCCACATGAGGAATGTAAGCATTTTTAGTACATATCCAGTCAAAATTAGAGAAGTTTGACTGCAACGAGTAGGTTCTAGCTCTCTAAAATTTCCTAAATAGAGAAATGCATAATTGAAATCACCACGTTTTTATTGAAATTGCGAATTTTTTGAGATCTTCTTAGATGTCAAGCATGCAAATTTTGGCGAAAGTGCATGAGAACAAAGTTGGCATATCTGTCATGCTAAGTCATGTCCAATGACCTAACTATTAACAAAAAAATATAGTTTCTTACTGCAGTTCTTTTCATGTCAGTGCAAGCTAGCATCACTCACTTTTTTCAAGTCCATAGAAATATAGTTTAACTAAAGAGCTCGGTTAAAAAAAGAGTACCAAATAAAAGCACCATTGCACGTGTGCAGGAGTAGCCTGTTAAAGTGCTCTCTTATTTATATGCATATTGTTTGGGGTTGATCTTTCAACCAAGTTAAGGAGAGTTGAACATTCTTAGGAGGGATGAAGCAAGGGCTATACTACACCAACCTATTTAACCTTTGGTATGCAGATGGTAGTGCAGGCAGTTAGCCTTTCTATCATAAATTTTATTTTAAGTACTAAAAGCTTTTATCATAAAAGGCCAACATGCTTGCACAAACCCTAAAATGTGTCGGTTGATGGATGGGCAGTTAGCTCACACTAAAGTGCAGGTGCAAGATCCACAGCTTGACACCACATGCATGGCCCAGAAACCATCATTTGTACAGTAGATGTTACTCTCCATTGTCAGCATCAGAGAGAAAGTAAAGCACTTAGGACTAAACAAGTTTATTTACCAGTTAAGCACATTCATATTTGATCTAGCACAGAGTACCAGATTAGCCCATCAGAACCGCTTGCCCTGACCTTGTTTTTCAAGCTAGGTAGAAAGGTACCTATCTCTCCGTGTTATCTGAAGATAATAAATTCATCTACAAGACAAATATTCTTCAGATAACTCCACGCCAGAGCAAGAGCTTGTAGCTTTGTTAATGTTTCTCCAGAGAGAATCATGCATGCTGGGACAAAGCTAAGGTCAACCTTTTGATCTACGCCAGAAGCAAACTTCAGTTTTCAATGCTCCTCAGAGCCTGATTTCTTAATGGAAGATTCCGTGGACATGAACAGGATGCAGGTTTCAAGGAGCTTATGCACACTGTTTCTTATTAACTGCAAGTACTGGATGTTTTAAAGTAAAATAATAATGCATGTGCACATGCTGAGGCGAAGTGGTTGTGGTTTGTGACTGATCAAGTAGTTGATTGTAGGTTCAGAATAATATTAGTACAATCATACTAGTCCCCCTTTTGTATTTGCTGAGTTCTGGATGGTGGGGCCACATGGTCGTAACTCACACTGTGCTGTAATATACTTTCTCAGTTCCTAAATACAAGTCTTTTTAAGAGATTCCACTATAGACTACATACGAAGCAAAATAAGTGAACATATACTTTAAAAGGCGTTTATATACATCTGAATATAGTCTCTATAGTGGAATCTCTAAAAAGACTTATATTTAGGAACGGAGGGAGTAATATGTAAAAATATTTTGCGCCCGGGATTTGTTGCACTTACAGAACAGCTGTTGGCCTGCTGCTTCCATAAATTAATTACAGTTTCATAGTTACGGTTGTAAATTATGAGAACTGAGCGCTAAGTGGCAGGAGTTCAGGTTGTTGAACCCGTCCACCGGGGTGTTATCGGCGTTTATTCGCGGAGAGGCCTCACTTCTCCCTAACAGCGGACAGTTAAGGAACCATGTTTTCCCTTTATGAT
Source organism: Triticum aestivum (assembly GCF_018294505.1). Classification (NCBI taxonomy): domain Eukaryota; kingdom Viridiplantae; phylum Streptophyta; class Magnoliopsida; order Poales; family Poaceae; genus Triticum; species Triticum aestivum. The sequence goes on along the minus strand of NC_057808.1, from coordinate 108,178,234 downwards.
GCATAAATTGGCTTTGTCCCTTGGTCAAGTGTCAATCAATCTTACGTATTAGAAATAAGCTTTTCTACAGATAAGAAAATGAAAAGCAATAACTTATGAGATAAAAAGAGGTGAAAAGGGCCACTGCTGAAAGCTACAGTTTCACAATGATTAGCATTTGTTGAAAAGCTTCATAATTTACAGTGGTTTTCGTTGTGTTCTCGCCTCTCAGGCAGTTATACTACATATTTAGCCAGAGCTGAGTAGTATTTTCTGCACATACATAGAAGAATTTTTGTTGGGAAAAGGATACAAACGTACATGGGCATTCTCCCAAAAATTTGCTGCCTTTCTACCTTAAATCCAGCAAAAGGATCAACTTAACAGAAATAATGAAAACCTAGAAAAATAATTTATTAATTGATTAGAGGAAGCTGCTTGGCTCCTTCCCTCGGCCAGACGGACAGCTAGAGCTGGACTGGCACTCACTGACCTTCCAGTGCCAGTGAATATAAATGCGACCCACCCATGGTGGTAGTTCTGGCAATATCAATTTCATGTTATCGTCTTGGTAACATTTTCCCCATGGTGGTAGTTCTGGCAATATCAATTTCATGTTATCGTCTTGGTAACATTTTCCCCATGGTGGTAGTCAAACTCAATAATATTTGACCAACACAAGTCCTAAAACGAATCACATTTGCAATCTAATTAGAGGGAGCAACAGTCAGGCTCTACCGTCAAGAGGAGAGGACAGGATAGGATTTAGGACTGCCATCAGCCACGCAAAGCCACAACTATCTTTTCCCTTTGATCCCGTCGATAATCTCCCTTTGTGCCAGGAAATTGGTTTAGTACCACCAGACAGTGTTGCTTGCTGACTCTCCACTGCCCCGCCTGTCTATATAGCCGAGCCGTCCTCTATCTCACAGCTCCAGTACCTTCCGAGAGCTTCTCCTCCTCAAATCCCGCCCTCCCTCCCTCGCTCGCTCGCTCACCAGTGCTGCTCCCTCTGCCACCTACGCTCTTCTTGAGCTTGTAGCCTTGGCCCCCTAGCTTCCTCCAGGGATCCGCGCTAAATGCAGAGCGAGCTCGCCAACTCGTAGCGTTTCTCCCGGTCCGGTCTGCTGCAAGATGTAATCTGGGTCTCATTTCACACCTTGTGGCCATCTCAATACGCTCTCCGATTCCTTCGTGTTTCTCAGGGCAGGTGAATCCCTTCCCCCGAGGAAATGGAGGAGAGCTTCGTGCCCCTCCGAGGCATCAAGAACGACGTCCGCGGGCGCCTCGCCTGCTACAAGCAGGACTGGACCGGAGGCTTCAGTGCCGGTATCAGGTACGGGCGCATCTGCCTTGTTCTCTTCTACTAGCATTGTGTTGCTGGCACAAGATCTTGGAACGTTGAAGCTGCTGCGCCCCATGTGTTTCAGGATCCTAGCGCCGACCACCTACATATTCTTCGCGTCCGCGATACCCGTGATATCCTTCGGGGAGCAATTGGAGAGGAGCACTGGTAATGGAGGAGCCAAATTTGCTGTTTCCTTTGTGTGTGTGTGTGTGTGTGTGTGTGTGTGTGTGTGTGTGTGTGTGTGTGTGTGTGTGTGTGTGTGTGTGTGTGTGTGTGTGTTTTGAGTTCTGTTTTGGTGTTAGTTTCAGACTTTCAGTGCATTTGAGTGAGTGGCCAGAGAAGCTTGCTTGCTTACTAAGGGGGCTCTAATGGTTTGGTGCAGATGGGGTCCTCACCGCGGTGCAGACATTGGCATCCACCGCCCTGTGTGGCATAATCCACTCCATTGTGGGAGGGCAGCCCCTGCTGATCCTGGGCGTGGCAGAGCCGACGGTAATAATGTACACATTCATGTTCAGCTTCGCCAAGGACAGGGCCGACCTCGGTCCCAACCTCTTCCTCGCCTGGGCCGGTTGGTAAGTCATCCCTGTTGCATTGATTCAGATGATTACTGTTGTCGGTTGGTCCAATTGCAGTTTTTTTCAAAAAAAAATATGGTTTTGAAGCCATGGATGTGTGTATGCAGGGTCTGTGTGTGGACTGCCCTCTTGCTGTTCTTGCTGGCGGTACTGGGCGCGTGCTCCATCATAAACCGGTTCACCCGCATCGCCGGCGAGCTGTTCGGGCTCCTCATCGCGATGCTTTTTATGCAGCAAGCTATCAAGGTAGGTACACCACCAGGGCCTTTTTTGGTGTCCTTGCTTATTTGGCCTTGACATCATGTGATGATGCAGAAAGTTATCAAGACATTTTGTTGATGTTGGTTAAGCTTTCTTTGAGGTGAATGTGCTAAGAACCTGGTGCAAAACACAAAGTACCCTTCTAAGAGTTGCGCACTGCTGTAGTCAAGCTCTATCTGCCAACTAGTGGGAAAGCCTAATGACATGTGCAGAGGCTGAAACGCACATGGAGGCTAATGGGGATGCCCATCAGTGATTTTGCTGTTTGGCCATTGCTCCAACCAAATGTTTCCTTTTCCTAAATCACGAATATGCTTTGGCCTAAATTCTAAACAGTGGAAGCGTTCAAATAAAAAATGTTTGTTTGACATAAATGGTCAGTAACAGAACATAAAAATGTTTATCTGAGATAAATGTGCAAACTGAGCTCTCTTCATTTAATAGACGGTTCCATGTGTACTCTAGCTCACATACCTGGGTTGGTTGCAGGGACTTGTTGACGAGTTCCGCATTCCTGAGAGGGAGAACATAAAAGCACTACAGTATATTCCATCATGGAGGTTTGCCAACGGAATGTTCGCTATCGTGTTGTCATTTGGCCTTTTGCTCACCGCGCTGCGAAGCAGGAAAGCGCGATCCTGGCGCTATGGAGCAGGTATATCTATCTGTAAATTGTACCTGGTTCTGCAGATGCTACGAGAATTTTCTTGCCTCAGATCTCCTCCACTTTCTTTGCTTCCTACGACTGTTAAGTGCTTCATTAAACCGAACTCTGTATTCCTTGTGATGCTTTTCCCGTACCTAGGTTGGCTGCGTGGCTTCATCGCCGACTACGGCGTTCCACTGATGGTGCTGGTGTGGACAGGAGTTTCTTACATACCACATGACAGTGTGCCGAAAGGGATCCCGCGGCGCCTCTTCAGCCCTAATCCATGGTCCCCTGGTGCATATGACAACTGGACAGTCATCAAGGTACTACTACATAAACTCAACCAGACTTCTGAAACATTCAAGTTTCTTCATGTGAACCATCAGAGCTCATCAAATGTTTCCAATACCATTGAGCAGGATATGGCCCAAGTGCCAGTCATGTACATCATTGGTGCCTTCATGCCTGCAACAATGATTGCTGTCCTGTACTACTTCGACCACAGCGTGGCATCCCAGCTTGCTCAGCAGGCAGAGTTCAATTTGAGGAAGCCTCCATCTTTCCACTATGATTTGCTTCTCCTAGGCTTCCTGGTATGTCCAGATGAGTATAACTCTGGCTAGTAACTTCAACATTTGGTATATGTTTATCTTATTTCAATGTAATTTCTTGAACAGACATTGATGTGTGGCCTAATTGGTATCCCTCCATCCAATGGTGTCATTCCACAGTCGCCGATGCATACAAAGAGCTTGGCTACTCTAAAGCATCAGGTAGGATATGAGGAATGTTCTGAGATTCTGATATTTGATCAATACTTGACACTTCCATTCAAATGACAAAACATTTCTCCACAGATACTCCGTAACCGACTAGTGGCCACGGCACGGCAAAGCATGCGCCAGAACGCGAGCTTGAGCCAACTGTACAACAACATGCAGGATGCTTATCATCAGATTCAGACACCGCTGATCCACCAACAACAGTCCGTCAAAGTAAGCACAGATCTGATTGAAATTAATAGATCGCAGTATCATATATAAAAACAGTCTGGTACATGTATCTGATATTGCAGTGCCATTTTCACAAAATGTAGGGCTTAAACGAGCTGAAGGACTCCACTGTCCAGTTAGCATCAAGCATGGGTAACTTCGATGCACCGGTTGATGAGACAATCTTTGACATAGAAAAAGAGATTGATGATCTGCTGCCTATGGAGGTCAAGGAGCAAAGGTTGAGCAACTTTCTACAGGCTGTGATGGTTGGGGGCTGCGTGGCAGCCATGCCCTTACTGAAGAAGATCCCTACAGCAGTGCTGTGGGGGTATTTTGCGTTCATGGCGATTGAGAGCTTGCCTGGTAATCAGTTCTGGGAAAGAATATTGCTGCTCTTCACTGCTCCCAGCAGAAGATACAAGTAAGTTTCACTAGTTTCATTACTGTGAATTCAGGAAATCTGAACATTCTACTGCACATATGTGTATACACGGATGCGTAATCTGGTGGAAAATAAGTCATATCATTATATATACAGTAGTAGACTCAAGTATGTAAAATTGTTTGCAGTCTAGTCATCAGCAGCCCCCGTGTGAGACTTAGATGCTTACCATTTACCAATCTTTGCAGGGTGCTGGAAGAGTACCATACAACATTTGTCGAGACCGTGCCATTCAAGACGATAGCCATGTTCACACTCTTCCAGACCACATATCTGCTTGTTTGCTTTGGGATCACATGGATCCCAATAGCTGGGGTTCTCTTCCCCCTCATGATCATGCTCCTGGTTCCAGTCAGGCAGTATATCCTCCCAAAGCTCTTCAAAGGTGCACATCTCAATGACCTGGACGCAGCGGAGTATGAGGAGTCACCGGCTATACCGTTCAACCTTGCTGCGGTGAGTCCATAAACTCTTGATCTGTCCTGACAGGCAACCTTGTTTGTCATCATGCCATTTTCTAACGTTTAGCTGATGACGGCTAGAAGAATTTTAATCATGTTACACTAGCTTGACACTGAATGGTGTAAAACTTTCAGCAAGATATTGATGTGGCACTGGGACGCACCCAAAGCGCAGAGATCCTTGACGACATGGTCACCAGAAGCCGCGGTGAGATCAAGCGCCTGAATAGTCCGAAGATCACCAGCTCAGGTGGCACTCCTGTCACGGAACTGAAAGGCATCCGCAGTCCTTGTATTTCTGAGAAGGCCTACAGCCCTCGCGTCACCGAGCTGAGGCATGAACGCAGCCCTCTAGGGGGGCGAGACAGTCCACGGACGGGTGAGGCCCGGACATCCAAGCTGGGTGAAGGCTCAACACCAAAGTGAAGCAATAATGCTGCATCGCTCATAGCTACTGGAAGTAAATTATATCGATAATTTAAGCATCAGTGCTAGTATAAGATGTCTACTTATGCACGGTATGATGCCACTATATGATGGCCAGTGTTGAAGTACGAGGCCCCTATATGATGCCTACTGATGAAGTATGAAAATAGGCTAATGTGTATCTATCTGTAGCCTCCTGATCTAAGGGAGCACCGTATGTGTAATCTCTGAATGAGTAGAAGACTATTATAGCGTCAACTTTGAAACTTTTTTCTGTCTCACTTTTCTACATTACCGCAAATTGTTCATATTATTCTTTGATTTTTGCACCATATTGGTGAGTGATGAGCATCATTTCTGCTTGCACCTTTCTTGAGCTTAAGTTGAGCGATGTGCACGTGTACTGTTACCAGTTGAATATGATACTTAACTGAGCCTATTCCCTTCTGAGTACTGCACATTTTTTGTTGGTTAAAATGATGAACAATGACAGGCTCAAGTCTTTAACAATAAATATTTCTGATCTAACAGATCAAGCTATTGAATGAGATCCAGTTGATGGATGAACATGTTACTTGAATTTCCATGACGATGCTGTCGGTGTATATATGCTTCTCGCTTGCCTGAATACCAGCTTAATTCAGAATGCAAAGTTCTTCCAAAGTGGCCCGTACGAAACGCAAATCGCGTCAAATTCAATGAACTGAAAGTTGAGAGTTGAGGCAATAGTGCAATATTTGTAGCCTAGCCAATACCCTTGCTGACTCGAGAACTCCGTCGACACCATGCGGAAAACAAGATAAGCTGAGGCATGACTGAGTTGGACAGAAAGAAGATTGCACAGGGAGATACCAGTTGTCTGACAATCTGAGCCTATTGGTAGAGCAGGCCATGCTGATTTCACCAGTAACTTGCTGGTACAGGCTCTAGAACATGGCAGGAAGGTATGATCTCTGGTGTGGTAGTGCTGTTGCCAAGCCAACTACCGAGTACAGCTGCTGAACAGTGCCTTAATTGTACTTGTCCATGTTTGCTATAGAGGGAAAGATGCCAAGATCAGGAGGGAATTCAAGCAGCAGCTCTTTCAACTCCCAACACACGCCTGCAGGCTGCAGTAGGCAGAAAGCTACTGGGCTGGCACTCCTCTTTCAACAGCAGCCATGATTCCAACTTTAGAAGACATTGCATTGCACTGGTCATGGAGCATTGACCTACTGAAACCAGGTGTACCATAGCCACCGCCCACCAGTGAGTTCATCTGTATGCAGTCCAGGTCATAGGCTCATAGGAGCTGCTGCTGCATTGTCATTCCGCTGGGCTAGACGACGCCCCCCAATTGTCGACAATCATGGTCGCCGTCGCCCTTTTCCTCAACCGATGATTCCCCCGACAACCCGTGAGCTAGGGCTAGTGATCAGATGGACCTTACGGGTGATGAACCTGTGCCGGGAAAGGAGCGGCTGGAGTTCGTCGGCACGGCGGAAGATGAAGGCTGAAGGCTATCCATCCTTGAGGTCCATTGGTGATGTCTGGATGACAATCTTTTGTCAGGCATGGGTGTTCCTTCACCATCATTTGACCTGCAGACAGTAAGTAGTGTTTCACACCCTGCAGTGCAGGGAATTCCAGAACTGGCCCCAGCTCTCTGAACTCATCATCCTCATCAGTTCCTTTCCTACACCCCTCTCTCTCATCTCTTTGACGCAACGCCATCCGTTTTGTCGCGCTTTTCCGGATTCCAGAGAGCAATGTGACAAAATACCTCCCATAGAGTTGTAGCTGCTTCAGTAGAAAGTTGAAATATCATATCCATGCATGTTAGGTGCAGAGGGGCAGATGCATCATCCAGGATCTACAGATGTGACCATGAATAATTGGGATGCATTCTGTTACTCCGGTAAGTCAAGCCTCTTGGTAAGAGTGATTCTCTTGCTTTTTACTGAGAAAGACCAATGGTATCAGTAGAACTTGGTAAGAGTGCACTCTTCAGGCTCACCTAAAAACAGTTCCATGAGAGAATAAACTGAAGGCAACGGCAATCTTCGGTGTTATAATCTGGCATTTCATAGGCATGAGCTCTTTAGTTGTGCAGGCTGTTTAATACTGCAGACAATCCAGTGAGACCCCAAATAGCCTTTGGAAGCTTCAAGTGATTGCAAAGTTCAATCGTCCCAAGAAACAGCGAAAAAAGACTGCAACGAATATTTCCGGTTTTGCAAACTTGTGACCGATTCAGCTCCATGGAAATGGAACCAGTGAACGTGTTCAAACTGCCTCAATACATCATGAAAAGAAGAAAATTCAAGCAACGCATCCGTTTTCACACAGATTGGAGCACTTAAAATTGCTGAAGATTTACACCTTAACAAAACAGCTAACGCTTGGCATGTGTGGGTCAATTACATCCAGAAGCACAGTAAAATGCAACTGATGAAAAAACACTGCTTTATTAAGTCAACAACAAAGAAAAGCATTAGATGGTCCTTGTGTCGGAGGAGAAAAATAATTCAACAGCCATAGGATCAAGTCGCTGTTCAACTCGTACAGCATATTGCCGAAAGTCTACTTTCAACTTTCTTAACCTGAGAATTTACGTCCCGTCATCTTCCCAGATTCATATATTATGTGATTGATAAGGCCCCGTGCCGCACTGCATAGTAAGATATAATTTCAGAATGTATGTTCCAACAAGAATAAAAAGGTAAGACAGCCAAATATTGAAGGTGCCCACGGAGCAGTAACTTACTCATCCTTCATTTTCTGTATCTTCTCTGGATCAGTTTCATGCATGTTTTTCTTGAACTGTTGCCTCACCATGGAAACAAGAAGCCCTGTATTATGTTGCTGGGTCATAAAATACAATGACTCAGTCAAACATGCACCTTCATAAAGTTACACAAATATGCCATAATGTCAAGGGTAAAAAAAGGGCAGCCCGGTGCACGTAGCTCCCGCTTGCGCAGAAGGGTCCGGCCATTTTTGGTCTTTTGTAAGCAGCCTTTCCCTACTTTTACCGCTGCGCCAAGGCTCCCCTACCCATAACATCAAGGGTAAACAGGACAAAATAGTTCTAATTTGTGATGGCCTTTTATTCTACTGTGGAGCTGGTTCTCCATCTTGTAAATGGAAAAACACAATTTGCATATTCAGGGTGCAACGTATAAAGTGCCTGAAAACAATAAGCCCTCTTACATGTTATGCTGCTAGAGAACATTGATTCCTTGGAGCAGTTTTTATTAGAAGAAAACAATGTGAAGTAATTCAAAATCTATGTACAGATGCTTAAGTGACACAGGAACTGACGATGGAGCGACCAGACTGTTAGTTCTCCTGGAAACTCTCAGGTTAAAGATACTTGAGGAGAACGGAGCAAGCTGAGTGTGTGTTAAGAAACATTATGTACAAGATAATACGATAGTTGGAACGAAAGTATGCTTACCTGACTACCGATGAACTTAGCCCTCCTTAAGCATTCACGGTATAACTACAGCATAAGAAAAAGAGCTTATAAGTACCGATAACATTTTCTCCTCAAATGCCATCATATATCTATTATTTTGTGTGGCTAATTCTAATGATGATGAAGAGCTAGGTGCACAAGAGTACTAGACATGATTTGCAAAAGCTGAAGCTAAAAGGGTAAACCAACTGATAGGGCTGCTGTGACTACAGAAATGAAATTTCAGAACTTACTACTCATTACCAATACCATGTACTGGTCATGATGGGGGTAATTTGTCTATTAGAAAGGTGTGATAGGAGCCTTACTCTAAGCGCATTATCGGCAAGTTCTGGAGGTAAAGCTTTCTGAAGTGAAGGCATCTTCCTTTACTCTGAAATAGTCAATCAACAGGAAAGTCGGTTACTTAAACATGTAAATCTTATTATTCGCCTAGAGCAATTAAGGAACAACAATCCAGACATTGTTTTTCATTACAAAAATGTTTAAGGCACACACACCAGTATAACATACAACAACAAAAAACAACACCAACAACTACAACAAAGCCTTTAGTCCCAAACAAGTTGGGGTAGGCTAGAGGCGAAACCCATAAGATCTCGTGGCCAACTCATGGTTCTGGCACATGGATAGCAAGCTTCCACGCACCCCTGTCCATGGCTAGTTCTTTGGTGATATTCCAATCCTTCAGATCTCTCTTTACACAGCAGTATAACATACTACCACAAAAAAGAGTATAGATAAAAAAAATACCAATATGCACGCAAAAGCTATATATCAACAACTTAAAAGAAACAAGGAACAAAACCATATCCAAAAATGTGATACAACCTTACAATCACACCAAGGAACATGGTCAAAGCTTCATGTAAGAGATTGCATGAAAGTACCAGCTTCCGAAAGCAAGGACTATTGTAACACCCCGGATGTAACTTTCCATAATTGTAACTCCAACTCTTGCCATTTTCGGCTATGTGTTATGATATTCCCTTCGTGGTCGGGCTTTGTCTTTCGTTTTGCATTTTGTTCATGTCATGCATTTCATATCATGTCATTATGTGCATTTCATTTGCATACGTGTTCGTCTCATGCATCCGAGCATTTTTTCCGTTGTCCGTTTTGCAATCCGGCGCTCCCATCTCCTCCGGCGCACCCCTCTTGTTTTCTTTCATGAGCGGGTGTCAAACATTCTCGGAATGGACCGAGGTTTGTCAAGTGGCCTTGGTATACCATCGGGAGGCCACCGGTCAAGTTTCGTTCCATTTGGAGGTCGTTTGGTACTCCAACGGTTAACCGGGTAACCGCAGATGCCTTCTATATGTTGCAGTAAACCCCCCTCTCTAAACAGCCCAAAACCCACCAAACTCTCTTCCATGCTGTAGGTCGTTCGATCACGATCGTGTGGGCGAAAACCGCACCTCATTTGGACTCTCCTAGCTCTCTCTACCTATATAATTGCATCCCCTTCCGAAAACGTTCGCAGATCAAAACCCTAAAAAAATCCCCGCCGCCACCGGACGTGTCCACCGCCGCCGCGCCCGGCCAACCAGGCGCTGCCACGTGGCGCCGTACGCCGCGCGCGCCCGCCGGCCCGCCGCGAGCCCTCCTGGCCCGTCGCCGCCCGCGCCCAGCGCGCGCCTCCCTCCGCCGCTGTGCCCCGCCCGCCGCCGCGCGCGTCGCCGCCCACGTCGCCGTGCCTCGCCGGTGCCACTCCACCGCGGCGCCCTCTTCCTCCTCTGCCTCCGGTCCGCCCTCTCCTTCCTCCGCCCTCCCCGTCCTCGACTCCGGCAACGACCGAGCCCGAGTCGGCCAGATCTCGATCCATTTTGACCTACGGTTGACTTTTCCCGATCCCGAAATTTTTCTAAGTCATGATATTTTTACAGCATATTGCCATGTTCTTTGCATCGTAACTCTCTGCACATAGCTCCGTTTTGCGCGTGTAATATATCGAAATGTTCGTCTCGTGATGCTCTTCATTTTGTTCAATTGCACCATGTTCATTAGAGGCCATCTTGATGCCCAAATCTCTGGTGCAAGAGTGCTACTTGCTGTTATCTGCTGTTACTTAGCAGAACTTGGAGATTTGTTATTTTTGTATCATTTAATCTGTGCATCTTATGGGCATGAGCTCTACATGTGTTTTGTTGTATGCCATGCCATCTTTCCAGTGGTGTATGCCATGTATTTTTGTGACCTCTGTGGTGACTAGCACAAGCATGCAAACTAGGCCCCGTAATGTTTGATTTCAGGGACTTAGTGATTTCTCTAAGTCCTTGTCTGCTGTTATTTTGTTGCCATGTAAACTTGATGCTACAGAGAGATCCATGCATATTTTGGAGATGTTCAGTAAGGATGTTTTGTAGATATTGTTGTAAACGTGAAACTAGGCTCTTGCCATGGATAGCTTCATAAACATACCATTTTGCTGCAGATATGCTTGTTTTGTCATGCATTGCTTTGTGGTGAGTGCATCAAGCTCACCAAGATGCCTCATATTATTGTTTCTGCCATGCTCTGTTTTCTGCTAAGTCTGAAACCTGATAACGAAACTTGCTATGTTTGCATGGTTGCCATCATATCTTCTGATCCTTTTTGGCTTATGGTCAGTAAGGGACTTTTGTCATATACATTTAATAGAATACTGCCATGCCTTGTTTGGCCATGTTAAGTTCCTATAGCATGTTGATTTCCTGCTTTGAACATTGCTACCTGATGCTGTTTCAGACATGTCCAGTAATTTCACTAAGTCTGTGAACCTGTTATCTTTTGTACTTTTGCCATGCTTATTTGAGCTTGTTATGTTGTGATCTAGCCGTAGCTCAGTGTTCATCTTTTGTCAAGCATCTCCTGTAGATTACTGCCATATGCTTTGTTGCTGTGTTGAAGTGTTGTACCGTTGTTACTTGTTGCATTCTAAGTGTTATTTTGCTGTTAATCGCAGATTCGTGTCATTCTTGTTTTGCTTGCCATTTGCAAACCGTGCATTCGTTTCCGGTGATCTTTATATCGATTTCGACCGAAATCATCTCATCTTTCTAGTGGCATGCTTGGTTTGCCAAGTTACTGCCTTGTTCTTCATTTTTCCTTCCGGAGCACGCATATGCATCGCATATCATATCTCGCATATCATACATGTATTGCATCATGTTGATTGTGCATTCCCGTGATTGAATGTGGTTCCTTTGCTTGTGTTCTTGTCTTGGGTAGAGCCGGGAGACGAGTTCGTGAACAAGGAACCTGTTGAGTACGCTTACGAGGATCAAGCTCTCGACAACTCTGAGAACCTTGCAGGCAAGATGACCACACTCGAAATCACTTCTATCTTTGCTTTGCTAGTTATTCGTTCTATTGCTTTGCTGCGCTATCTATCACTTGTTGTATCATGCCTCCCATATTGCTATGTCAGCCTCTAACCATCCTTTCCTAGCAAACTGTTGTTTGGCTAAGTTACCGCTTTGCTCAGCCCTTCTTATAGTGTTGCTAGTTGCAGGTGAAGTTGGAGTTTGTTCCATATTGAAACATGGATATGTTAGGATATCACAATATCTCTTATTTATATTAATGCATCTATATATTTGGTAAAGGGTGGAAGGCTCGGCCTTATGCCTGGTGTTTTGTTCCACTCTTGCCGCCCTAGTTTCCGTCATACCGGTATTATGTTCCTTGAGTTTGCGTTCCTTACGCGGTTGGGTGATTTATGGGACCCCCTTGACAGTTCGCCTTGAATAAAACTCCTCCAGCAAGGCCCAACCTTGGTTTTACCATTTGCCACCTAAGCCTTTTCCCCGGATTTTCGCGAGCCCGAGGGTCATCTTATTTTAACACACCCCCCCCCCCCGGGCCAGTGCTCCTTCAAGTGTTGGTCCGAACTGAGTAGACTGCGGGGCCCCCTCTTGGAAACTCGAGGTCTGGTTTTATTCGTAGGATGTCTCATCCGGTGTGCCCTGAGAACGAGATATGTGCAACTCCTATCGGGATTTGTCGGCGCATCGGGCGGCTTTGCTGGTCTTGTTTTACCATTGTTGAAATGTCTTGTAAACCGGGATTCCGAGACTGATCGGGCCTTCCTGGGAGAAGGTTTATCCTTCGTTGACCGTGAGAGCTTATGATGGGCTAAGTTGGGACACCCCTGCAGGGTAATATCTTTCGAAAGCCGTGCCCGCGGTTATGAGGCAGATGGGAATTTGTTAATGTCCAGTTGTAGAGAACTTGTCACTTGACCTAATTAAAATACATCAACTGTGTGTGTAGCCGTGATGGTCTCTTCTCGGCGAAGTCCGGGAAGTGAACACGGTCTGAGTTATGAATGACGTAAGTAGGAGTTCAGGATCACTTCTTGGTCATTACTAGATGACGACCGTTCCGTTGCTTCTCTTCTCGCTCTCTTTTGCGTATGTAAGCCACCATATATGCTTAGTGCCTGCTGCAGCTCCACCTCTTTACGCCATCCTTTTCTTATAAGCTTAAATAGTCTTGATCTCGCGGGTGTGAGATTGCTGAGTCCTCGTGACTCACAGATTCTATCAAAACAGTTGCAGGTGCCGACGATGCCAGTGCAGATGATGGGATCGATCTCAAGTGGGAGTTCGATGAGGAACGTGGTCGTTACTATGTGTCTCTTCCTGATGATCAGTAGTGGAGTCCAGTTGGGACGATCGGGGATCTAGCATTTGGGGTTATCTTATTTTCATTTGGATCTTGAGCGTAGCGGTCTATGTGTGTATTTTGGATGATGTATGAATTATATTTATGTATTGTGTGAAGTGGCGATTGTAAGCCAACTCCTTATCCCATTGTTGTTCATTACATGGGATTGTGTGAAGATGACCCTTCTTGCGACAAAACCACTATGCGGTTATGCCTCTAAGTCGTGCCTCGACACGTGGGAGATATAGCCGCATCGTGGGCGTTACAACTATCCAAACAGTAAACAGGCCTGAATTGCCCCTTCGTTGACCAACACAAACATTATAGACCAACATATCACAACATCTATAAAATCATCTGGGCCTTGGGCTGCTACCCAAGAGACAAAGAGCAAAACTACAAGGCCTTGTGAACACCTGTTCAAGAAAATGCCTTTCTTCCACAAGCAATTTCTACTAAAATGTGGACATTGCAGTTCACAGTAATTATGAAGTACTGATCCAGGCATATCATGGAGAAGGGAAAAGAGAGGCTGGGTTATTTGGGGCTTCTTTGGTTAGCAGGGTGGAGAACCCTCTCCCACCATTGGGGAGATCTCCTCAACTGGGGGAAATCCCTGTCGCTATTTGGGCAACAAGTGAGAGGGGGGGGGGAGGATTCCAGGCAGAAAATTATCAGAAATAGTGAAAAAAGATCAAAACAAATCATAATGTTTGGACAACTAATAGCAGTACACTATGTTAAATTCTTCAGTATATCCAGAATGGGAAGAAAAATGAAGTCACATGAGCAAGACAGTGTCAGGAAAATAAAGTCATACAAATAAGCAAAACAAGAAAGAGACCTAATTGGCGTGAACTAATGCTGGGGAAAAGACGGAACTGGTATAACCTCTACTCTGTGAGAAAGCTGTGATCAGACTTCGCGTACAATTATGTATCCATGATATGAGGCAAACTACTCATGTAAATCCTAAGGAGCTGGGAGTACTTGGCTCAGTCGCTCCAGGAGCTAAGTTACAGACGTACTGCAGTGCCCCCCCACACACAAAGCAAGTGGCAATTGATTCATGGAAATGCATTAGAGTTAGATCATTGTGGCTACATGTACACATAACTCTAGGATCAAATTGGAATATATAGCAATTCGATGCACATAGATGAAGCATTTGGCTCTAGCTGTTTGAGGAAAGCAATTCAGTGCACATAGGTGCAGCAATTAGTTCTAACAGTTTCAGGAATGAGTGAAATATGACAAGGGTTTGGATGCAACCAGTCTGTGCCATGATTAGCGATGGTTTTCTCAGAAGTTGTCCCCAAAGATGCAAAGCTGCAGATCAATTGCCATCAAGAAAGAGGGTTTGGAAACTGAATCTACAACATCTACAACAGATCTGTGGACAACTCGGTTGCCTTCTGAATATAATTTGTTGAACCCTACTCCGGAAACATTTGAGCTTGCCAAATGGGCTGTAATGATGTATGGTGGCCTACCTACCCTGCCAAGGTTTAACAAAGATGCATCTATGCACAAAGTTCATCCACGGGGAAATGGTGGGACGCCTCACTCGTGGCTGCTTAACAAGGTGATGGTCAACTAAACATGGGCATTGCTGAGGAAGAACTGCAGTCAGTGGGGACAAGATGCTCCCCATCCCCAGCAGCGGGGAGGGCATCAAGAAACCAGGCAAGCAGGAGGAGACTCGGCTAGCCTTCGCAGGTCTGGGGGGCAGCTAGCAGGTTGGTGAGAGACGGCGGTGAGCGCGTCGGCGTGGAGAGTAACCGGAGGATGAGAAGGGAGACGAGGCTGCCGCCGTCGCCGTCGCCGTCGCCGGAGGGAGGTGTAGTTGCTCGGAGGAGGCATGGAGCTCGGTCGTCGGATCAAACCTGGCGAGATCAGTCGGATCAACCTCTAGGTTTCCAACCATTCCGGTAGGATCACTCCACAACGATCCAGTAGATGGAGAGGGGAAGAGAAGAGAGGAACTCGAGGCGGAGACTACCCGCGGGATTCAGGGAGAGGGTTCGGTGACACAATGCTTAAGGGCGCCAGTGTACCTGGGGTTCTCGTAGCGGCCGACGACGGGGAAGCGGCGGTGGCGGCGGCGACCTCTGGACCGGTGTGGGAGAGACGGCCGTGAGCGCGTCGACGGGGATGAAAAGGATATCTCTCTCGCAGGTACTTGCCCATGGGCCTGTTCGCTATTGGGTCAGGCTTATTCCGTGGCTTAGTTTTTTTTTAGGGATTATATTCCGTGGCTTAGTGGCCATCCCATAAAGCCCATGTAATAATGCCAGGAAGTATAGTTCCGGGTGCGGACGTTTGGTTCCTGGGTGCATATACACCCAGGAATTACCGCTAAAAAAACCCAGGAATTAAAAAATAATCATAATTACTCTATAAGAAAAACTCAAAAAAGCTCAGAAGTATTTTTTAAATAAATTTGACTTTCTTTTACACCATATGTAATTTTTCATAAACCAAAATCCAGCTGACTTCTGGGCAAAAAACAAAAATTATTGCTATATACTCCCTCCGTTCAAAAATACTTATAAGAGGAATGGATGTATCTAAACGTATTTTAGTTTTAGATGCATCCATTTATATCCATATTCGTGACAAGTATTTCCGGACGGAAGGAGTACAATACACTATTCACACTATTTTAATCAGTTTTGTAAAGTTGGGTTTTAGTTGACGGAAAATTACATACTAGTGCAAAAGAAACGCAAGTTTGTTCTATAAAAAACTTCCGATCTTTTTTGACTTTCTTTATAATTATTAAAAAAACATCAATTCCTAGGTGTATATATTTTTTTAGAAAAGGAGGATGACCTCCGGTCTCTGCATCTGGGCGATGCATACGGCCACTTTATTAATTATTCTCACAAGACCTTACAAAGCCATACAACAGCAAGACTAAAGCCACTGTCTAAGCAACAACTGTCGCTACACCTATCCAATTGATGAAGGGACGCAGATAGTCTGGGCCTAATACCAAACAGACATCGCAGCCAAACATGAACATCTAAGACCTGAGGTCCCAACCAGGACGCCTGCCGGGTATGGAGCACCTACAGTCCGGTGCACTCCTCAACCAGGACGCCTGCCGGGCATGAGGCCGCCGCAGCCACCTGCCACCAATCCATCTTCAGAGTTGTATTGTTGCATGTACCGTGCCAGGTCTCTCTGCCATCGACGCCACCACGACGCCCGACA
This sequence comes from Triticum aestivum, assembly GCF_018294505.1. Taxonomy (NCBI): domain Eukaryota; kingdom Viridiplantae; phylum Streptophyta; class Magnoliopsida; order Poales; family Poaceae; genus Triticum; species Triticum aestivum. The sequence goes on along the minus strand of NC_057808.1, from coordinate 108,161,766 downwards.
GCGTCGTCCTCCTGTGCGAGTCCATCCTCCCACAGCGAACTCCGAATCTGCACTGCGCCACGCCGTCAAGATCCGTCGCCATCAGTGTGTCAGATGAATCACCGCTCCACCAAAGAATCCGTCCTCTGGTCCCTCGATCACGTGTGTACCTCCAAGAATGACGCCCCCAAGGGAGGAACGACACCAGAGCGCCGCCGTCATCCGATCATCCGATCTAGGGTTTCCCCCGGAGGTAGCAGAGAGTGGCCTTGAACTTCTCCACGGCGATGCCTTCAAGAAGGGAACGACGCAGATAGCGCCGCCACCGCCGGCCTTAGCAGACGCCGAAGGCAAGTTTTCACCCAGATCAGTTCGAAGGGATCCAACTTTCGTGCACGGGCCGCCGTCACCACCAGCATCACCAGGCAGAACCCTGGAGCACCGGCAGATCAGCGACCCGCCGGCACCACCGCATCCAGATTGCCGGCCACGCCGGGCCGCCGCCATCCCCGCGCCGTCCGGGTCAGAGACGTAGCCGCCGGCCGCGCACAGGGACCACCGCCGCCTGCACACGCCGGAGCGCCGCCGAGATCCCAGCGCCCGCCACCGCTTGCCGTGGGCCGCCGCCGCGCGCCCCGAGCAGACTCCCACGCACATCAGGGGAAACCGCGAGCGTGAGCCCTGCCGTCGCCCCAAGCCCGCACCGGCGCGCCCCGCCTCCAGCACGCCGCCAACAACCGCCGCGATCCTCCCGCGCCAGATCCAGCGAGCCGTGGGAGAAGAGATCCCGCCGCCGCCGACGCCGACCGGGCTTTGCCCGACGGCGCGTCCCGGCGGCGGCGAGGAGGAGAGGTCGGGGGAGGGACGAGGACGCGGCGGCGCTAGGGTTCCCCCCGGTCCCTGCGCAGGGGCGACACGGGACACCCAGAACCAAGGGGTATTTCCCTTTTCACCCTCAAATCCATCTCAATAGACCCAAAACCATATAATTTACACCATTGCCTCGAAAATAAAATATAACTTACACCAAATAAACGTGTCAAAACCAGATTAGTCAAACCCCTGAGTGGTTTCATATCCTATAGATAGGTGGTTTTGGTTTTGGCTGACTTGTCAAATATCGATTGGCTGTTGTGGCAAGTGTATAACTGCACCGAATTCTCATTGTCTTATCCCATTCCTAGCACCCAAAATTCGTGATTCAAAAGAACCTAGCGCCCGAAATTCTCCAGGATCCCGTCATGGAGGAATCCTAGGACACTAATTCCTTTCCCGGGATCGATGGCACACCACCAGTTGGCCATTGTGTCGAGGGACTTTTCGTCAATCCTAACAGTGACAAGGGGGAGTATGTGGAATTTGTAATCGAGGGGATGTCACATCAGGAGACCGGTCACAGAGACACACAATTTTATCTAGGTTCATGCCCCCGATGAGGGTAAAACCCCTACTTATTGCCTTGCTCTTTTCTTGTATATATGGAGAATACAAGAGATTAGAATGTCGGGAGAGGAACTCGGTGAGTCAAGGAGACTCAATGAGTTGTGATTGTGGAGATTCGAGCGTTAAGCGTCGAAATCCTTCTATGTGGTACCGTCTAAACTATGGCGTGGGATAAAGTCTCGCTCTACGATGCCACTAGGGCCCCTTATATAACACAAGTTAGAGTGGTAATTGAACATCTGGATGAGGCTCTTCTCAAAAATAGAGCGTCTCCCCTCTCGCGTCGCCCCGCGTGCGGCGGGGAAGGCGTCTGCGCCACCGCCGCTAGAAGTCTCTCCTCCCCCCTTCCTCACCGCCGTTACAGGGCGCAGCCGGGCAAGGCCTGGCCGGCGCTGGCGGCGGCGGGGCTCTCTCGGCTCCTCACGCGGCAGCTCTGGCGCGGGACAGGGCGGCCACGGCGGAATGCGGCGCTGGCTCCGGGCGTTGCGGCGCGGCAGCTCTCCGGCGCAATTTCGGCGGCGGCTAAGCCTGGGCCGTGTGGCGGGCGGAGCTGTGGTGGCGGGGCTGGAAGGTGGTGGTTCTCCTCGTCTCCGATCTGGATCGGGCTGGGGACGGGGAGCTGCCTGACGGGCGATGCGGGGCGCCGGCGGGTGGCGGCGACAAGATCTCAGGCGGCCACCTCTGCCATGTCCTGGCTGGTGGAGGTGGGTGGTGGTGGTGCGCGCCGGGGGTCGGGGACAGCGGTCGCGGTGGCTCGGCCAGATCTGATCTTATGGCGGCGCGGGTTGGGCAGCGGCCTCGCTTGGCTGTTGCTCCGGCCGTGGGCGGCAGCATGTGGAGGCCTGGCACGGGCGATGGCCTCCCGATGGCGCGGTGGCAACACGGTAGCTCGACGGCTCTATCCGCGGCGACAGTCGGCTTCTACTCCGGCGTCGGCTCGTCTGCGGGCGGACCGTATAGACCCTCGCTTCACACTCTCATCATGTGTTTGCTACGTGCACCGGAGAGCTAGGCCTCTCCCAGTTTCGGTTCATCTCTCGTCTCGCGTCTGGAGTAGCAGGACCGAGCTCGTCTCGCACCCGGTGCAGCAGGATCGAGTTCGTCTCGCGCCCGGTGCAGCAGGACCGAGCTCGTCTCGCGATCGGTACAGCTGGACGGGTCGATGGAGGCCAGTTTTGGCCGGCCTATTGGGTCTCAGCGCTGGGGGCGTCTAGGGGTTCGAAAGGCGGCTCCTTTCTCTCATCTCTTTGGTTGGGGTAGCGGCGTGTCTCCGGTGCGGTGGTGTCAGGGTCCTGGATGCCGGGGCGGCGGCCTTAGTGGTGGTAGCGCAGTGCTTTTGGGCAGAGCCCGTGGCTTGGGTGTTGTCCGGCTGTCCATGGTTGTGTGGGCGGCGTGGTGGCCGGGGGGTGGCGTTCGGTGGCGGTGAGTATTGGCCGGAGTGAAAACCTGTTCTATCTTCGGATGGACCGGCAACGGCGAAGTTCATTCCCTTCTTGAAGGCGTCATTGCGGCTCTCATTACCCGTCGTGTTGCTCCTGGGCAAACTCTGATCCTCGGATCGGGCGGTGGCGGCGCTCCGGTGTCGTAACCTTCCTGAAGGCACCGTCTTGGAGCCCACGGTTCGTCGTATGCGGTTTCATCTCTTTGCGGTGGTATGTTCACGGTTGAGTATCCCGGTTGCTCTTGTAGTGCTAGGGGTGGTGTTGCTGCGCTTAGCATCTATGTATCTTGCCTTGGGTGTGTGCATGTGTTGTGGTGATGTGCGACTGTATCAGATTGTTGATCGTGGTTGCTTTATATATAAAATGGGGTGAAAGCCTTTTTCGGTATATAACACAAGTTATGGAAGGCTTCCATGTCGTTGCGTGGGGTGTGCATGGATATGAGTCTAGACCTGGTGTCGGTTTACAGCATGTCTACGAGAATTTTCCTTCCTTGTAGAGCATTTTCCAGACTCCCATTGTGGTGTGCGATGGTAAGCCTCCTCCTGAGGCGATGGCAATCCTTCTGGTGTTGGTGGGGTGTCCTGGGCTTTATGGGGCCCATCTTAATTAGCATCGAAGGTAGGTAGGGTGATAGTTGATTTGACTTATCATCGACGAGCTCCCCGATCAGTACTCTTGTGATAGAACAAGGTTCGTGAGTAAGATTGATGTAAATACTCATGGATTTCGTCTTCTTATTTTCTTGATTGCATGCAGTAGAACTTCCTCCCATCATATTTTGTTCTGATGCAGATATTCCTTTGATAGCATGCAGGCAAAGATTTTTTGTATATGCCTTTCTGCCGAGTATCCTTCATGTGCCCACAAGCGGAAGGGTTGGTGTAGGCGCCTTGTGTCGAATGATCTCCATATGTCGATAAGAAAAGGGTCGATGTAGATGCCTTTATCGAGAAAGGTGTTTAGAAGTGTGTGTTGCTTGTCCATGAGCTATAAATAACCTTTTTCCCCTCTGCAAAGAGGTTTTTAGTCCGGGGTGGCCTTGGTTGTTGAGTTCCCGAGGAATCCTTATCAGTGGGGCTACACGTGCCTTAATCGTGGTACGCTAACTTGACGGGCAATGATGATTACGAGTGCTGATGTCAAGAGGCGTCTCAAGATGTATTTGGGGTGACGAGTCACTTAACTTTCTCTTCTCGTGAGATGATTTAGTATCTTGGTCACTTATGTGTATTCCTTTGGAGGCATCAATTCCACTTAGATCTTTACCCATGTTCTTTAGATGTCTTCGAAATTCCTTCATCCCCCCAGATCTAGTGCACCTTGATAGTCAGTTGACCTTCTTGTTCTTTGGTGGTTGGCTCTCTGCCTTGCCTCCATGGAACAATCAGTGTGAATGGTCTTGCTATGGACTTTCTTCTTACTGTGATGGCCATGTCACTGCCTTCTTCCATTACACCATTACATCTTCGATGACCTTGGAGCATCTCTTTGGGTGCGACCTTCTTCCTGGAGACATGCACTTTCGTGCTCCTTCTTGGGGGGGGGGGGGGGGGGGGATGATCTCTGGCTCCTCGTCCTGGTAAGACGGTGGTTAATTATGGTAGACGCGTTTAGGTATGGCTTTGGCCTTCCTCTTTCCTCCTTTGTGAAGGAGGTGCCTGATTTTTGCCACATTTCTTCATACCATATCCCCCCTTTTATTTCCTATACAAGTCCAATTTTGTGAGGGGTTGGTCCCAACTTTCCTCTGTTTCGGCACTTCTTATACCTTTCTGCTTCTAATTCTTCCTCGAGGGAGCCCATAAGCTAGTCCTTCCCTCCTCGCCAACCACGTGCTTTCCTCTTTTTGCGGCCAAGGCTGGCCGACCAGTGCTTTTCATCGAGATGGGTTTATGCGAAGCAGGGATGCCTAAAGCTGCTTTTTTTGTCTGCAATACTCCCATCGGTGGATATCCGATCCTATCCCAGATCCAGGGATGCAAAATCTTCTTTTTGATTCCCTAGAATTTGTGGGCGGTGGCTTAATTGGCGCCCACGTCATCGAGACTTTCCTTTGTCGCCATCTTTGACCTCTAAAGCAGCAGTTTTTGGCTACCTAGGAGTTCGCCGCGAGTTATCAGCCTGACCAGGAGGGGAATGCACATGCCAGAGGTCATCATCAACAGGGGTTGCGGAAGCAGAAGAAGGTCAGTCATGGGGTGGAGGAAGTAGATCTCATGAAAGGGTACGCGCCGCTGGTGACGACGACAACGAAGGGAAAGCGAGGTGGTCTTAGCCGTTTGAGCCGCCGCCATAGGAGCGAGAGGTCGCTGCTAGGGGAGCCGTTGGGGCACAACCTCCCAAAATTTGTGTCGCCAGGGGGTGTGCAAGCCTCCTCACACGATGAGTACACGTCGTCAGCCACCAGGGGACACACCACTAGCCGTCTAGCCCCTGAAGTCTGGAGCCGCCACCCGCAGGGTCGCTCCACGAGGAAGAAAGCCCGCCACCGTCGCCTCTACGCAAGCTTCGCTTGGTGGTGGCATCTGGCATCGGCGAGGGGAGGAGTAGGAGAGGTTGGACAAGTGAGGCGCGATAAGGGACGACGCCCGTGCCGCCTAGGGTTAGACGATGCAGGGGGCGATCATAGTTTTGAATCTTGATCAATCATCAGTTTAACTTATTTAAATTATGGTAATTGCGCTGCCTATCACCGGTAAGAAGAACTCGAGCGCTTGTGGTACCTTAACAAAACAAGGCGGCCACAAATTTTAGATCATTAAGCTTGACGTGCTCGAGCTTAACGAGCCAAGCGCCGGTTGATCCACCCCTAATCGAGAGATAGCCTACATCCTAAACGAATGTTGAAGTTGAATTCCCAATTTTGCAGGGGATGCGTGCACAAAGCAGGCCATTACACCATGACAATGCACGCACATTTTATGTTCTGCTGCGCCGACGGTAGCAAAACCTTGGCCAGACGACAATCCCCTGGTATTCAAGTGAATGCATACATCCCGTGGCCAGATGGACTGAGAAAATCTTTTAGCAACAACATTAACTCCAACGATCGTTTAAAAGACAATTCAACTCCATAGCCATATCGGTGCAGAAAACTAGAGCATGTATACGAAAACCAGAAACAGCGCCAGCCATCGGTGATACTGTAGATTACAATTCTTTCGGGACTTGTCCTGTTCTCCATGGCACACTACACTTCAGAAGATTTGTTTTTTCGAAAAGGGTAAAAGCTCGGCCCATCACTCATCTAGAAGATGAACCGAATCTACCAAAACTAAAAATAGTTTGTCTGACAACTTGCTCCTTGAGTCGGTGTTCAGCTTAGTGAACATTGTTGTTCTACGGTCCATAGGAATGCATGCGACAACAGGTTGAGCAAATCAGCAATCATGCATGCATCATCTTCAGCGGCCTGCGCCGAAGAAGTCATACAACGGCAGAGGGGCGTCGCCGCGGGGGCTCTCCGGTTCCCAAGAGAAGGACCCCGACCCCGAGGCGGACGGCCCCGTCGGCGTCGCGGAGCCGGCGATCCCGGCGGGGCGCGGCTTCTCCGGAATGGCGAAGGTGGGGTGCAGCGGGAACAGGTTCAGGGTCTCGGGGCGGCGGGAGCGGGCGGCGGGCGGCCCATGGGTGCCGGCGGCCGGAGGGAGCTGTAGCGCGCGCGGCTGTTGAGTGCCGGCGCTGTTCGGAGCTGCTGCCTGGTGGTACATGGTGGCCTGTGCCTGCGTCTGGGCCTTGTCATGCGCCACCGCCTCCACTCTGGGGTGCAGCATCGGCGCCTGTGCCTGCGTCTGCATGTAGTAGGATGCATTCGCCGCTGCCTGTGTCGCCGCCACCGCCGCCGCCGCTGTCACGTAGCTAGGCTGCTGCCCGTACATCGCTGCCACCAAAAAACGGAACATGGATCGAATGCAAACCATGTTAGAACAAAGAACTACTAGTGCACTACTACTTCAATACACAAAATGAGTGTTCATGGAACTCAATGAAATCTGTGAACAGAAGCAGCAGAAATCTATTCATGGCTATTTTAGTAGGGAACAAATCAGCATTGCTAAACAAACACACTGCTCGCTTCGGTCGTCCTACGTGCATTATGAGCTATAGGACTGGTGCCGCTTCGGTGTGTGAGTAAGCTAGTAGGACAGTTAATTTCCTTCGAACCTGGGGCATGCATATGCATTGATGCATGAACAGCGGGCAGAAGATTAAAAGGGCTACTCACTACAAAAGGTAGCAGCAGCGGACGCTACATAGGCTAGCTAGGCCGGCAGCGTACGTACGTTAAATCGTGTGACCATGACTACGAGGGTTCCCCTGCTCCACTGACACTCCACAGACCGCAGGGTCAAGAGGAGAAACGACAGGCCTTATGAGAAACAGCATTACACACACAGGGCCATGCATGCATGCATGCATCGCGTGCACATCGGAAACTGAGGAACAACTAAGCCAAGCAAAACAAGCAACCGTGTAGAGTAGACGCATGCATACAAAAACGAAGGAACAGCACAAAACAGACGACGAATAGTACAGTCACTGTGTTGCATCATGCATGCATAGATGGGTCAACACCGAAGCATATCCATGCGTTATCGTCGTATCCTACCACATTGATCAGCTTTGACCACCGCACGCATGAACGCCGTGGGTTGCAAATGGAAAGTCGTAGATGCATATCCTTTCCAGCTAGACCCCAAGTGTAAAGCTAAGCGAAAAAAACGCGCAGGCCATCGGCGGCTAATCAGTCAAGACGTACGTGCCAAACGAACGCGGCCATGGATGATGGATGGAGGGTTCGTTCACGCGCGTACGTAACGTACCTTGTCTGTTGCATGCAGGAGGAGCGGGAGGATCCGGCGTCGTCGCCGACGACACGTGCGACGGTGGCGGCGGCGGCGCGTGCAGCGGGATCGGGGGCAAGGAGGGGTGGGCGGCGGGCCTGTGGAGCACGGGCAGCGGCTGGGGGCGGCGGAACTGCTTGGAGAAGTAGTCGAAGGCCTGCTGCTTCTGGCGCTGGCGCTGGCGGGCCTTGTGGTTCTGGAACCAGTAGAAGACGTTCTTGCCCTCGATGGGGCCGTGCTTCTGCAGCCGCGCCGTCACCTGCTGGATCTGCTCCGCGGTGGGGGTGCGCAGCCCCTGCCGGTACAGCCCCTCCAGCACGCCCACCTGCTCCTTGGTCGGCGTCCACCGCGCGTTCGCCAGCGCCGCCGCCGCCGCCGAGTTGGGCGACAGCGGCGGGGAGGGCGGCGCCGCCGGAAGGGACGGGGAGCGGGAGCGGGTGGCGGCCTGCTGCTGGTGCTCGACGCTCTCCATGGCGGCTAAGGAGGACGGATCTGCTCTGTGCCTGGCTAGCTAGCCTGGAGATGTTCTCTGCATGACGGTGGGTGGGGGTGTGCAGGGGGGTTTAAAAGGTGCATGGGAGCGTGAGGGCGAGGGGGAGAGGGGCGCGGGGCGCGTGCACGCCCACGCCGCGACGCCGAACGGTCCCGGGCTTGGGGTGTCGCCGCGCCATCGGAAGCTGCGCGGCAGGGTGGCGAGCCTCGTGTGCCAGCTCTTTGCCGTGTACCGCACTCGTGTGGCCACACGATCAGTGACGAGGCACTACAGATAGCAACGTACCCGCGTGTCCTTGTTGATCAGGTGTAGATCATACAGTTGTGCTACGTGGATCATACGATCGAGCATTATTTGTGCCATGGTACCATGTGACCTGGAAATAAATTTGTGCCAAGTATAGCAAATATTTGCTCTGGCGGTGTTATGGTGCCAGCATGTGACCGTCTAGCATAGCGCGTGCGTCGTGTGCCCACAGCCATACGATCGAGCATTACCTTTTTTGTTCTTCTTCTTGCAAAATAACTTTGTGCCAAGTATAGCAACATTTTCTCGTCGATCAATATTAGCTCAACCCCGGCTCCATTTTATTGAAACAAAACCCAACGGTTCAACAGTCTTAACAAGAAAAAGAAACAGACCTCTCATCTTCAAAATCATGATAACCTCAAGCTTCTCGCTCGCCCACTTTTGCGGCATTCGTTAATCTCCGGGACACTCTGCGCGACTTCCATCTCAAAGAGGACGCCGAGGATGACACCGTGTGAAGCGCACCGCTAGTGGGTTTTACTCCACGGCGTCCGCTTACAAAGCCCAATTTAATGTCACCATTCGATACCCCATGGAGCACACTGTCTGTAAGGCTTGGGCGCCGACTAAGGTTAAATTCTTCGCTTGGCTTGCCATCCAAAATAGGAGTTGGACCTCCGTTCGCTTGGCCAAACATGGGTGCCCAAATTGTGGCCCTTGTGCGTATGTAAGCCGGTGCAATAGTCCGTTGACCGCATCTTCTTCAAATGTCGGTACACGGCTAGGCTTTGGGACATGATCAAGGATTGGCTACAACTTGGGCATCGCGACACCTCCATGTGGCACCTCATGTGATCCGCTAAAGATTGGTGGGTCAGCCTCCGCGACAGCAACGTCCAAATCGCAAGGCGTTGGTCACGCTCACTTCTTGGGCCATTTGGAATGAAGGGAATACCCGTGTCTTTTGTCACAAGGGTGCCCCACCGACGGTTCTTCTCCACAACATCAAAACCAATGTGGCGGTCTGGGTTACCGAGGGCGCCAAGAAATCGGGGACAATCATCTCAGGAGAGTAAATGGCCTTAAACCCTAAATGCGGAATATTCTTTAAGTGGGAGGCGACGTTACACCTTTATGATGGGTGCCATCCATTGACTCGCCGTGCTGCACCTGTCGATGACCCATGAGATCAACGCCAATCAGATCCCTGCCGCCCTCATCACGGACGCCACATGGCCTTGTCCGACAGTGTCCTCCGAAAACGGCGGAGAGAGAGAGAGAGAGAGAGAGAGAGAGAGAGAGATGGCCAAACATGGATGCCCAAATTGTGGCTCTCGTCCGTCTGTAAGCCGGTGCGATAGTCCGTTGACTACATCTTCTTCAAATGTCGGTACACGGCTAGGCTTTGGGACATGATCAAGGATTGGCTACAACTTGGCATTCACGACACCTCCACATGGCACCACATGTGATCCGCTAAAGATTGGTGGGTTGGCCTCCCCGACAGCAACGTCCAAGCCGCAAGGCGGTGGTCACGCTCACTTCTTGGACCATTTGGAATAAAGGGAATACCCGTGTCCTTTGTCACAAGGGTGCCCCACCGACGGTTCATTTCCACAACATCAAAACAAATGTGGCGGCCTGTGTTACCGTGGGCGCCAAGAAATCAGGCACAATCATGTCAGGAGAGTAAATTGCCTTAAACCCTAAATGCGGAATATTCTTTAAGTGGGAGGTGGCGTTCCGCCTTTATGATGGGTGCCATCCATTGACTCGCCGCGCTGCACCTGTCGATGACCCATGAGATCATCGCCAATCAGATCCTTGCCGCCCTCATCACAGACACCGCATGGCCTTGTCCGACAGTGGCCTCCGGAACGGCGGAGAAAGAGAGAGAGAGAGAGAGAGAGAGAGTAACAACAGTGTCTAGCGTTGCGGGAGGAGGGTGGTAGCGGCGTCCAGCTAGGGTTGCGGGAGGAGCGCGGCGGCGCCACCGACCTCCAGGTAGTTTTTAAATCCATAGTATACATTTATAGCCAAAGCCTCTGAGGGCAAGGATTTCATACGCTTTATCATAGTCTATTTTAAAAAAACTTACTTTTTTGCCCACAAGGATGCACAACGTGCAGTCGGCAAAACCGTCTGAGAACAAACGAGTGGCCTGATGTACAGTGCCAAGGAATTGCTTCACCGCTTGCCTTGGACGGTTCCATTTTACTGAATCAAGACCCAACCAAACACAGCTCAATAGCCTTAACAGGAAAAAAAGCAGATCTCAAAAAAAGAAATAGACCTCCCATCTCCAAAATCATGATAACCTCAAACTTCTCGCTTGCCCACTTCCGCGAATTCGTTAATGTCTGGGACACTCTGCATGACTTCCACCTCCATGAGGACGCCGAGGATGACACCGTGTGAAAGTGCACCGTGGGTTTTACTCCACGACAACCGCTTAATTACAAAGTCCAATTCCACGTCACCATTCAATACCCCATGCAGCACACTGTCTGCAAGGCTTGGGCGCCGACTAAGGTTAAATTCTTCGCTTAGCTTGCCATCCAAAATAGGAGTTGGACCTCCGTTTGCTTGGCCAAACATGGGTGCCCAAATTGTGGCCCTTGTCCGTATATAAGCCGGTGCAATAGTCTGTTGACCACATCTTCTTCAAATGTCGGTACACGGCAAGACTTTGGGACATGATCAAGGATTGGCTACAGCTTGGGCATCGCGACGCCTCCACGTGACACCTCATGTCATCCGCTAAAGATTGGTGGGTTGGCCTACCCGACAACAATGTCCAAATCGCAAGGTGGCGGTCATGCTCACTTCTTGGACCATTTGTAATGAAGGGAATACTCGTGTCTTTTGTCACAAGGGTGCGCCACCGACGGTTCTTCTCCACAACATCAAAAACAAGGTGGTGGCATGGGTTACCGTGGGCGCCAAGATATCGGGGACAATCATGTCAGGAGAGTAAATGACCTTAAACCCTAAAGGTGGAATATCCCTTAAGTGGGAGGCAACATTCCGCCTTTATGATGTGTGCCATCCATTGACTCTCCATGTTGCACCTGTCGATGACCCATGAGATCATCGCCAATCAGATCCCTGCCACCCTCATCGCGGTCACTGCATGGCCTTGTCCGGCAATGGCTTCCGGGAATGAGGAAGAGAGAGAGAGAGAGAGAGAGAGAGAGAGAGAGAGAGAGATATGGCCAAACATGGGTGCCCAAATTGTGGCCCTTGTCCGTATGTAAGCGGGTGCAATAGTCCGTTGACTACATCTTCTTCAAGTGTTGGTACACGGCTAGGCTTTGGGACATGATCAAGGATTGGCTACAACTTGGGCATCACGACACCTCCACGTGGCACCTCATGTGATCCACTAAAGATTGGTGGGTTGGCCTCCAAACATCAACGTCCAATCGCAAGGCGGTGATCACGCTCACTTCTTGGACCATTTGGAATAAAGGGAATACACGTGTCTTTTGTCACAAGGGTGCCCCACCGACGATTCATTTCCACAACATCAAAACCAATGTGGCGGCCTGGGTTACCGAGGGCACCAAGAAATCGGGGACAATCATGTCAGGAGAGTAAATGGCCTTAAACCCTAAACGCGGAATATTCTTTAAGTGGGAGGCGATGTTCCGCCTTTATGATGGGTGCCATCCAATGACTCGCCGCAATGCACCTATCGATGACCCATGAGATCATCGCCAATCAGATCCCTGCCGCCCTCATCGCGGACGCCACATGGCCTTGTCCGGTAGTGGCCTCCGAGAACGGCGGAGAGAGAGAGAGAGAGAGAGAGAGAGAGAGAGAGAGAGAGAGAGAGATGGCCAAACATGGGTGCCCAAATTGTGGCCCTTGTCCGTATGTAAGCCTGTGCGATAGTCCGTTGACTACATCTTCTTCAAATGTTGGTACACGGCTAGGCTTTGGGACATGACCAAGGATTGGCTACAACTTGGGCATAACGACACCTCCACATGGCACCTCATGCATGTGATCTGCTAAAGATTGGTGGGTTGGCCTCCCCGACAGCAACGTCCAAATTGCAAGGCGGTGGTCACGCTCACTTATTGGACCATTTGGAATAAAGGGAATACCCATGTCTTTTGTCACAAGGGTGCCCCACCGACGGTTCATTTCCACAACATCAAAACCAATGTGGCGGCCTGGGTTACCGTGGGCGCCAAGAAATCGGGGACAATCATGTCAGGAGAGTAAATGGCCTTAAACCCTAAATGCGGAATATTCTTTAGGTGGGACGCGACGTTCCGCCTTTATGATGGGTGCCATCCATTGACTCGCCGCGCTGCACCTGTTGATGTAGCAACCCAACCCGAAATCGGTCAAGTCTCTGTGTAGCTGTACCATCCCAAGATCATGCTGGCACACACAGTACATTGATGCAAAGATTCAAAGTTCAATCACACCTGAATTTATTACACAATTCTCATATCGAGTCTTTATTACATCATAATAAATTCGGCCGAAGGCCAACTCATGAGAAATAAACTAAATAAAGCTGCGGAAGCATAGACGAATAGCGAGTCCATCCGACTCCATAGGGCAATCGCCAAGCGTGGATCGTAGCCTCACTCCTGATCGGAAAACTCCTCTGCAACATAAGACGTTGCAGCCGTGTAGGTCAGCATTTTGAATATGCCGGCAAGTCATGAAGAGAGAACAACAATAAAATTACTAATACTATATGCAATTTGGTTGTGGGGCTCTAAGTTTCATTGTTTTGCGAAAAAGCCGGTTTTTCCCTACAACAAGGACTTGTTTGCAATTACTACAAAATGTTGGTAGTTATTGAGATGGTTCTGCCAACCAATGTCTCATTCCCAAATATTAAATAACCCCTCAATTAATTTATTAAGTTCGGTGTTGAGATTTCCGAAATACTCCAATCCCAGAGGCTCATTTGTCCGTAACCGGGGACATGGCTAATCGATTAGGTTGTTACTCTGTAGAGTCTTGTGCACTTTACCCGCAAGAATCGTCCCCTCCTTTATGTCCTCGCACTGCCTGGTGTTTGAAGACGGGACAAACGAAACAGGGTCTTCCGTAGAGTTTCTCTGGGCCACTGCCGGTGCCCATCCAATCCTACCGTTCTTCTACATCTCGTAGCACCGTCCGGCCAGAGTCACGCCTAGGGTCGACCAGGCCAGAGCCCATAATGGCTTGCGGCTGCACAGGTAAGCTTCCGATCAATGGGGTATCCATCCGTCTCTTCGTGGCTGGGTGAAGCTTTCCGCAAGATGTCATGGCGCTTCTCCATGCATCCCGGCCATCCGCTGGTTTCTCCAGGGTGCCCGTCAACCGTCCTCCACCCAGTAGTGAATTTTGAAGTCCATCTTGAGCTTGACGTCATGGGGTTGTCATCATCTTGACTCTCGCATCTCCCTTATGAATCACTCAACCAACCCCGTCTACTAAAGCATAGCAATCAACTACATTGTCCCGGGCATCGGTAACAAGGGAGAAGGGTTCATCCTACCTCATGATACTACTCAAGAACATAACTTAACAAAATTCTCCTACTGCATGCATGGTGGGGAGGTATAACTCTAATGCAATAAAATCATAGGTATTGTAAAAACATGATCAAATGACTTGCCTGGCTGACGGTCTTCGAAAGCTAGCGACTCGTAATAGCAGGCTTCGCACTCCGGGAATTCTACCGAGTCAAACAATAGCACAAATAAGTATACACAATATAACATAACAACAATTTGAAGTAAAACACCTAAGCACTCAAACCAAAACCAAAGAAAAACTCGGAGAAAGCAAATCAAGGTTTTCATCATATCAAGCAACAACTAAGAAATAGTTTTACACAACTAAAACTTTTCTTACCAGAACCTAAGCATTGGTTTTGCTAACTAACAGAAGGGAAAACATCATACAAACTAGTAGCAAAAAGAATCACATCAAAAGCTATTATAGAACTCCTATTATGCCTAAAACAATCCTAGCAAAGAAAATAAAATAATTTTTTATTCTACCGTAAATAAAAGTTCCTCCTCTGTAGCTACAGAAACTAATCTAAAATAAACTATAACATAATAAAAATAAAATTATTTACTAACTAGAACAGTAGGAAAACAGTAGCTAGCTAAATAAACAAGAAAAACTTGATTTCGACATAAAACTAATTGTTTATTAAATCTAAAATACCCAAACAAGTTCCTACTGCTAGGCATGGTCAAAACTAAGCAGTAGCAAAAAGAATCACTAAAAACAAATAATCCTAACTCAATTTATGGCAGAAAAACTAATATGTCTAAATCTAATATAAAACTATTTATAATAATTTAAACATGGCTAAACATATTTTCTACAGAAACTACAACAAATTTTCAAACTAACAAAAAAAGAATCAACTAAAAATATTAAAAAAACCTAAGAGAAACAGATTTTACAAGATTGGAACTTTTTTGTTTTTAAAACAGAACGTAAATAACGGAAAAAAAAACTAACGGGCGCTACTGGGCTTATGGGGTGTGCGATCTGAAACTAAACAGCGCCCAGGCGCAACTTAACAGGACGTACACGTGCGTTTGTTTTTTTTTTGACTAAAACCGATCTACTGGTTTGATCTGAACCGCACTAAACCGGCTTTAAAAAAAACGTACCCCTTCACTCTTCTAATCTAAGCCGTACAAGCGAGATCCAACAGTGGAGGAGAGTCCGGTGGCTTACAGCGGCGGTCGACGGCGAGGTGGGCTCGGGCGTTGGTGGCGGGGGTGCTCCGGTGGTCCGGGGCGGCGGCGAAGTCGTCGGGCGGGTGCGGCAGCTTGAGGGAAGGTCGGGGATGGAGTCAGTGGAGCTCGGGGGCGGCGAAGACGATTGGGATGACGGAGACATCGCCTTGGTGAGCTGCAACTCCGGCGAGGGGCGAACGAGCTCGGGGACGATCCTGTGATGGGAGAAGGAGGTCGAAACCATGTCAAAACGATGCGCAACATCGGGGGAAGCTCATAGGTGGAAGAGGAAGTCGTGTTGTTGCTCACCGGCGGTGAAGGCGGCGATGAACTGAGGCGGCTGCGGCGAGATCCAAAGGAGGAGGGCGTGAGCTGTGGTGGGAGTTGAGGTAGGGTTTTTGGGGGGTTCGGAAGAGGAGATGCGTAGGTATTTATAGGACACGCTTTCGTGGAGGAGGGGCAGCTCGGGTTAGGGTTTTGGGAGCGCGGACGTCGAGGGCTGGCGAGATTCTGGCGCTGGTTGTTGCGGGAGGAAGGAGATGAGGTGGGGTCGGGGTGTCGGCGAGAGAGGGAGAGGAGGGTTCAGTCGGGCGACTGATCAGAACGGGGTCGGCGCGTGTGGCGCGCTGGGCGGCGGCCTCGGTGCTGGTGGGCTGCGGCCTCGGCGACTGGGCCTGCTGGCCTGGCGCCTGGCGCGCGGGGTTTTTTCCTTTTTTTTGAATTACCATAGAGAGAGAAAACTAATTATAGATAAACCTATTATATTTTTATATAGGACATATATATATCAAAATTCTCAGGGGAATTAATCCTACAATGTGGACATTTTTCTAGGGGCAAATCTCAAACTAAAAAAACAATTTTCTGGAAATCCCAAATAATATTCAAATTTGAATTCAAACTTTTTGGCAATATTTTTCTTCTGACATTTTTGGAGTGTCATGTTTACTCCTCTCATACTTTTGCTCAAGTATTTGTCCGACATTGTTTGAAATAAATTCAACTGCCAATTTGAATCCAAATTCCAACAAACTCAAAAGCCTCTGAAATAATTCAAATGTCACTCAATTCAGGCAATATGCATAGATGCTTAGCTATAATTGTAAAACATTCCAAATGGGAAATTTGGGATGTTACAGTTGATGACCCATGAGATCATCGCCAATCAGATCCTTGCCGCCCTCATCTCGGACACCGCATGGCCTTGTCCGACAGTGGCCTCCGGAACGGCGGAGAGAGAGAGAGAGAGAGAGAGAGAGAGAGAGAGAGAGAGAGAGAGAGAGAGAGAGAGAGAGAGAGAGAGAGAGAGAGAGAGAGAGAGGGAGGGAGGGAGAGTAACGACAACGTCTAGGGTTGCGGGAGGAGGGTGGTAGCGGTGTCCAACTAGGGTTGCGGGAGGAGGGTGGTGGCGCGGCGGACCTCCAGGTAGTTTTTAAATTCATAGTATACATTTATAGCCAAAGCCTCCGGGTGCAAGGATTTCATATGCTTTATCATAGTCTATTTAAAAAAACTTACCTTTTTGCCCACAAGGATGCAAAACGTGTAGTCGGCAAAACCGTCTGAGAACAAACGAGTGGCCTGATGTATAGTGCCAAGGAATTGCTTTACCGCTTGCCTTGGAGAGGGGTTGTAGGTGGTACGGCGCCTAGTGCCCTAGTATGCTTGGTAATCCGTTCTTCAGTCTCCCGCCTGGAGTAATTCTTTGCTCTCAATAACTATATGTAAATCGTCTGACTTTTAAATTTGGCTCAGTCGATTTTGGATTGAAGGAAGAAACAACCCAAGGGGAGGAAGAAGCTTGACGGCTCGCCGACGAAACTCCACCATTATCTATCTTAGGTTGCCAGGGTCCCCCATTGTCTGTCTTAGGGGTGTTAGGGGACGCGCGGGGAGGGGGGGGGGGGTCCAGGTTCGCCAAACAAAATTTGTTCGTGGTTGGGCTTAAAGGGATGGCCAACCGGGGCGGGGGGTAGGACGGTGAGGCTGGCGCGGGAGCGCCGCCGGCCACGAGTGGTGGTGGCAGGCGGTTTGGCCGCGGTCTGGGGAAGAAGACGTGCTGAAGGTTGAAGATGGAAATCTGACCGTTCTTTTTACATCTAATGGCTAAGAATAGATTGACTGATCCACAAATTTAATTTTCAGTCACCTTACTCGTAGCCATTTCCCTTCGTTGCTTGTGCTGCTGGACCTTTCTTCCACGGATGAGCGGCATCGCTGGTTGACCGCTTGGTCCGCACCGCATGCGTGTGGCTGCATGCATGCATGAGCTCCTGTCAGTTTCACTGCTCTCTTGCAAGCCACTTCTGCAAAAGTCGTGCTGGTTCGGTTTGTGTAGCTATTGGCAAAGATTGTCGATCAGCAGCTGAAGATAGGGATAGGCAGCGAAATGCTGGAGCCACGCAACGACATAAATGTGGAATCCATCTCATGCCTGCGACGAGATCTTGTGGAACTTTTTTGCTTCGACCGATTGACCCCCGTGCATGCTCACAGGAGGATACGGAGGAGGGTGGCAATTAAAGACGGCATTACTGTGCGTGTCTGCATGCTGCATGCGTGGTAATCAGCTATACTCGTGAGCTTGCAAACAATGGATACAGTATGATTTTATCGGGACGCCATGCATGCCATTACTACTACTGTGCTAGCTAGGGCTCCTATAGGTAGGGATTGAAATGGCTGGGCACCTTGGGAAAGAGAGCGAGTGAGATATGAATGCGCGCGAGAGCACTGTATTCATTGTGCTGGGGACATACATTGTGCAGAGCATGGCATGCAGACCGGACGGTTCCTTCAGGAGGCGGATGTTGAGAATATCGATTCGATGGATCGCTTCCCGTTTCCCCGTAATGCGAGTGAAGAGGAAGAGAGATGGGACGCTGCAAGCCATTACTCCTCACGCTCACGGGATCGAGATGGCTAGCTAGGTAGAGGGCCGGAGAGAGAGGAGCTGCAGATTGGCGCTGTTGCTGCGTTGGGAAGTGCCAACTGCCGATCGTAGGTTTCCTAGGAGCCGCAGAGGCTGGCTACCGCCGCGGCCGCGCCAAGGGCATTGCTAGTGAGCAGTGGCGGAGGAAACACAGCGTCCATGCGAACGGGACGCCCATTTTTAAAATCTTTTTTCAGCGTCTATAATCGGACTTCACAAATCTGATTCTGGATGTGTCCGCGGACAGTGACCAGTCACACCTAAAAAAATGCATTCCACATTCGGATATGAAACCTCAATTTCATATTATTACATGCAACACAACGATTTGAGCGGAGCTTCGTCCGGCTCCGCGTGGCCATGTCTGGCGGCCGGCTACGTCCCTCAGAGTGTTGGTCCGGTTGCCGGCTAGGCAGAGTAGGGCATGGGACAGGAGCCGGCTCACGGGACTCAAGGCGGCACCGTCTCCCATGCCCTACTCTTCTTCGTCGGAGCTCGGAACCCATTGGATGTCGGTGGACGTCAGATCGATGATGGATTCGTCCTGGAACGAGCGGCGACATCCACCACGACGCGGTTGCGGCGCCCGGACTGGTGCATCATACGTGGCGCTGAAGAATGCGACTCCACCTCGCCGACATCCACCGCGGCGAGCGCTGGTGCCGGCTGCCGCGCACGGCAGGCACACCGCGCCATGTTTGCGTTGGGCGACCCCCACAGTGCGTCCATGGCCTTGGCGCGCCAACGGAGGGGTTGCGCATCCGCCACCGCATTCGGACGCCAAACGGACCACACCGCCTCCGGTGAGGCAGCGACGGCTGCCCTAGCGCCGGATCCATGCGCCATTTGGGCGGATGCAATAGATTCCTGACGGAAGGAGTTCGAGCATTGCTGTGCACGGGCCTCCTCCCGGGCGCGGCGCAGCGCAAGCCGGATAGCCATTTTCTCCTCGAGGCCGCGTGGGATGAGCTCGGGGTCGACGGATCTGGAGGTGAAGGAGTCGGATCCGCTGCCCGCTATGCCGGAGACGGCCGGGCAGAGCCAGAGACGAGTTTGGGTGGTGGAGGGGAGTTGAGTGAAGTGGCTAGAATTTTGTCTGGCGAGCGAATGGGGAGAAATATATATGGGGTCGGGTGGGCCAGCGTGGGTCAGGTCCGACATGGTGGACGTGCCCGGACGCCTCATATCCGCCCCATATTTGAATTGGATATGAGGGAGCTGCCGGTCAGTCCGGGCATTTGAGGCCCGTTTGAGACACCCATCAGGATCAAATTTTTACGACCGGACAATGACCTGGCGGCCTGCCCAGACATATGAGACGGGTTTGAGACGCCCGGATGTAGATGCTCTTACACTTATTTTTCATCTCAGTTTTGATCCAAGAACACACTACCTCTTGTTGTCGTCTTGTTTCTACGACTACCCACAATGGGAGTAAGACTACCCACAGTGGGAGCAACATAGATGGTAACATCACACATCTTTAGGCAAAACAGATGATGTGGCGAATAATTAATGAGGAAAGAGAGGAATGTGGTAACATAGCTAGTTACTGTAATATCACACATACCAAGACACGATGAGTCTACAACCTAATAAATGAAGTGTTACATGACACCACATATATATTACTTCCCACTGTAGAGGTAGTAACATAGACTAGTAACATATGCATGTTACTAGTCTAAGGGGGGTGTTTGGTTCAGAAGTCCTAGGACTTTTTCTAGTCCCAGGGACTAATAAAAAAGACTCTCTAGTAGAGTCTTTTTCTAGTCTCTGTAAAAAAGTCCCTCCCGTTTGGTTTCTAGGGACTTTTTAGGGACTTTTTCTAGTCTCTGGGACTAAAAAGTCCCTGAACCAAACACCCCCTAAGTTACTACCCATTATGACTAGTCTAACATAGATACTAGTAACATCACACATATCTAGATAAAATAGATGATGTGGCAAGCAATAAATGAAGAAAGAGAGACATGTAGTAACATAGCTATTTACTACTAGTATGATACGAAGGCACTGCATGCAGGGACGGGAACCCTGAACCTGAGGTGATTGGAGCCGGCTTCCGACGTGGTTTGACTTTTGTTCACGGCAAATCTCTGCCCAAGAGATTTGAGCCGGGGTCGTCCCTGATACGAATTAAAAACGCTGGCTGGGGAAAACGATGCCGTTCGACTTGGCACCAGAACTTGGCAATCAGAACCCGGGCGACAGTGCTAGCCGAGCCGAGCCGAGCGAACGCCGTCGGTAACACGAGACCACAAGATCCAAGGCCCGTGCGCGCATGC
Organism: Triticum aestivum; assembly: GCF_018294505.1. Taxonomy (NCBI): domain Eukaryota; kingdom Viridiplantae; phylum Streptophyta; class Magnoliopsida; order Poales; family Poaceae; genus Triticum; species Triticum aestivum. The sequence continues at coordinate 108,141,374 of NC_057808.1, read as the reverse complement.
AACTGTCTCGTGCCAGAGTTCACGCCGAGGAGACGTTGGAGTACAAAATAAAATCATGAAACTCCAGACGTGCCATGCGGGATTCCATGGGTAGCCAACATCTCATGTCAAACGAAATATATCAGCCCTTGGCAGGCAGCTCCTAGAACAGACATTCTCAATGGATTATAAAACGGGCACGACAAGCAAATGCATGCACATGAGAACATCATGTTCTCAGGACCCATCATGTTTCACGACAAGCAAATGCCTTCACATCATGTTTTTTTTCTTCGGCAGGGGCCTGCACATCATGTTTTCAGGGCCCATCGTGTTTTTTCTGAGTTGATTGGCCTCGCCCCGAGCTATACATTCAATTCCACGTATAGCAAATGCGAGAGCTCCTAATCCGCGCTTCAGGCGCCCGTTCGCACACGTACATGGTAGGTTTGAAAAGTTCGTTGTTTGAAAAAAGTTCACGGATTTGCAAAAAGGTTAATGTATTTGAAAAGTTCACGGTTTCAAAAAAATTCATGAATTTGAAAAAGTTCGAATTTAAAAAGTTCATGGGTTTTGAAAAAAGTTAACGGATTTGAAAAGGTTTGCGGTTTCAAAAAGTTAATGAATCTGAAAAAAGTTTATGAGTTTCGAAAAAGTTTTATGAATTTGAGAAAAAGGTTCACAGGTTGAAAAACATTCACAAATTTGAAAAGTTCACGGTTTGAAAAAGTTTAAAATTTGGAAAAAAAAAGTTCACAAATTTGAAAAGAGTTTGCACTTAAAAATGTTCATGAATTTTTTAAAAAGTAAAAATAAAAATAAAGGCGAAACAGAATGAAAGGAAAAAGGAAACAAAAAATAAAGAATAAAACAAAAACGAAAACGAAAAAGAAAAAACGAAATAAACCAAGCCCGAAGAAACCAAAGAAGAACCAGCCCAGGAAAATAGGTGGGAACTTTCTAGATTGTTCCCAGGATGGCCCGGCCGGCTTAGGAACGCAGCAGTGCGTACGAAAAGAACATTTGTGCACAAAGTCAATTTCCTATTTGAAGCTTTCTACATCAAGTAGTCGTTCGTTCGCACACAACCGATCAAGCTAAATCCAACTAGGCCGACCCATCTTAGATAGTTGATTGCATCCGGTTTTGGGATATCAATGGTACTTATCCAGGAGCATCGGCACTTGTCTATAGAGGTATAATAGATCCAGCGACGACTAAGCCAATGGCATGCAGAGAGGGTTTGTGTCTAGTAGTAGACCTGGCACAGTAGATGATTCATCTGACATCTGTTGAGGATATCAAGAATAAGAGCATGGGATTACATGCAGCCATCACCAAGGAAATTGTAAAGCGCAAGGAAATTTTAAAGCGCTCTGCCTCTTTGTGAGAATGCCATTTCATCCATGAGCAACGTCCAAATTATGAGACTCACAACGTAGCTAAGGCCTCATTCGGTTGAAAGGAAGCCAGAATGTACGAATTTGAAGTAGTATCAAAATTTAATAGGATGGCACTTGTCATCCTAAGAAATTGATTTGCCTTGTTCCTACACGTAAAATGAGGTTTGAGTGGATGTTTAGTTTTCTCCAAAAAACACAGAAAATGAATAGTATTTTTATAAAATTTATGTACGCATTTCCTATGAACCGAATGTATCTGTAGGAAATTTTCCCTTGGAATCCTTATTCCTATGTTTTTCCTATAAAAATCCTCCAAACCGAATGAGGCATGCGAGCTCTTTAAGTGTGGGACGCCATGTGTGGCTTGGAGTTCCTTTAGACAGTGTCAATTCATCTAAACGTTGCCTAAAACATTCTATTCTAGGAACCTTCTGAAAGGTTCCAACCGTGGTTTTTGCCGCTTCTGGGAACTTTTAGAAGGTTCATGAACCACTTTTCTGTCTGTTTACTGTTTTTTTTTTATTTTTTTGTTTCTGTTCCTTTCTTGTTTCTTTTCTTTATGCTTTTGTTCAAATTTTTTTGGAACTTTTCAAAAAGAAATTGGATCTAAAAAATCTCGCAAATTTCAGTAAATGTTTGGGAGTTTGAAAAAACTGTTCATGTTTCAAAAATTGTTCGCAAATTTTGAAAACTTTTTCAAAAATTGTTTCCATTCCAAAAATTGTTTGCGTTTCCAAATTTTGTTTCTGGAATTTTAGAAAATGTTCCTGTTTTTAGAAAATATTCAAGAGTTCCAAAAAAATGTTCGTGTTTCCAAAAATTATTCGTGATTTTTAAAAAATGTATGTGTTTTCACAAAATATTTGATTTTTCAAAATTTGAATAGTTATCGCGTTTCATATAACATTCACGTTTAAAAATAATGTTTTGGGCTTGAAATTTAAAAATGTTTGGATCTGGCTTTGGTTCTTAAAGTTTTGCATTGCTTTATAACCAGGAACGCTCGACATGTCTACTGGCTTGTGGCATGTCCTCTGTGCGAGAGATCTTGGGTTCAACCCCTCGGGAGCGCGACCAACAATCTATAACAGAGAGTGGTAGATAGGAGCTCCCCACACAAAATGTGGATTGCCAACACAAATTGCAATGAATATTTTCATGCCTATCTGATTCACGGGATTTTAAAAGTGCATGAATGGTAACATTTTGTCATGCCATTTGAATCCTATAAGATTTTGGTTTGTTTGATTGCAGCATTTTTTTCAAGAGCTTTGCATAGATGCTAATATTCGTTGTCGCAGAGACTGAGTGACGGATCATGGAGATTTCTTGCTTGACCTGACCTACAGTTGAAAGAGCTTGAGTGTCTATCAGGAAGTGAAGGCCCTGAAGATCGAGTTCAGTCGCCATTTTCTTGCCCCCTTACATTCGGTTATCACCGGAATATAAATATATATTCTGTCTGGCCATTTGTTTCTTGCTGATGAAACTGCTGAAGATGGAACATTGTAAACTTGTTAGCGAACCAATTATGCATGCTTATTGCACTTGTTAGTGAATCAATAGTACAGAGCATATATTCACACATATAAGAAGCAATGTTCTGCACTGAGACGATCTTTCACAGGGGATGTCTGAACTAGTCCAATCCAAGCAGTACACATAAGCCCCAAAATATGATAAATATGGTTAATCTATAAGGAACCCGCGAAGGCCAATGCCCTGGTGCCATTGAGCCTAACACTAACTACTCTCGCTGCACAATCGCCCTAGCGTTACATAAACACAAGCTAGCAAGTTCACTAAAGCAAAAATAATCAAAGCAAGAAGAGAGTATGTGGGCAATGAAATGAGTCTGGTAATATTGGACCAGTAGTTTTCCGTTGTACTCCCTCCGTTCCTAAATACTTGTCTTTCTAGGCATTTCAACAAGTGACTACATACGGAGCAAACTGAGTGAATCTACACTCTAAAATATGTCTACATACATCTGTATGTGGTAGTCATTTGAAATGTCTAGAAAGACAAATATTTAGGAACGGAGGGAGTATATCATATATACAAATATTTTGCTGCAAAGAATGCAACTGCCATTCGAGGAAAAGGCCTTCAGTCTTGAGATCCGAATCTTCTGCTCCACTTCATGAGGAGCTGTTCTATATCAGCATCCATTCTTGTTCCTTTACCTCCCCACACTAACATATGAGCAAGATCCATCATTGACGATCCATCTACCTCATGCACTGCTTTGAAACCCATCCTCGTATAGAACTTAACAAGCTGACAACAACAAAAAGACACCAATGAATGAATCTAAATGAATAACTTTCCCAAATGAAAATTATACAGTACTCAGTAATCACCAAACAGAGCTTTTGTCACACTAAGCGAAAATCCATTGTAAAACCATGCTTCTTGCGCCTCCCATTTCTCTATCAAGTTGAAAAAGTTTGTGTTTAACTCGTAGAAAATTTAGAAGTAAATGTAAATAGAAAAATAACAGAAAAAATACAAAACTTAGGTGATTATAGCTAACTCCACTAGAACTAATTAGTCGTCAACTCAACACTAATAGACGTCCGCTCAAGAATCTTCTTAACCATTTTGTACTTTTACAACTCTAGATTTTTACACTGAATGTTTCCAAATATCATTACGGTGCACATTTGCTCAGACTTGCAATTCACTAACCATTAGTATATCCGATTAAGCAGCAGCCAGCAGCCACAACATTATTATATAGTACTGACGGACAGACATTTTCTAGGAGGTGATACCTTGTTGTGATAGAGCGGCGTATCGTTGATGGCTAGCAGCTCGGCGCGCACGCAACCAGCGTCGAAGCCATGGCGCACGGTGACGGCGCCTAGGAAGATGCCGAGGCCGAATAGCGGCCGGTCGGGGACCTCGAGCGTGGCGCGCGACATCCGCATGGAGTCGAGGTGCAGCACGGAGCCCCCGGGCCAAGGCCGGACGGCGCCCTCGGCGCGGCCCAGCTCCACGTCGCCGTCGCCGCCGACGCGGGTCGCCGTGACGCGGAAGAGAGGGCCAAGCGTGCTCAAGCGCATGCGCAGGCCCTGCGCGCGCGACGCGGCCATGATGTCCGCCATCGTCGGGAGTCTGCCCGTGCCTGGTGTGGGCGGCGACGGAGCGGCCATGGGGCTATGGGAGAAAAAGGAGCAGCGAGCTGCAGGAGGCGGGAGTGACTGGAGGGGAGGCTGGACACGTCTCGTTATAACGCCATGCGAATTGGCTGACTGCTGAGCTGAGTATCCAATATCTTACCGAGTACCCGCAAAAAAACATTAAAAAAATCTTAGGGGTGTAATACTACCCACGCACTCTGCATGCATTTGCCGCTCCCCGTCGGCCCGCTCCTCCGCCTTTCACCGCTCAAGGTACACCGCCTCCCGCTCCGGCGTGGATGTCATCCAGATGGCCGGTGCTCTCACCCAGTCGCGCAGGACGCCAGTCCACATGTACCTCTCCCCGACGGCGGGTAATTCCAGCGTGGCCTCAGTGGCCCAGTCTTGGGAGTGGCCGACGCTAGTTCAGGCAGTGTCGACGATGGTGGAGGGTAGACGTAGTCCCCGTTGTCGACAACTGGAGCGCCTCCTCCATGCCTGGCCAAAGTGCCCCTCCTCGCACGGGGACTCCTCAAGGGCGCACTAGAGTGCCTCCTCGAGTGTGGCCTGGTATGCCGCCTTCGCCTCCTCGTCCTCCTGCGCCACGACAAGGACTCCTCGAGGGCGCGCTGGACGGCGCCGCGGCGGCGCACATCGTGCTCGGTGGCGAACCAGACTTCCCAGTTGGGGGAGTCTGGCGCGTACACCGGGTCATGGCGCTGCTCCGGCGTCAGGAGGGCATGACGCCTGCGCACACGCGGAGACCACGGCATCGCTGGCACCAGGATGCGGTGGGGGTCGAGGTGCCAGTCGTGGGAGAGGTTGACGTCGGGCCACTGCAGCGGCACACATATTGCCATTGGTACTGCGCGCGGTGCACCGGGATCCCGTGGCCGGCGAGCTCTCCTTGTCCGCGGCACCAATGAGAAGGCGTCTGGCGGCAGCAGCGGCGCGCGGGATGAGCTAGCGGCGGCGGCGAACCTGCACTTGCCCTTGTTGTTGAAGAACCCATGGCGGACGCACGGGCTAGCTAAGGTTTTTTTGTCGCCGGCAAGGGAGCGAGGGTGGCCAAATATGGACGGGAGTGGGAGGAGAAGTGGATGAGCCCCCCCCCCCCGCGCGCGCACTTGCATTTAAAAAAGACGTGGACTCTCGAGGCTTCGAGATGCTGCCATGTGGGCCTAAGGTAGGTGGACGCATTGACTAAGACCGCGTGGGGTAGTTGGGCGACCGACACGCAGGCCCGAGGCAAACACTGAGCGGGCGCACGGCGTGTCCGTCTCGTGTCCGTGTGAACGCAAACCGGGCGCAAATTTGAGACAGGAATGCGTCCAAATGAACACCGAGCGGACCAATGATGGGCTTGCGACGGCGTGTTGGACTGGCGTTTTCATCTATTTCCACCCAAACAGACACGCGCGGACGAAATGCTTCGGCTCGTTGGAGTTGCCCTTACCAAGTAAAGCTATGGCGAATTGGCTAACTACTGAGCTGAGTATCCAATATCTTAGGCCAACTCCAACTCCAACTCCAACGCGGTGACTCGTTTGGTCCACGCGTGTCCGTTTATGTTTATGCAGACACAAACGACGACCCAACGCACCGATGCATCCCCAAATGATAACTGCTCGGCGTCCGTCTAGATGCATTTCCCATCCTCGACCCGACCCACATGTCCAAGAGCCGACGTGGCTAACACCCCCTAATCCAGGACACCATCGGTAGCCCGTGAATCGGTCTTCAAGCCGAGGACTTCCCTTAGTCACCGTCTCCGGTCATTGGCCTTGCAAGCTAGTTCAATAAGTCTTTATCCATTACCGAGGAGTCTCTCGTGCCACATTGACGGTGTTATGGACTAGGGGGTGTACCAACCAAGTTGGCCCACAGTCCATGGGTCGGGCTTACGGCCCACCATTCTCATAAGTAAGGACTCTGGAAGCCTTGCACTCCGACGTGATCAAGATGGATTCTATCGAAGACTTGGCGTGTACTCCAAGGACAACATCGGCCGCCGACATGTTTATCCCTAGACTGGCAATCGACCATGTGTAACCCTAGGTTCCCCCAGCGTCTATATAAATTGAGGAGTTTAGTCCATAGAGGGGACGGTCACAATTACAACCACCTAGCCTTAGGGTTAGAACACAACTTACAGTCTCGAGGTAGATCAATCTTGTACTTGATACATCATCATCAATACAATCAAAGCAGGACGTAGGGTATTACCTCATGGAGAGTGTCGGTGTCAAAACCGGCAGATCTCGGGTAGGGGGTCCCGAACTGTGCATCTAAGGATCGAAGATAACAGGAGGCAGGGGACACAATGTTTACCCAGGTTCGGGTCCTCTTGATGGAGGTAATACCCTACTTCCTGCTTGATTGACTTTGATGAGTATAGGGGTTACAAGAGTTGATCTACCTCGAGATCGTAATGGCTAAACCCTAGATGTCTAGCCTGTATGATTATGATTGCCTCTACGGACTAAACCCTCCGGTTTATATAGACACCGGAGGGGGCTAGGGTTGTACAGAGTCGGTTTACAGAGAAAGAAATCTTCATATCTGCACGCCAAGCTTGCCTTCCACGCCAAGGAGAGTCCCATCCGAACACGGGGGAAAGTCTTCTATCTTGCATCTTCGCGGCCCATTAGCTCGGCCCACGTTGCACAACCCAGACGCCCTAGGACCCCTTAATCTAGGACTCCCTCAGAGAGGGCCCTAACCTAGGTAAATATCGTCCCCTTTGTCTCTTGTTACCCATAGATCCGGGATCGACAGCTCGGGACCCCCTACCCCGAGGTCTTCCGGTTTATGTACTGACATTGGTGCTTTCATTGAGAGTTCCGCTGTGCGATAAAAAAGAGGATCAATGGGATCGTCGGTCAACGACCTAGATCTCCGTGGCATGACTTCCACGACCGAGCATCCAATCATCGGATCGCGCCTCCTCCATCAAGAGCTAGGACGCGATGAGCAAGAAGTAAGGCACGAGCCCTTCGTCTCTTCGCCCACGCTGGCCCAAAAACCCCCTAAAGAGGACCAGGGGCCGAGGTATTTCCTGGAGAGCAATCTCGACAACGGCCATACCGAAGAGGCCAAGGAATCATATCTCAAGACCCGTTCGGTCGATTCATCATCAACGTACCCTTATTGAGATAGCAGCATCGGAGCTTCGAGCCCGCAAACGATGGGGGTAGAATTTTTACTCCTACCCACCTCCCACATCGAGTACTGCCCGAGTAATTCGGGGCCACCAGATGTCTGTATGACAACAACCTGATGGACAGTCATGCTATTCTGGGCCAGGTTGTTGTTCGTCAAGAACAAAATACCGGACTACCGTGACTCAGATATAATAACAAATTTTTAGCATAACTGCAAGGATGAGGGCGTTCTAAATGCCCTCACCCGTCACTACGTCCAAACATTCTCCGAATTACCGGATCTGGTGTCAAAAATTTGCACCATAGAGGACGCTTGGCTGGCGCAAGAAGTGCAAGTAGAGTCAATCTGTGCCGGAAGGATGAAGCGTAATAGGCTTCCACACCGGCAAGAGCACTCTGGCCGGCTCGCATCGGCTGACCCACCCCCCAAAAAAAGCCCATCATAGGATCCAAGACCGCCCTTGACGGCCTGCTAGACAGACCATGCCCTATACACTCTGTTCTGCTCAACACCAGCCCAACTCACAGTCTTTGAGATTGCTGGGTGGTGAGACAGGTAGCCAAGGGAGGCGAGGCCCTCCTCGGGAGCACAGGCATGCGGTAGCATCCTCGGACAAAGATGAGGTCCTGATGATTTACAAAACCTTCACGTCAAAAAACCAGAGGAAAGGAGCTCTTAGGGAGCTTAGCTCCGTCCAACACATAGCAACCCCAGGCGCTTGGATAGACACGCCAATTACCTTCGAGTAGCGGGACCAGCCGAAGGGCGGCTTGGGCCGATGTCCCACCGCCCTGGTCCTCGAGCCGATCATCAGTGGTTGTCGACTACGGAAAGTGTTGATGGACGGAGGCAACAATTTAAACCTCATCTACAAAGAAACTCTAGACAAGATGCAAACCGATAAATCACGCATCAAACAGAGCTACACCACCTTCAAAGGAATAATACCTGGCAGAGAGGCTCGGTGCAGCGAAAAAATAACCCTGGACGTGATCTTCTGGACTCCCGAGAACTACCGATCGGAGGAGATAACCTTTCACATCGTACCCTTTCAAAGTGGCTATCATGCCCTTCTAGGGCACGATGCTTTCTCAAAATTCCAGGCAATCCCACATTATGGGTATATGAAGCTTAAAATGTCGGGCCCGAACAGGGTAATCACCATCTGAAGCAACCCCGACAGAGCACTTAGAGCCGAAAACAAAATGGCGTTGCTCACCCTCGAGTCACTATCTGAGGCCCGCGCGGCCGAGGAGCCGACAATACTTCGGGTCGCGGTCGACAAGGACGACATCGTCCTCGACAAATGATCCAAGACAACCTTGTTTAAACTACTTGATGAGATCATCAAATTTCAAGTGCACCCTACAGACCCAAACAAAACGTCGCCCATAGGAGCGCAGCTGGAACCAGCAATTGATGAAACCTTATGGTATTTCCTTAAGAGAAAATTGGGATATATTTGCCTGGCAGCCATCAGATATGCCAGGAATCCCACGTAAGCTCGCCGAGCACAACCTAATATCATCAAGGGCTCGAACCTGTTAAACAGGCGCTTCGGCGGTTCTCAGAACCCAAGCGTAGCCATGGGAGAAGAATTGGCTAAACTGCTTGAAGTCAAATTTATCCAGCATTAAGCACCCCGACTAGCTTGCCAATCTAGTCATGGTACCTAAAAAGGACAAGTCCTGGCGCCTTTGTGTCAATTTTAAAGACCTTAATAAAGCTTGCCCCCAAGGACCCTTTCCGCCTACCACACATTAACCAGTTGTGGACGCCACAGCATGGCACGACTCCTTGTGCTTCTTGGATGCTTATTCAGGATATCATCAGATCAAAAGAAGGAATCCGATCAGTCAGCAACAACCTTCATTACTCCTTACATGCCATTCTGTTTTAACACAATCCCCTTCGGACTAAAAAATGCCGGTGCAACATACCAACGCATGATTCGAACATGCCTGGAAAAACAATTGGAAAAACTGTGGAAGCTTATGTCGACAATGTGGTTGTTAAAACCAGACACGTCGGCCAGTTGGTCGATGACCCCCGACAAACATTCACTAATCTCCGAGCGTATCAAATTAAGCTCAATCCGGAGAAGTGAGTTTTCGGAGTACCCGCAGGCAAACTCCTCGGCTTCATTGTCTCTAACCGAGGAATAGTGGCCAATCCGGCCAAAATTCAAGCCTTGGCTCGACTGGAAGTGCCAACCAAGCTTAAACACATCCAGAAACTGGCAGGCTGTGTGGCTAATTAAGTCGATTTATTTCATGGCTCAGGGAAAAAGCACTACCCCTTTACAGATTGCTGAAACAAACCAAAAGCTTCAAATGGACTAGTGAGGTGGGGGCCGCTCTTGAGGAAATTAAAGTCCTCCTCATTACAAACCCCATATTGGTGGTGCCTGGGTCCTGTTAGCCGATGTTATTATACATCTCGGCCACCAACCAGGTGGTCAGTGCAGTTCTCATGGTCGAACGGGACATGGAGGGTCACAAGTTCCAGGTCCAACGACCTATCTACTACGTCTCCGAGGTCCTTACCCCGTTTAAAACACGATATCCGCACTATCAGAAGATAGCCTACGTAGTCTTTATGGCTAGCAATAGATTGAGAATCGACCAACTAGAGAGCGACAACGGTCATAATCATGCATTTTAAATAATTAACATTGAACATGAGCATGAGTAGGATATAAACACTCTAAACATGTGCCAAGTCAAGCCACCTTTATTCTCCAAAGGAGGATACCATCCTAACATGCTATGTCATGATCATTTTAATGCACGCCGACACACAAGATAACGTATTATCCACTCCTAGCTACTTAAGCATGTCATGAGAAACTATGATCTCTAATTGTCATCACAAACATGTTTACTCATAATATGCTGAATCAGGACTACTGAGTTAAACATATTTACAAAAACAAAAACAAGAAGAGTTCATACCAACTTTTCTTCGCCATAGTAACTTTATCAAATTATCGCCATTATTGCCTTTCGCTTGCACGGCCAAATGATGTGAAAATTATAATAGTGCAAGAGTGCCGGAAACAAAGCTGACATATGCAAACACTTTATACAAAGGAGAAGACAAGGAAATATTGGCCCTTCATTAGATCAACAATAAGGCACATATGAGCCACTTGAAAATTCTTATGAAGTCTTCTCCTTAATTACAATGACTCATGAAAAGAAAAGAATTTCAGAGAAGCACACTAAAGTACTTTTGGAGTTTTTAGTTTTCTAAGGAAAGCAAACGAAAGAAGAAAAATAACAACGAGAAATTTACACCAAAGAACTCATGTTTTTGGGTTTTATTTTACTACTACCGACTAACTAAACTAGAAGAAAAACCAAAAAGAAGCAAGAAACAATTTTTTTTGGAATTTTGAAGTTTTTCAAACATACAAAAGAAACGAACAAAAGCAAATAGGAATAAACAAAGGAAACGTTGAACACCGACAAGTGGAATGAATATGTGATAACATGAATGTAATGTCAGTGAGAATACATACTCCCCCAAGCTTAGGCTTTTGGCCTAACTTGGTCTGTGGCCACTGAAAGAATCCATCCAGTCTAGGGAAATACTGAGGATGCTGAGGCTCCTACTGGTGGACCGGTGCCGGTGCTGGTGCTGCCATCTGGTTCCAATACGCAATAATATCCTCTAGCATGATAGTGTACCTACCGTTGGAGAGATCAAACAAAGCAGGTGCAGGCAAGGTAATAATCTCATGGGTGCCATGGCGGAACACCAAGTTATACTGGGAACGGGGGTCACCCTTATTAATAAAATCATGCTCCGTCATGCTCTCATAGTTTAAGTATTTCCTAGGTAAAAGACTATCCTCGCTATATTTAATGTCGACCTCAAAATGTTTAGCAAGACGAGTAGCATAAATACCAAGACAATTAACACCCTTAGTTCAATTAGTGTATAAATGACATGCAACAATAAATCCCAAACTAAAGGTCCTATCACCGAAAAGTGCACTACGCAAAATAGCAAGATTAGGTGAACTAAGTGTTCCACTCTCCCATCTACCAGTCTGTCGGTGTACTAAAAGTTTGGGCCCTTTAGTACCCCTTACTTGTGCTCGGGCAGTTGCAGCCGTACCTGCGGCAAAGCCTGACGGGGGCGACCGGAAGCAAGTAGGAGACGACCAAGACGGCGTTCAAGCCAATAAACAAAGAACATAAGACAAGCTGAGCCCCTGGCAAGATCCTTGCCGGGATGGCTCGTGAAGCCCCGGCAAGATCCTTGCCGGGATGGTTTGCGAAGCACCGGCAAAGCCATCACCCTTGAGGTTGAGAGCTCTGACACCATCGACAATGTCAAGACCAAGATCCAGGGGCGTGTGCGTGGTGGCATGCAGATCTTTGTGAAGACCAGAAGGCAAAGTTCCCAGCAAGGTTCTTGCCGGGGACACTTGCGAGGCCCTTGCCGGGGACGTTTGCGAGGCCGCGGCAAGGCTCGCACACGGCAAGGTTCCGCCACCCTGCCACCGCTCCAGCACAGCAACTAGCTGCCAACTAGGCAAGCGCCTGCGTGGTGGTATGTGGTACGTCTCCGTCGTATCTATAATTTTTGACTGTTTCATGCCAATATTATACAAGTTTTACATACTTTTGGCAACTTTTTATATGATTTATTGGACTAACCTATTGATCCAGTGCCCAGTGCCAGTTCCTGTTTTCTGCATGTTTTTTGTATCGCAAAAAATCCATATCAAACGAAGTCCAAATGCAATATTTTACGGAGAATTATTTTGGAATATATGTGATTTTTGGGAGTTGGAATCACCGCAAACGGAGGCCCACACAGCCCACAAGACACCAGGGCGCGCCAGAGGCCCTGGCGCGTGGTGGTGGGTTGTGCCCTCCTCGAACGTCGGTTGGAGCTCTACTTCGGGCGCAAGGAAGCTTATATCCGAAAAAAACGTGTTGAAATCACAGCGCAATCGGAGTTACGGATCTCCCGGAATATAAGAAATGGTTTTCAGCCAGATCAGGGGAACGCGAAACAGAGAACAGAGAGGGAGATCCAATCTCGGAGGGGCCATGGACCAGAGGGGGAACTCTCCTCCCATCTAGGGGGAGGACAAGGAAGAAGAAGGAGGAGGGGGCTCTCTCCCCCTCTCTCTCGGTGGCGCCAGAACGCCGCTGGGGCTAGGATCGTGACAGCGATCTACATCAACAACCTTGCTACCGTCAACACCAACTTTCTCCTCCTCCTCTATGCAGCGGTGTGACACCTCTTCTCCCCGCTGTAATCTCTACTTATACATGGTGCTCAACTCCATATATTGTTTCCCAATGATATTTGGCTATCCTATGATGTTTTAGTAGATCTGTTTTGTCCTATGGGTTAATCGTGATCTTGGTTGGTATGGTTGTATATTTTATTTATGGTGCTGTCCTACGGTGCCCTCCGTTCCCGGGCAAACATGAGGCCCCCCCGCTGTAGGGTGTTGCAATATGTTCATAATTCACTTATGGTGGGTTGCGAGAGTGACAGAAGCTTAAACCCGAGTAGGTGGGTTATGGCGTATGGGAGTAAAGAGGACTTGATACTTAATGCTATGGTTGGGTTTCACGACCTTAATGATCTTTAGTAGTTGCGGATGCTTGCTAGGGGTCCAATCATAAGTACATATGATCCAAGTAGAGAAAGTATGTTATCTCATGCCTCTCCCTCATATAAAATTGCAAGAATGATTACTGGTACTTGTTATCGATTACCTAGGGACAAATGACTTTCTTGTTGACAAAAGCTATCCACTTTTATTACCTTGCAATTTATTCGTAGTTTTATTCTCGCAAAGTACTCGTAGTTTTATTCTTGCAAAATAGTTTCATACTTGTTCTAGGTAAAGCAAACGTTAAGTGTGCATAGAGTTGTATTGGTGGTCGATAGAACTTGAGGGAATATTTGTTCTACCTTTAGCTCCTCGTTGGGTTCGACACTCTTATTTATTATCGGTGGGAAACGACACCTATGGGATCACAAGAATCCTTACTACGGTTGCCGGGGCGCGGGGTTGTGAGAAGAGCAGGATTAGCAGTCAACACAAAGATCGTTTACCCAGGTTCGGGCCGCGAGGATGCGTAATACCCTAGTCCTGCTTTGGTGTGTATTTGAGAGAGTTCTTGATCTCTTGAACTAGCTATGGTGGCTGCGTAGTTCAAAAGAGCCGAACCCCCCTCCAGTATGCCAAGGGCCTCCTTTTATAGTCGGAAGGGACTGCAACAGTGGCACACAGGAGGTGGAAAGGCCTACAGTGCTGCGAGCTTATCGCTTGTGTTACAGGACAAGACACACTTAATGCGTAGCTTAGGTGTCCCTTAGCTTTATTGGGGACGGGAACGAGGCCCGTCCCGTCCGTTGCCGCCTCGCCTTGCTTCGACATGCGCCCAGGCTAGTGATGCATGCGGCGCCATGTAGGCAGGCGGGCAGCTGAGGTGGCGCGGTGGTAGGGTCTTCACGAAGATCTGCATGCCACCGCATAGGTGCTTGCTGAGTTGGCGTAGAGGCCGCCCGTTGCCACGCAGGTGCCTGCCCAGCTGGTTGAGCTAGCAGCTGCTTGGGGACGGCGGTGGAGTCTTGGTCGACGCGGGCCTAGCTATGGCCCTGTTGACGCCCTCGGCAAGGGCCTTGCCGGGGGCCCGACAAGGGTCTTGCTGTGGCGTTGCAGTCGTCCCCGGCAAGGCGCTTGCCGGGGGTCTTGTAGATCTCCTCGACAAGGATCCCGCCGACGGTCGCCGTCTTCTGGTTCTCATCTGATCTCATATCTCTATGGTCTTGACAAAGATTTGCATGCTACCACGGAGGTGCCTCCCGAGCCCTAGTTCCAATGTGGTTGGTTGAGTTGGAACCCGTGGGCTCAAGGGTGGCTCGCTCTGTTAGCATCGGGCAAGTTGCCCCGGCAAGGCTCTTGCCGGGGCCGCGGAGGCTGCCCCGGCAAGGGCCTTGCCGGGGGAGTCCACCTCGCCCTCTCGCTCTTTGGTATCTTTGGTCTTGGCATTGCCTTGGCCATCTTGTGCTTCGGCTTCTCTCCGGCTTCCCTCCTCTGCCTTGCTTAGTGTGGCCGTGGCGCACGGCTCCGACTGCCCGTGCACAAGTAAAGGGGTACAAAGGTGTGCCCCTACTTTTGTACACCGACATTTATCGAAGAAGGCTACAAACGATCCCCTATACTTGTGGGTTATCAAGACCTTTTTCTGGCGCCGTTGCCGGGGAGCAATAGCGTGGGGTGACTATTCTCGTGTGTGCTTGTTTGCTTTATCACTAAGTAGTTTTTATTTCCTGTTCTAAGTTGTTCACTATCTTTAGTTATGGATATGGAACATGAAACACCAAAAAAAATAGTTGTACTTGCTACTCATGGATATGGGGAACCTCCTAAAACCCTCGATGCTCGTTATGTTAAAGATATTATGCACTACTTTGATAATCCTGAGAAAACCCCATTCAACATGATAATGGGTGTAACGTTGGATCAACATGAATACTTTAGGGATTATCACTTGACACAAAAAAGGGAAACTTTTATGGGATCAAATTTATATGTTGCATTGGTATGCTCGGGATTTATGCTTGATATATGATTTTACTTGTTGCTCTAGGATGAATGCTCCACACCTTCCCTTTTCATGCAAATTTAATGATAATGAAACCATAGCTTCTTATGCTAGAGGTATATATGATTACTATGATGTGGGACGAATAGAAGAATTTGTTGCTTTTAAGGGTGCTTATGAAATTGAATCTTTGTTTATAAAGTATGAAGCTTTTGATGATGTTGTTTATATACCTGGAAATTTTGCCATCTGAAAGTGCGTTAAGTTGACTAGGGGGGGGTGAATAGGCGATTTTTACAAATTCGTCAGTGAGGAATTTCAGGGTGAGGGAATTCCTAAGTCACGAATGACTAGCAGCGGAATAAGTACTCAGATGCAAGCATAACAGAACAGAAGCACAATCATCATGATGAAATGAAAACAAGCACAGAGTAGAGAAAGCGTAAACACAGGATAAGTAGGCTGAAGACAAATTGACTGAAGAAATTAAACTGAGGAAATTGAGAAAGTCTTCAGTCAAAGTCTTCAAATAGTAATGATCAAGTACACAACACAGTAATGAGGAAATGAAAGGGTTGAGGAAATAGAATGAGTTAGCTTGGTGAAGACAGTGATTTGGTAGACCAGTTCCAACTGCTGTGACAGTCGTATGTCTGGTTGGAGCGGCTAGGTATTTAAACCTGAGGACACATAGTCCCGGACACACAGTCCTCACCGTATTCTCCTTGAGCTAAGGTCACACAGACCTCGCCCAATCACTCGTGGTAAGTCTTCAGGTGACTTCCAAACCTTCACAAACTCGGTCACTTGGCGATCCACAATTTCCTCTTGGATGCTCTAGACCATGACGCCTAACCGTCTGGAAGATGCACAGTCTTCAAAGGTAACAAGTGTGGGATCCACACGGGAACAATCTCTTCATTGTTGCTCAATCACTTTGGGTTTGTAGGTGTTTGGGCTTGGGTTTTCCTCACTTGATGATTTTCGCTCAAAGTCCTCGGAGAATGGGATGCTCTCAATGACAAGTGTCAGTTTCTCTCGGAGTAGCCAACCAACTAGTGGTTGTAGGGGGTGGCTATTTATAGCCTAGGGAGCAGCCCGACATGATAAGACATAAATGCCCTTCAATGATATGACCGTTAGGTGGATAGATATTTTGGGACAGCTGGTGCATAGCACATCAACGGTCGGAATTTGACTATCAAATTCCTCAGGGCTATCATGTTCCTCACTTGTAGGCAATCCGCACTAGTGAATTTCTAACTCCTCAGTCAGAACAAATTCCTGAGAGACCAGAAGATCTTCGTCTCTGTCACTGAAGAAATTGACTGAACTGTATGAGATTTCCAATGGCTTCACTCGAAGGGATTGGTAGGAGTAGGATTTTGAGATGAGCATCACTTGGAAACCTTTCCTTAGTTTTACCTCGACCCCCTTTAACAGTACGGTGTTTCCTATGACTCAAGAAAGAGAAAATGAAACTACGAAAACAAGTCTTCACGCTTCATGTTCCTCGCATGAATATCAAGTCTTCAGGGTCACACCAATTTCTTCACTTTCAAAGTCTTCAGAAAGCCAAAGTCTTCAGTTGAAGACATTCATTTTTAGGGGTCGACTTTCTCTGTAAATATCAAACTCCTCATAGACTTATAGACCTTTGTACACTCACAAACGCATTAGTCCCTTAACCTATAAGTCTTCAATACACCAAAATCACTAAGGGGCGCTAGATGCACTTACAATCTCCCCCTTTTTGGTGATTCATGACAATATAGGTTAAGTTTTCAACGGGGATAAACATATGAAGTGTAAATACTGAAATTGAGGAATTTTATTGCAAGATATAGAAGAACTCCCCCTGAAGATGTGCATATGTGAAGAATTTGCTTTGAATAGCAAATGCACATTGTAGAGTAGAATCATGGAGATCTCCCCCTATATCTTGTAATTCATACACGCATTTAACATATGATATGAAGAATTTGAAATGCATGATGAAGTATGGTGACTGATGTAATTCAACATGCGTGCATTAACATATATGAGGAAATAGCATGCAGAAAAATAGAGCAAAAGTGTCAGACCACCATCGGACTTAAGTTTACAACTCGATCCAACAAATACTTCAGAAGAACGAGAGTTGTAACTTAGCAAAAAAGCCCATATATATAGACCCGCTTGAAGATTAACTCAAATTTCTCCCCCTTTGTCATCGAATGATGAAAAGTGAGGACTAACGCCCCTGAAGAATAACATCATGATGTCGAAGGAGGAGCGCCAGTGTTGTTGGGGTCGTCCATTGATGTAGGGCCTTCCGCAGTGTCGTCCAAGTCTTCATTTTCATCAGTCTCGCGCGATGAAGAATAAGAGCTAGCTACCAAGTGAGGAACTTTGACCTTCTTGAATTTCTTCGAAGGTGGCTGAGACCAGTCAAAGTCCTGCTTGAAGCCCATCTGCTTGAGATCTTCTTCACCGTAGAGATGAGACAGAATAGCCCAGGTGCGATCAAAAACTTCATGGAGGTAGTAATGGTTCTTCTTCACTGAATTCTGTGTGATTGTCATGTTCTGAAGAATTGAACCAAACTGCCTTTTGACCCATTTGTGGTTGCGATCGACCTTCTGATGAAGACTGAGGAGAAGCTCATGATCAGTCATCACCCTTGGATTTGTGCCTTGAGGATTTTGCTTTGAAGCATTAGCGACAGAGTCATGAGTAGCAGAGTCATCATTGGTGGAGTAGGATGCAGCTTTGCGAAACTGGCCATCCAATGGACGTATGCCTTCATCAATAACAGTGGCCTTGCCCTTCTCATCTGAGGAAATAGTCCGCTTGAAGACTTCAATAGGGGGCAAGTAGCTCCCATGGTTAAGTGTATCAGCCTTGTAGTTCATTGAAGACCTTGATCTGATGAATCTCATGATCCAAGGAGCGTAAGGCTTCAATTCAAATGGTGAAAGAGCTACATTGGTCATAGTCCTCATGAAGAAATCATGGTAGTTGACAGGAACTCCATGGATGATGTTGAATAGCAGATTCTTCATGATGCCAACGACCTCTTCTTCATTAGAGTCGTGGCCTTTGATTGGACTGAGAGTTTTGGTCAAGATCCTGTATACAGTCCTTAGCACATACAACAATTCCTTCATGAGGAATTTGGTCCTTGGGGCTTGGCCAGGCTTCAGAGGCTTCATCAACACTTGCATGAAATGATCGGATAGCTCAGGTTCATGGTAGATGAGTCTTGCACCTTCAAGGGGAGGACTGACAGGGAGGGCATGAAGCAATTCGGAGGCCGGTGCTTTGTAGTGTGTGTTCTCTGTCATCCAGTCCAACACCCAAGAGTTCACATCTCCAGTGTTGCCAGTGATGTGTAACGTAGCGTAGAACTGAAGAATTAGCTCTTCATTCCAGTCACAGATGTTAGTGCAGAAATTGAGCAGCCCAGCGTCATCAAGAACACTGAGGAATGGGGTGAAGCAAGGCAGCGATTCCATATCCACATGAGGAATATGCTCATGGTCAAAGATCTTGTCTTTATCGAATAGCAGTGAAGAGTAGAAGTTCATCTGACTTGCTGTCCAGAAGCGCTTCCTTCAAAGACGAGCAGAGTCATAAGGGTTGTAATCAGTGAAGAATACATGCTCATGGAAGAAGTCATCAGCTTTGAACTTCTGTTTCTTTGAGAAGGGATTCTTTGGCTTGGGCCGAGGAGTGTCAGTCAAAGTCTTCACAGCCTCTTGAATCACATTCTCAGGAGCCGTAGGCTAAGGAATTTCAGTTGCAATATCATCAGTAGCAGCCTGGGTCTCCATTTCTTCAGCAGCATGTACATCAGCACTAGTGGCTGGAATTTCTTCAGGGATGGTAAGAAGTGAAGCTTGAGGTTCTTCAGAGCCCGTATGAATTTCTTCAGTTTGGACTGGGGACTGAGGAATCTGTTGCAAAGGGGTGAACATGGGTGAATTGGGGTGATGACTTTCCCAATAGTCATCATTCAGAATTGGAGTGGCGCACCCAATGTCCACATCTTCTTCTTCATCAATTTCCTGAACGCCTGCCTCTTCAGCTGTAAACTAAGGCATGGGTGTCGGTGTCAAAACCGGCGGATCTTAGGTAGGGGGTCCCGAATTGTGCGTCTAAGGTCGATGGTAACAGGAGACAGGGGACACGATGTTTACCCAGGTTCAGGCCCTCTCTATGGAGGTAATACCCTACTTCCTGCTTGATTGATCTTGATGAATATGAGTATTACAAGAGTTGATCTACCTCGAGATCGTAATGGCTACCCCCTAGAAGTCTAGCCTGTATGACTATGGTAATGAGTATCCCCTTTTCCGGACTAAGTCCTCCGGTTTATATAAACACCGGGAGGATCTAGGGTTACACAAGGTCGGTTACAAAGAAAGGAATCTACATATTCGGCCGCCAAGCTTGCCTTCCACGCCAAGGAGAGTCCCATCCGGACACAGGTGCAGTCTTCGGTCTTCGTATCTTCACAGCCCATCAGTCCGGCCCATGGCTAACAAGCCGGACGCCCGAGGACCCCTTAGTCTAGGACTCCCTCAATGGGTGATGATACCAATGGAGTGGACATATGTTGTCTACTTCAATTTCTTCGTCTAACTGCTCTGACAAAGCAGCAGAAGGATCTTCTTCATCTGATCCACTTGGGATTTCTTAATCCTCACCAAAGGGAACAATCTCCTTTGATGGCATGCTTGAAACAAGAACAACATCAATTGGATTGTCATAAGAGCTCGTCAAAGTCTTCATTTTCTTTGGTGCTGAAGACTCTGAGGCGACATATGCTTTCCTTTTCTTCACAGTTGCTCGCTCCACAACTTTGGTTTTCTTCGCTTATGATGCAGAAGGAAGAATATGACTTGGTGTTGGTGTAGGAGGAGCAGAGGAGATTGGTGCAGTTTCCTCAGGCGCAACTGATGCAGTTGCCCTGGCTTGTTCAGTTTCTTCAGGCTCAGCGGTAGATGCTTCAGCTGGCCTGTCTTGATCTTCAGGCGCAACACTAGTGGTTGCCCTGGCAATTTCATCAGCGGTTGGAATAGGTTCAGCAGCGCTGGTGCTCTGACTTTCTTCAGCAGCCTGATTTTCATTAGCGGTGCTGGCATGTTCTTCAGTAGGCTGTGCAGATGCTTCAGCCTGAGGAGATTCATGTTGCGTTGGGGCTGCAACATTTGAGGTGAATCCCTTCGCCATCCTGACGAATCTGACTTTGGCTCCAAGCCAGTCTGCACGGTAGGCATCAAATTCATCATTGAGGTTTTTGATCTCATCTTGTGCAGCCACAAGTTCATCAGTTGTCATTTTGACAACGTTCTTCTTCAGAAAACACTCCTTGTACTGAGCTTTCTTCAGCTGCGTGGCCTTCTCAAATTTCCATTTTTCTTCGCCTATGATGGCGGTCAGCATGTGACTTTGGCCAGGGGTGAGCTTGAAGTCAGGCTAGGAGTGTTGGGGTCCTTGTGCCAGAGATCAATGAAGTCTAGGATCAGCTTGGGATCCAACAGAAGAGGCACATCTGTGCCTTTGGCTCTAGCGGCCCGTTGATGTCTGTCTCTGATGATTTCAGCGAGTTCTTCATCATCAGCTTCGTCTTCGCTTGACGGAATGTGAAAGGTAACCTGCTTCTTGTGAGGACTTGGTCTAGTGCCTCGTCCAGCAGTGGCCTTGGTCTTCAGCAAGGTGGGGCCTGTTGAGGACTGTGGAGGAGCTGAAGAACTTGTAGAGGCTCCTGAGGCAATTGGGATGCATGTGGTCCTTTGGCACGAGGCGAGATGTACAGGTGCCGCAAACTTTGCCGGAGGAGCTGAGGGCTTTGCAACCGAAGGAACTGGAGCAGCTTGAGGAATTTGCTGTGAGGGCATAGATGAGCTTGGTCGTGAGAGCATTGCTGATGAACTGGGCTTGTGTGCAGGCTTCTTGGGCATAGCCTTCTTAGGCTTTCTAGCAGAGGCCTCAGTAGTGGCAACAACAGAGTCTTCATTGAATTTCCTCACTGCTTCTTTAGCCATTTTGGCAACCTTGGCTTGCCATTTAGCCCATTCATCAGGATAGTCCTCACCGTGCTTGAGGCTAGTGGGATCAGCAATTTGGCCAGGTGCCAACGGAGGTCTTGGGCAAGGAGGGTGTAAAGCGAATTTCTTCATGTACTTTGGAGTGACATATCTGTACTCCCTCCATTCCCATGCCCATCTCCTTTCAATCCTCTGTATGCGCACCTTGCACTGATTCTTGTTCTCCTTGCGATGTTTGGCTTCATCTGGAGTGCAATATTCCTCATAAATGTCATCAGGGATCTCAAATGTTGTGTTCACTTCCAGTTTCTTGCCTCCCTTCTGAGGTTTCTTACCATCTGCCATTTTCTTCAGCTGAGGATTTTGAACAGTTGAGTTCTCTGAAGAGGTATGCAATTTGTCTTTAAGGAACGCTGCAAATGAGTTAAGTTGATGAGAACCTAGAGATTCAGCAGCGGACATGTGTACCTGTGAACAGAGTATAGGTGCGAAGAATTTGGAAGAGGTCATATGCGTTCTCAGAAGTTTTTGCAAAATGAACAAGTTTGAGGAATTTCACCAGTGGTGTCTTGAGGAATTTCACTAAGTGTTCTTTGACTTAGGTTCCAGAGTTGTATAGATTGAAAATCCACACAATTGAGGAATCTTGAAGAAAAACATTGCTTAGAGAAATAGATCAAGAACAGATCCTTGTGTGAGGTGTTTAAAGTGTGGAAGTTGAAGAATAAACACCTTTTGAAGATTTGTGGAAATTATCAGAATCAACGAGGGCAGTAAAAGTAACTTTTAATTACCCTTGATGAAGAACACGACGAACTGAGAATTGGAGATTGGAAGTTCGTCAGTCCAGATCTTCCACGCCCTAACTTGGCAGAGGAAGACAGCTACAGAGAG
The DNA here is from genome assembly GCF_018294505.1 of Triticum aestivum. Lineage (NCBI taxonomy): Eukaryota > Viridiplantae > Streptophyta > Magnoliopsida > Poales > Poaceae > Triticum > Triticum aestivum. The sequence continues at coordinate 108,119,184 of NC_057808.1, read as the reverse complement.
GTGGAGATCGTGTGAGATCATGGGTGAATAAGATAATCATATCGTGGAATGTGGAACGGTTTGAGCGGCAAAAGCCAAAAATTCAGATATGAAAATTTAAATGTTTTGTTCGCAAATTCTTCAGCTGACAAGGACACAATGAAGATTTTGAACGGGTTTCAAATAGAACGCACATGAAGAATTTGTGAACAGATTGGGTTGAGTTTAGCATAGAGGGTGAAGGGTACGATCACATTCACTTAGCAGAAAAAACAACTTGAAGAATTAGCAATAAGTGAATGCTGTAGTGGACTAAAAACTCAAATATATGAAGAACAACGACGGAAAGAGTGAAGACAATGCAAAGTTGAAGAATTTGAACAACCGAGGAAATTCAAAAAACAGAAGAAGAACTCAAATTGAAGAATTTCAACTTTTGTTGGTGGTGTGACCCACCGTATAAGAATGATGATTTCAGACGCCGCGTACAATTGTCGTAGGGCTCTGAGAATCAAATTCTTCGTTAATTTCTTCACACTTAGAGGGTTAGTCTTCATGGATTCAAGAAAAACATTACTTCGTGTGTTGCACATCTAAGTCATCAATTTTGACAAGTGTTAGGATGTTTGTCCTTTTCAAAGGACATTCGAAGATTCTAAGATATTTAGCTCACACCGCAACTTGCTAAATCTCTTCTCATCCAAGGGCTTTGTGAAAATATCGGCTAGCTGTTCTTCAGTCTTCACGTGCTCAATAGAGATGTCGCCCTTCAACACATGATCACGAAGAAAATGATGACGAATCTGAATATGCTTTGTCTTCGAGTGCTGAACTGGGTTATGAGCAATCTTGATGGCACTCTCATTGTCACAATAGAGAGGCACATTCTTCACGTTGATGCCGTAGTCCTTGAGGGTTTGCTTCATCCATAGCAATTGAGCACAACACGAACCAGCAGCAATGTACTTAGCTTCAGCAGTAGAAAGTGATACGCAGTTCTGTTTCTTCGAGGACCAACATACCAAGGATCGTCTGAGGAAATGGCATGTGCCTGATGTTGACTTGCGGTCCACATGATCACCAACATAGTTAGAGTCTGAATATCCAATGAGATCAAAAGCCGAGCCCTTGGGGTACCATAATCCATGTGTTGGAGTGTGAGCTAGATAAATATGCTTCACAGCCTTATGGTGTGATTCCTTCGGTGTAGCTTGAAAGCAGGCACACATGCAAACACTAAGCATAATATCTGGCCTAGATGCACATAAATACAATAAGAGCCAATCATGGAGCGGTATACCTTTTGATCGAAGTCAATACCATTTTCATCAGTGCATAGATGGCCATTTGTGGGCATAGGGATTTTGACGCCTTTGCAATCTTGCATGCCGAATTTTCTCAATACATCCTTGAGGCATTTCTCCTGAGATATGAAGATGTCGTTGTGATGTTGACGTATTTGAAGACCTAAGAAGAATTTCAATTCTCCCATCATAGACATTTGATATTCTTCACTCATCATATAGGAAAATTCATCACTGTAACATTGGTCAGTACAGCCAAGGATGATATCATCAACATATATTTGGCACACGAATAATTCATCATCATAGGTTTTGGTGAAAAGAGTTGGGTCAAGTGAACCGGGTTTGAAGCCTTTCTTCATGACGAATTCCTTCAAAGTATCATACCACGCCCGAGGGGCCTGCTTGAGGCCATAGAGGGCCTTATTGAGTCTGAAGACTTTTTCAGGATGCTTTGGATCTTCAAAACCTGGGGGTTGAGCAACATATACTTCTTCCTCAAGCTTACCATTGAGGAATGCACTTTCACATCCATTTGATATAAGATGATGTTATGATGGTTAGCATAAGCAAGCAATATGCGAATAGCCTCAAGTCTAGCAACAGGTGCAAAGTTTCACCGAAATCAATTCCTTCAACCTGTGTGTAGCCTTGAGCTACAAGCTGTGCCTTATTCCTCACCACAAGGCCATTTTCATCTTGCTTGTTGCGGTAGATCCATTTGGTGCCGATGATATTGTGCTTGTGTGGGTCTGGTCACTTGACAAGTTCCCAGACATTGTTGACCTCGAACTGATGTAATTCCTCTTGCATAGCTTGAATCCACTCAGGCTCCAGAAATGCCTCATCTACCTTAGTGGGCTTTGTGATAGAGACGAAAGCAAAGTTCCCGCAAAAGTTAGACAAATGTGAAGCTTTTGAGCGTGTGAGAGGACTATCGGTGTCAAAACCGGCGGATCTCGGGTAGGGGGTCCCGAACTGTGCGTCTAAGGTCGATGGTAACAGGAGACAGGGGACATGATGTTTACCCAGCTTCGGGCCCTCTCTATGGAGGTAATACCCTACTTCCTGCTTGATTGATCTTGATGAATATGAGTATTACAAGAGTTGATCTATCACGAGATCGTAATGGCTAAACCCTAAAAGTCTAGCCTGTATGGCTATGGTAATGAGCATGTGTCCTTTCCGGACTTAGTCCTCTGGTTTATATAAACACTGGGAGGATCTAGGGTTACACAAGGTCGGTTACAAAGAAAGGAATCTACATATCCGGTCGCCAAGCTTGCCTTCCACGCCAAGGAGAGTCCCATCTGGACACGGGTGTAGCCTTCGGTCTTCGTATCTTCACAGCCCATCAGTCCGGCCCATGGCAAACAGGCCGGACGCCCGAGGACCCCTTAGTCCAGGACTCCCTCTGTAGCCCCTGAACCTGGCTTCAATGACGAGGAGTCTGGCGCACATATTTGTCTTCGGCATTGCAAGGCGGGTTCCCCTCCAAGATAGTCTCCGGACAGATGATTGTATCCGGACCTGCCACACACACACCATACACAACTGCAGAGAGAATATAATACTCCACTAGTCCAATCCGCCGATAACTTTTTACAACATGACATCACGTCCACCCGGTCATAATTTGGAACCGTTTGGTGTTTGCCGCTCCATGTTTCGAGACACGGTTGCCATTGGCACGTCTTGTCGAAGCAGAGATCGTGTCCCCTTATTGCAGGATTCTCATCAATACGGGCGTGGGTAACCCAACTGTGCCGTTTACACAGCCCTTGGGAATAGGCGAGTTTTAGGGCGAGTGGGGAGGCATTTGACATTCGCGGCCTTGATACGTCCATTCCGCATCATGCCTATATATTGATATTTATTGCATTATAGGCTGTTATTACACACTATGTCACAATACTTATGCCTATTCTCTCTTATTTTACAAGGTTTACATAAAGAGGGAGAATGCTGGCAGCTGGAATTCTGGGCTGGAAAAGGAGCAAATATTAGAGACCTATTCTGCACAACTCCAAAAGTCTTGAAACTCCACGGAAGTTATTTTCGGAAATAAAAAAAAATACCGAGCGAAGAAAATACCAGAGGGGGCCCACACCCTGGCCACGAGGGTGGAGGGCGCGCCCTACCCCCCTGGGCGCGCCCCCTGCCTCGTGGGCCCCCTGGCTAGCCTCCGGTACCCATCTTCTTCTATATGAAGTCTTTCGTCCGAGAAAAAAATCATAAGCAAGCTTTCGGGAAGAAACTCCGCCGCCACGAGGCGAAACCTTGGCGGAACCAATCTAGGGCTCCGGCAGAGCTGTTCTGCCGGGGAAACTTCCCTCCGGGAGGGGAAATCATCGCCATCGTCATCACCAACGATCCTCTCATCAGGAGGGGGGCAATCTCCATCAACATCTTCACCAGCACCATCTCCTCTCAAACCCTAGTTCATCTCTTGTATCCAATCTTTGTCCCAAAGCCTCAGATTGGTACATGTGGGTTGCTAGTAGTGTTGATTACTCCTTGTAGTTGATGCTAGTTGGTTTATTTGGTGGAAGATCATATGTTCAGATCCTTTATGCATATTAATACCCCTCTGATTATGAACATGAATATGCTTTGTGAGTAGTTACGTTTGTTCCTGAGGACATGGGAGAAGTCTTGCTATAAGTAGTCATGTGAATTTGGTATTCGTTCGATATTTTGATGAGATGTATGTTGTCTTTCCTCTAGTGGTGTTATGTGAACGTCGACTACATGACACTTCACCATTGTTTGGGCCTAGAGGAAGGCATTGGGAAGTAATAAGTAGATGATGGGTTGCTAGAGTGACAAAAGCTTAAACCCTAGTTTATGCGTTGCTTCGTAAGGGGCTGATTTGGATCCATATGTTTCATGCTATGGTTAGGTTTACCTTAATACTTCTTTTGTAGTTGCGGATGCTTGCAATAGGAGTTAATCATAAGTGGGATGCTTGTCCAAGTAAGGACAGCACCCAAGCACCGGTCCACCCACATATCAAATTATCAAAGTACTGGACGCGAATCATATGAACGTGATGAAAACTAGCTTGACGATAATTCCCATGTGTCCTCGGGAGCGCTTTTCTCTATATAAGAGTTTGTCCAGGCTTGTCCTTTGCTACCTAAAGGATTGGGCCATCTTGCAGCACCTTATTTACTTTCATTACTTGTTACCCGTTACAAATTACCTTATCACAAAACTATCTGTTACCGATAATTTCAGTGCTTGCAGAGAATACCTTACTGAAAACTGCTTATCATTTCCTTCTGCTCCTCGTTGGGTTCGACACTCTTACTTATCGAAAGGACTATGATAGATCCCCTATACTTGTGGGTCATCAAGACTCTTTTCTAGCGCCGTTGCCGGGGAGTGAAGCGCCTTTGGTAGGTGGAATTTGGTAAGGAAAAATTTATATAGTGTGCTGAATTTACTGTCACTTGTTACTATGGAAAGTAATCCTTGAGGGGCTTGTTCGGGGTATCTTCACCCCGACCGGTAGAGCAAATAGTTGCTCCTCAACCTACTGAACCTATTGAAAATGTTTACTTTGAAATTCCTTCGAGTTTGATAGAGAAACTGCTAGCTAATCCTTTTGTAGGAGATGGAACATTGCATCCCGATTTACACTTAATCTATGTGGATGAAGTTTGTGGATTATTTAAGCTTGCAGGTATGCCCGATGATGTTATCAATAAGAAGGTCTTCCCTTTATCTTTGAAGGGAGATGCATTGACATGGTATAGGCTATGTGATGATATGGAATCATTGAACTACAAACGATTGAAATTGGAATTTCATCAGAAGTTTTATCCTATGCATCTTGTTCATCGTGATCGTAATTATATATATAATTTTTGGCCTCGTGAAGGAGAAAGCATCGCTCAAGCTTGGGGGAGGCTTAAGTCAATGTTATATTCATGCCCCAATCATGAGCTCTCAAGAGAAATGATTATTCAAAATTTTTATGCTCGGCTTTCTCTCAGTAATCGCTCCATGCTCGATACTTCTTGTACTGGCTCTTTTATGATGAAGACTATTGAATTCAAATGGGATTTATTGGAAAGAATTAAATGCAACTCTGAAGATTGGGATCTCAACGAAGGTAAGGAGTCAGGTATAACACCTAAGTTTGATTGTGTTAAATCTTTTATGAATGCCAATAGAGATACTATTTCACCGATTGGGATTGTTAGAGATGTTGAAGTCTTGTGTGGGAAGGTTAAATATCCTGCTGATTTTCTTGTTCTTGGTTCCCCACAAGATAGCTTTTGTCCCATTATATTTGGTAGACCCTTCTTGAACACTGTTAATGCTAAGATAGACTGCGAAAAGGATGTTGTTACTATTGGTTTGGGTGATATGTCTCATGAGTTTAATTTTGCTAAATTTAGTAGACAACCTCATGATGAGGAATTGCCTAGTAAGGATGGAATTATTGGTCTTGCTTCTATTGCTGTGCCTCCTAATGATCCTTTGGAAAAATATTTGCTTGACCATGGAAATGATATGTTTATGAATGAAAGAAGGGAAATAGCTGAAGTATTCTTTAAACAGGGACCTATTCTGAAACACAACTTGCCTATTGAAATCCTAGGGGATCCTCCTCCACCCAAGGGTGATCCCGTGTTTGAGCTTAAACCATTGCCTGATACTCTTAAGTATGCTTATCTTGATGAAAAGAAGATATATCCTGTTATTATTAGTGCTAACCTTTCAGAGAAGGAGAAAGAAAAATTATTGAAAACTCTGAAGAAGCACCATGCTGCTATTGGATATACTCTTGATGATCTTAAGGGCATTAGTCCCACTCTATGTCAACACAAAATAAATCTGGAGAAAGACGCCAAACCAGTTATTGATCACCAACGATGGCTGAATCCTAAGATGAAAGAAGTGGTAAGAAAGGAAATACTAAAGCTCCTTGAGGCAGGTATAATTTATCCCGTTGCTGATAGTCAGTGGGTAAGTCATGTCCATTGTGTCCCTAAGAAGGGAGGTATTACTGCCGTTCCTAATGATAAAGATGAATTGATTCCGCAAAGAATTACTACAGGTTATAGGATGGTAATTGATTTCCTTAAATTAAATAAAGCTACTAAAAAGGATCATTACCCCTTGCCATTCATTGATCAAATGCTAGAAAGATTATCCAAACATACACATTTTTGCTTTCTAGATGGTTATTCTGGTTTCTCTCAAATACCTGTGTCAGCTGATGATCAAGCAAAGACCTCTTTTACTTGCCCTTTCGGTACTTTTGCTTATAGACGTATGCCTTTTGGTTTATGTAATGCACCTGCTACCTTTCAAAGATGCATGATGGCTATATTCTCTAATTTTTGTGAAAAGATTTGTGAGGTTTTCATGGATGATTTCTCCGTTTATGGATCCTCTTTTGATGATTGCTTGAGCAACCTTGATCGAGTTTTGTAGAGATGTGAAGAAACTAACCTTGTCTTGAACTGGGAGAAATGCCACTTTATGGTTAATGAAGGAATTGTCTTGGGGCATAAAATTTCTCAAAGAGGTATTGAAGTTGATAAAGCTAAAGTTGATGCTATTGAAAAGATGCCGTGTCCCAAGGACATTAAAGGTATAAGAAGTTTTCTGGGTCATGCCGGTTTTTATAGGAGGTTCATTAAGGACTTCTCAAAAATTTATCGGCCTCTGACTAATCTATTACAAAAAGATATACCTGTTGTCTTTGATGATGATTATGTAGAAGCATTTGAAATACTTAAGAAAGCATTGATTTCTGCACCTATCGTTCAGCCACCTGATTGGAATTTACCCTTTGAAATTATGTGTGATGCTAGTGATTATGCTGTAGGTGTTGTTCTAGGGCAAAGGGTTGATCAGAAATTAAATGTTATTCAATATGCTAGTAAAACTCTAGACAATGCCCAGAGAAATTATGCTACTACTGAAAAAGAATTTTTAGCAGTTGTTTTTGCTTGTGATAAGTTCAGACCTTATATTGTTGATTCTGAAGTAACTATTCACACTGATCATGCTGCTATTAAATACCTTATGGAAAGGAAAGATGCTAAGCCTAGACTTATTAGATGTGTCCTCTTGCTACAAGAAGTTAATTTGCATATTATTGATAGAAAGGGAGCTGAGAACCCCGTTGCAGACAACTTGTCTAGGTTAGAGAATGTTCTTGATGACCCACTACCTATTGATGATAGCTTTCCTGATGAACAATTAAATGTCATAAATGCTTCTCGTACTGTTCCATGGTATGCTGATTATGCTAATTACATTGTTGCTAAATTTATACCACCTAGTTTCACATACCAACAAAAGAAAAAGTTTTTCTATGATTTGAGACATTACTTTTGGGATGACCCACATCTTTATAAAGAAGGAGTAGATGGTGTTATTAGACGTTGTGTACCTGAGCATGAACAGGAACAGATCCTACACAAGTGTCACTCCGATGCTTACGGAGGACACCACGCTGGAGATAGAACTGCACATAAGGTATCGCAATCCGGTTTTTATTGGCCTACTCTCTTCAAGGATGCCCGTAAGTTTGTCTTATCTTGTGATGAATGTCAAAGAATTGGTAACATTAGTAGGCGTCAAGAAATGCCTATGAATTACTCACTTGTTATTGAACCATTTGATGTTTGGGGCTTTGATTACATGGGACCTTTTCCTTCCTCTAATGGGTATACACATATTTTAGTTGCTGTTGATTACGTTACTAAGTGGGTAGAAGCTATTCCAACTAGTAGTGCTGATCGTAACACCTCTATTAAGATGCTTAAAGAAGTTATTTTTCCGAGGTTTGGAGTCCCTAGATATTTAATGACTGATGGTGGTTCACATTTTATTCATTGTGCTTTTCGTAAAATGCTTGCCAAGTATGATGTTAATCATATAATTGCATCTCCTTATCACCCACAGTCTAGTGGTCAAGTAGAATTGAGTAACAGAGAGCTCAAATTAATTTTGCAAAAGACTGTTAATAGATCTAGAAAGAATTGGTCCAAGAAACTTGATGATGCATTATGGGCCTATAGAACTGCATATAAAAATCCTATGGGTATGTCTCCATATAAAATGGTTTATGGAAAAGCATGTCACTTACCTCTTGAACTAGAACATCAGGCATATTGGGCTATTAAAGAGCTCAATTATGATTTCAAACTTGTCGGTGAGAAAAGGCTATTTGACATAAGCTCACTTGATGAATGAAGAACCCAAGCCTATGAGAATGCCAAGTTGTTTAAAGAAAAAGTTAAAAGATGGCATGACAAAAGGATACAAAAGCGTGAGTTTAATATAGGTGATTATGTGTTGCTATAGAACTCTCGTTTAAGATTTTTTGCAGGAAAACTTCTCTCTAAATGGGAAGGCCCTTACGTTATCGAGGAGGTCTATCATTCCGGTGCTATAAAAATCAACAACTTCGAAGGCACAAATCCGAAGGTGGTGAACGGTCAAAAATCAAACATTATATCTCAGTAATCCTATAAATGTTGAAACTTATGTTATTGAAATCGTAACCCCAGAGGAATACATAAGGGACACTTTCTAGAACGTTTCAGACTCCGAAAAGGAATAGGTACGTGGTACGGTAAGTAAACCGACTCCAAAACAGTTCTAATGGCAATTTTTCTCCACTTTGGAATATTTAAGAAAATAGGAAAATAAGAAGCAGTCCGGGAAGGACACGAGGCTTCCACGAGGGTGGGAGGTGCGCCCTACCCCCCTGGGCGCGCCCCCTACCTTGTGGGCACCTCGTGTGCTCTCCGGATTCCGTTTTCTTGCACGATACTTCTTTTGGTCGGTAAAAATCATTATATAATCTCCCGAAGGTTTTGACCACCGTATCACGCAATTATCCTCTGTTCTTGTTTCGAGCTGTTTTTCTGACAGATCTAGATCACCATGACGTCTCCAAGTGCCCCCAAGGACAAGTTCTTCGAGAAGGTCATCAACCCCTACCTCGCGGAAGTGCTGCAACATCCTCAAACCATTGAGATGCGTGAGGGGTTGCTGCACATCCGCGATGTTGAGGGACCAAGGAGGACCGGAAGCGTGGAGACAAGGCTCGAGGCAATGGAGCAACAAGTTTTCAAGTGTCAGGAGATGGTGGAGCGTGGACTAGACTCCAATCACATAATGATCACAGAGTTCACCAACAACCACAAGCTGGATGCCAAGGACATTGGGGAGTCCATCTTCAAGCTTCACGAAAAAATCGAGCACCTCCAAGCACAGATCTATGACCTGCAAAGCCAAAACTTCGAGTATGAATATAGATTCAAGAGGATGAGTTTGGTTGCAGATTTAAGGATCCCGGAGACTCGATCATCCTTCTATGATGGTGAGCCTATGCCTTGGAAGATGGACGACAAGCCTACATCATCAACAACCCCATCACCACCACTTCCGAGGAAGGAGATATAATCACATGGGTATGGGCACTCCCCTTGGAAACTGCCAAGCTTGGGGGAGGTGCCCCGATATCGTATCATCATCACACTCCTATCTTTACCATTCCTGTTTATGTTCTATGGCCGTATTTTTGCTACGAGCCAGCCAGCTGTCCTCACCCGCACAAAAGTGGGTCATGGGGGCCGTGAGGGCGGCCATAGATTTCGGCTTTTCTTGGCCGAGGTGGCGGGCGAGCCATTCGTCGCGGATGCTATGTTTAAAGGCCGCTAGGGCTTCTGCATCCGGACAATCGACGATTTGGTTCTTTTTAGTTAGGAACCTAGTCCAGAATTTCCTGGCTGACTCCCCGGGCTGTTGAACTATGTGACTTAAGTCATCAGCGTCTGGCGGCCGGACGTATGTACCTTGGAAGTTGTCAAGAAAGGCTTCTTCCAAGTCCTCCCAGCTGCCGATGGAATTTTCAGGCAGGCTGTTTAACCAGTGCCGAGCTGGCCCTTTGAGTTTTAGTGGGAGGTACTTGATAGCATGGAGGTCATCTCCGTGGGCCATGTGAATGTGGAGAATAAAATCCTCGATCCATACCACGGGATCGGTTGTTCCGTCGTATGATTAAATATTGACGGGTTTGAACCCTTCGGGGAATTCATGGTCCATTACTTCATTAGTGAAGCAAAGAGGGTGTGCGGCGCCTCTATATCGGGCCGCGTCGCGACGTAGCTCCAATGGAGCCTGTCTATGGTTATCGGCTCGAGCGTGACTAGGTTTGTCACGTCCAAATAGGTAGCCATCATCGTGTGTCGAGGCACGTCCTCGCGATCTGTAGATCGATCTTGTATGTCCTGCTCTGCTACCCAGGGTTTGCCGGAGGTCATATGTATGACCCCGAACTATTTTGTCTCTATTTTTTTCATGGCGGCGGGGCGGGCTGTTCGGCTTGAATTGCTGCTCTATCCCGACCACGAGGTGGTCGATCCGCCGCACTGTCCTGACCGTGTAGTGTTCGGTCGGCCGCGTTACGCGAGGGAGGTATGGGCTCCGGCGCCTCTTCATCAAACTGAGGTAGCAACCTTTGCTTTGGGTAACTCTTGGCTGGGCATCTGAGGCCGTATTCTTCGGCTGCCAGGACATCAGTCCATCTGTCGATGAGCAGATCTTGGTCAGCTTGAAGCTGCTGTTGTTTCTTTTTCAGGCTCCTTGCGGTGGCTATTAACTGGCGCTTAAAGCGCTCCCGCTCCAGAGGCTCCTCTGGCACGATGAAGTCGTCGTTGCCGAGGCTTGCGTCCTCTTCGGAGGGCGGATGGTAACTACCATCCTCCGAGTCTTCTTCCATTGCCTGTTCGTCAGGGCTGACTTGCCCATCTTCCCAATGGTCTTGTTCGGCAGTTTGTTCATTGGGTTCTTCTGTGTCTTCGGCACCATCCGGAGTGTTGTCGTCTCCTGTGCCGGTGTTGTTGTCCCTGCTGCGGCGGGATTTAGAGCGGCGCCGCTGACACCGGCGCTTTGGCTGTGTTTTAGGAGGGTCCTCCTTTTCTGGGTTTTCTTTGTCATCGCCACTATTATTTTTCAGCGTATCTACCATGTAGACGTCATATGAGGAAGTGGCCATCCATCGCCCAGTGAACGGCAGGTTTTGGGCCTCATCGTCTCTGGCATCGTCGTCCATACCGTCGATGTCTTCAGAGTCATAGTCAAGCGCGTCGGTTAAGTCTTTGATAGTGGCTATGAAGTGGGTGGTGGGTGGGAAGCGAAATTCTCCTTCATCATCAGCCTCCAGTTCGAACCGGACATAATTCAGCTGTGAGTCCCCCCGCCAAGGACAAGTTTCTTAACGAGTTTAGCACATCGCCCAAGGGCGAATGCTGGAAGATGTCTGCGACGCTAAACTCAAAGATCGATAAGCGATCCAGTTCGGCGTCCGCGGATGCACATGGCTCGGAATTTATGACCAGAGACGAGTCCGGAGTTCCGGTGACAAAGACGTCGTGTGACTTTAGGTCTATGTTCGGCTCCAACGCCGTGGAATCTGCGGCTTCCGCGGTGAGGTTGAGCCTCCCGTCCTTGGTCGGCGCAATATGCGCCGGATCTACAGCCAGAGCGGTTACAGGAGCAATCTCCTGGATGCGGCCCGATGACAGATTTAGGTCATGTTCATCGGGGTGACTAGGAGCGGTCGCCGCAGTCTCGAATCTGGTGAAGATTAAATCTCCACGGGTGTCTGCGACGTAATTCAAGCTCCCAAATCTGACCTGATGGCCAGGGGCGTAGCTGTCGATCTGCTCCACGTGGACAAGTGAGTTGGCCCGCAGTATGAGGCCGCCGAACACGAAGATCTGTCCGGGGAGGAAGGTTTCCCCTTGGACAGCATCGTTGTTGACGATTGAAGAGGCCATCAAACCTTTTGAGGACAGCATAGTGGAACTCTCAATAAAAGCACCAATGTCGGTGTCAAAACCGGCGGATCTCGGGTAGGGGGTCCCAAACTGTGCACCTAAGGTCGATGGTAACAGGAGAAAGGGGACACGATGTTTATCCAGGTTCGGGCCCTCTCTATGGAGGTAATACCCTACTTCCTGCTTGATTGATCTTGATGAATATGAGTATTACAAGAGTTGATCTACCACAAGATCGTAATGGCTAAACCCTAAAAGTCTAGCCTGTATGACTATGGTAATGAGCATGTGTCCTTTCCGGACTTAGTCCTCCGGTTTATATAAACACCGGGAAGATCTAGGGTTACACAAGGTCGGTTACCAAGAAAGGAATCTACATATCCGGTCGCCAAGCTTGCCTTCCACGCCAAGGAGAGTCCCATCCGGACACGGGTGTAGCCTTCGGTCTTCGTATCTTCACAGCCCATCAGTCCGGCCGATGGCAAACAGGCCAGACGCCCGAGGACCCCTTAGTCCAGGACTCCCTCAAGGACCTGATGCGTTGATGTCGCTGATGATTTTCTCGATCTATACTTCATTTGCAACGCGAGGATGAGCAGGTTGGCGACGTTGAGTTGGCTCAACATTTTCTTTAGGGCCATTTTCTTCAGGTGCGCCTGCTTGCTGTTCTTCGCATTTTGGAATGACTTCTTTAGCAGATTCTTCAGTAGGAATGACATCCTCAGTAGCCTTGAACTTGATGGTTTCCTCAGGCGACTTTTCATCTAGCACAGGAGGTAGGTGCTCTCTTTGCGAGCCATTAGTTTCATCGAACCACACATCTACAGTTTCAACAACCTTGTGGTGAAAGGAGTTGAAGACTCTGTAGGTGTGGGATTCCTTTCCGTAACCAAGCATAAAACCTTCATGTGCTTTCGGTGCAAATTTAGAATTGTGATGAGGATCTCTAATCCAACATTTAGCACCGAAGACTTTGAAATAACTCACATTGGGTTTCTTGTCAGTGAGGAGTTCATATGAGGTCTTTTTGAAGAATTTGTGAAGATATACCCTATTGATGATGTGGCACGCAGTATCAATTGCCTCAATCCAGAAGTGATGAGGCGTCTTGTATTCATCAAGCATAGTGTGAGCCATCTGAACAAGAGTCCGGTTCTTGCACTCCACGACGCCATTCTGCTGAGGAGTGTAAGGAGCAGATAACTCATGAGTAATACCAAGTTCATCAAGATAATCATCAAGACCAGTGTTCTTGAACTCAGTTCCATTGTCACTTCTGATGTGATTGATCTTCACACCGAAGTTGGTTGAAGCCCTCGAGGAAAATCATTTGAAGACTTCCTGCACTTCACGTTTGTAAGTGATGATATGCACCCATGTGTAATGAGAATAATCATCAACAATAACAAAGCCATATAGAGATGCTTCATTGGTGAATGAGGAATAATGATTAGGGCCAAAGAGATCCATGTGAAGCAATTCAAATGGATGAGTGGTAGTCATGATAGTCTTTGAGGGATGTTTGGCCTTGCTCATCTTTCCAGCTTCACAAGCTCCGCACAGGTGATCCTTGAGGAATTTGACATCCTCGATGCCAATGACATGCTTGTTCTTCGTGAGAGTGTGCAAGTTCCTCATGCCAGCATGACCCAGTCGTCGATGCCATAGCCAGCCTTTTGAAGCTTTTGCAAGTAGACATGTAGCGGGTTGTGGTCCTGTAGAGAAATCTACAATATACAGATCTCCTCTCCTAAAGCCTTCGAAGACTTTGGAATGGTCAGCTTCCATGATCACAACACAATGATACTCGCCAAAGATAACAACCATATTAAGATCACAAAGCATTGAGACTGACATGAGGTTGAATCCTAAGGGCTCGACAAGCATGACTTTGTCCATGTGTTTATCCTTTGAGATCGCAACCTTACCTAGACCCATTACTTTGCTTTTGCCTTTGTTAGCGTAGGTGATATGCTTCAGATGCGATGGAGATAAGACAGTGTCCATTAATAAGTTCTTGTCACCAATCATGTGATTTGTACATCCACTGTCGAGGACCCACTCAGTGGCTTTGGGTTGATCATCCTGCAGACGAATTAGTGCAGCTTACGAACTCATATACTTCATCAGTGAAGAATATGACATCAAATTCATCAGATCAATTTCATCAAACAGTAGAACAGATAACAGTATGAGGACGTGAGAAATGAAGATTCATTTCTTCATGATTAGCTTGCGTCCTATCAAGCATTATTCAGGTCTCCAGCAAATTCTTCAGACGCTTAAGTTCGCCTAGAGACCTGACCCTGCATAAGAGATTAGTTCTTTTTCTTCACCACCCACATCTGGAGGGGTGGCAAAGAGTTCATCATTCTGCGAGCTCCATAAGAGAATGGTGGCATAGATGCCAGTCCACTTCGCTTCACATAAGGGGGGGGGGTTAGGGTAAGCATATGAATAAGCAGAGAAATTCTTCGAGGACTTATGAACATAATGATTTGAAGAATAATGCACATATTCATAACTCTTAGTCTGTCCCTGCGAAACAGAAGTGTTAGCACGATGATGTTCATATGAGGACTTTGATCCATATGAGGAATTTGATCCACGTGAGGAACGTGGTCCATTTGAGGACTTCGATCCATATGAAGACTTTGGTCCATATGAAGAATTTGATCTGGGGTTTCTGTTCTTCACAGGTGGTGTCATGATGACATTCACCTGAAGACTTTCAAGGCACCTTTTGGGAATCCAGATTTTCTTCATAGGGGGACCGTTCCTGCAGTTAGTGCCAACATATCTAGCAAATACTTCACCATTCTGATTTTTGAACAACTTATAGTTGGAGTCAACTGACTCATCAGAAGAAAATGAAGATTCACATGTAAAGCCAGATAAAGTAGCACTACAGGAATCAGGCACTTTTCCGTCCGCCATGGCTGACGGCAAAGGCATGCATGGCTGACGGCAAAGGCCTTTGCCGTCCACCAGCGGACGGCAACAGGTCCGACTGAATAGGCTATGGCGAAGGGCTCTTTGCCGTCTGCTGACGGACGGCAATGATGAAACGCTCTTTGCCGTCCGCCAGCGGACGGCAAAGAGCCCAGATGACAAAAGTGCCAGGTTATGTCCGTTAAGGGGTTAACGGCATGCTTTGCCATCCGCTAGCGGACGGCAAATACAATCACACATTTGCCATCTGCCAGCGGACGACATCGTAGCGAAATAGGCCAGCCCCCAGGTGCTGCCACGTGTCAAGCTAGGTCGTCCGCTGGCAGACGACAAAGGTGCAACGCTCTTTGCCGTCCGCTAGCAGACGACAAAGTAACCAAATAGGCCAGCCAGTGCCCCAGGTTGCACAGGTAGCTGCCACGTGGCAACTTTGCCGTCTGCTGGCTGATGGCAAAGCTCTTTGCCGTCTGCCAGCAGACAGCAAAGCTCTTTGCTGTCTGCCAGCAGACGACAAAGCTCCTGTATAGCCCCTATTTTTTCTTTTTTTGTTATATCCTTGCATTTTCAAAAGACATAAATTAAATATATAGTTTCAACCTCAAACATAGCCCATGTATCCATCATCTAGCATTCCATCAACGCAACAGAACACATAGGGTATTAAAACGTCCAATACATACATAGTTTCACGGAGTTCATCAACATACATACATAGTTTCACGGAGTTATTCAACATACATTGTTTATCAACACAAAATCAAAACAGAAACTAAAACTAGCAGCCCATCAGTCCAGCTTCCATGAAGTGAATCAAATCTGCAAAAAATGGGAGTAAGCAAGTTAGAAGAAGAAGAAGAAGACTAGAAGAAGAAGAAGAAGAACAAGACTAGAAGAAGAAGGTTTTTACCCTTTTCCTTCTCATTCTTCTTCTTTTATTCTTTCTTTTTCTTCTCTTTCTTCTTCTATTCTTTCTTTTTCTCATCTTCCTTGTTTTTCTTCTTCTCATTCCTTATTTGTGTCATTTTAGAGCTTACATAGGTAATTATGCCATTTTTTTAGCTAACTAAGCTTATTATGTCAATTTGGAGGAAATTAAGGTAAGTATAGGTCATTTTGTGCTAACACAAGTAATTATGCCAGTTTTTAGCTTACGTAGGTAAAATGGATCATTTTGGAGCTAACCTAGCTAAAATGGATCATATTGGAGCCAATGTAGGTAAAATGGATCATATAGGATCTAACCTAGGTAAACTTGCTCATTTTGGAGCTAACCTAGGTAAAATGGATCATATTGGAGCAAACCTAGGTAAAATTGGTCATTTTTTAGCTAACTTAATTAACTAATTATGCCAGTTTTGAGTTGACTAAGCTTATTATGCCATTTTTGACATAAGTAAGCTAAGTATATGTCTTTATTTAGCTAACCTAGGTAACTAAGCATATTTGAGCTAATTTAGTTAAGTATAGATCATTTTGGAGCTAAGTAAGCTAATTATGTCATTTTGTAGGAAGATTGGCTAAGTCTAGGTCATTATGGTAACCATTTTGGAGGAAATAAAGCTAAGTCTAGGTCTTTATGCATTTGGTAGGCAAAACACTAGAGAAATGTTACCGTCATCACGGAGGTGAAGGGCCGGTCGGGTTTACGCTAGTGTCAGGCGGAGAAGGACCGGACAGGGTCGGGGTTGCGCCAGTGCGAGATGGAGAAGGATCGGTCGATGCTTGTCGGGAGGCATGCTGCACCAAAGATCATTTGCAATGTCTCGTTAGCATGATGCAACTGAAATGTGAATACTAGTAACTAATGACCATTCAAATGAAACTCACCATGTCCGCTATACCAATCTGAGGCATCGGCGGAGGGGTCTGACCGTTTTTCTCGCACACGGACTGCACATTTTGATTTCACGAGTCAGTCAAATTAGTTAGTAATGAAACGAACATTACATGCATGATTTGGCTAATAAGCAGGAGAAACTTACCACGAGGAGCTCGTATAGGGCTCGGTGAGACGCGTCGTTCCGGGTCCTCTCCTCCTCCAGCATCCTAGCCGTCCTCTGCTCCAGCTCGGTCTCCCTCTCCTTGGCTGCCTGTTTGCCTCCGCAGAAGCTCATGGGCCCTAGCCTCGATGGCGAGGTCCACTGGCCATGGTTGAGGCGGTATGTCAGGAAGAGACCTCGCGTGGCGCTTATTGATCTCCCCGAGACTGCTAGGACAACGTATCAGTCCATCCCCAATGGATGACGAGCCATGTTTCCTCCCCTCACCAAATAGAATCATGACACGTCTCCGTCGTATCTATAATTTTTGATTGTTCCATGCCAATATTATACAACTTTCATATACTTTTGGCAACTTTTTATACTATTTTTGGGACTAACATATTGATCCAGTGCCCAGTGCCAGTTCCCATTTGTTGCATGTTTTTTGTTTCGCAGAAAATCCATATCAAACGGAGTCCAAACGGGATAAAACTGATAGAGATTTTTTTTGAATATATGTGATTTTTGGGAAGAAGAATCAACGCGAGACGATGCCCGAGGGGGCCACGAGGCAGGGGGCCGCACCCCAGGGGGTGGGCGCGCCCCTGACCCTCGTGGCCACCCCGTAAGGCGGTTGGTTCCCTTCTTTCGCCGCAAGAAAGCCAATATCCGGATAAAAATCGTGTTCAAATTTCAGCCCAATCGGAGTTACGGATCTCCGGGAATATAAGAAACGGTGAAAGGGCAGAATCTGGAGCGCAGAAACAGAGAGAGACACAGAGACAGATCCAATCTCGGAGGGGCTCTCGCCCCTCCCATGCCATGGAAGCCAAGGACCAGAGGGGAAACCCTTCTCCCATCTAGGGAGAAGGTCAAGGAAGAAGAAGAAGAAGGGGCCCCTCTCCCCCTCTCTTCCGGTGGCGCCGGAACGCCGCCGGGGCCATCATCATCACCGCAATCTACACCAACACCTCCGTCATCTTCACCAACATCTCCATCACCTTCCCCCATCTATCTACAACGGTCCACTCTCCTGCAACCCGCTGTACCCCCTACTTGAACATGGTGCTTTATGCTTCATATTATTATCCAATGATGTGTTGCCATCCTATGATGTTTGAGTAGATTTTTGTTGTCCTATCGGTAATTGGTGAATTGCTATGATTGGTTTAATTTGCTTGTGGTTATGTTGCTGTCCTTTGGTGCTCATCACATGAGCACGCGCGTGGATCACACCATAGGGTTAGTTGTATGTTGATAGGACTATGTATTGGAGGGCAAGAGTGACAGAAGCTTCAACCTAGCATAGAAATTGATGCATACGGGATTGAAGGGGGACCAATATATCTTAATGCTATGGTTGGGTTTTACCTTAATGAACGTTAGTAGTTGCGGATGCTTGCTAATAGTTCCAATCATGAGTGCATAGAATTCCAAGTCAGGGATGACATGCTAGCAGTGGACTCTCCCGCATAAAACTTGTTATCGGTCTAGTAAAGTAGTCAATTGCTTAGGGACAATTTCGCAACTCCTACCACCACTTTTCCACACTCGCTATATTAACTTTATTATGTCTTTATCTAAACAGCCCCTAGATTTTATTTACGTGCTCTTTATATTCTTGCAAACCTATCCAGTTACACCTACAAAGTACTTCTAGTTTCATACTTGTTCTAGGTAAAGCGAACGTTAATCGTGTGTAGAGTTGTATCGGTGGTTGATAGAACTTGAGGGAATATTTGTTCTACCTTTAGCTCCTCATTGGGTTCGACACTCTTACTTATCGGAAGAGGCTACAATTGATCCCCTATACTTGTGTGTTATCAAGACCTTTTTCTGGCGCCGTTGCCGGGGAGTTATAGCGTGGGGTGAATATTCTCGTGTGTGCTTGTTTTCTTTATCACTAAGTAGTTTTTATTATTGCTCATGTTTTCTATCTTTAGTTATGGGTAGGAAACGCAAAATACCAAAAAAAAAGTTGTACCTACTACACCAATGGTTGAAGAACCACTCAAAATCTAGCACACTCCTCAAGCTTTTTACTTGGATCATCTTCGATCCCTATGTGCTCATGCTGAAACCCCAACTAGCTTAGTTGAGGGAAAATCTTTAGATGAGCATGCTTGTTATGTGCGACACGGCATATCTGAAAAAGGGATACTTTTACTGGATCAAATTCATCGTTTGCAATGCTATGCTTGGAATTTATGTGAAATATATGATTTTACTTGTTGTTCTGAAGACCATAAGAAACACCTTCCCTGCCAATGTTTGTTTAGTGATAATGGAATCGTATCTTCGTATGGTAAGGGTGTTTATAATTACTATGATGTTCAACAAATTGAAGAATTTGTTGCTTTTAGGGGTACTTGTGAAATTGCTACTTTTATTGAAGAGTGTGATACTACTCTCTACAAATTTGAAAATCTGGCCATACTTAAATATTTCTGATAATTATGCTTCTAATCCTTATATTAAACCATATATCGAGGACTCCTCCGCTGTCCAAGAAGAGACTAATATTTTGCAGGAGTCTATGGAAGAAGGAATTGATGAAACTGTGGGCTCACTGGATGAAAAAGATGATGAGGAGAGCGAAAAACAAAAGGAGGAAGAGCGGATTAGCTACCCATGCCCACCTTCTAATGAGAGTAACTCTTCAACTCATACATTGTTTAATTTCCCTTCGTGCTTACCGAAGGATGATTGCTATGATGATTGTTATGATCCCTTTGATTCTTTTGAAATATCCCTTTTTGATGATGCTTGCTATGCTTGTGGCCAAGATGCCAATATGAATTATGCTTATGGAGATGAACTTGCTATAGTTCCTTATGTTAAACATGAAATTGTTGCTATTGCACCCATGCATGATAGTCCTATTATCTTTTTGAATTCTCCCGACTACACTATATCGGAGAAGTTTGCCCTTATTAAGGATTATATTGATGGGTTGCGTTTTAATACTACACATGCTGATTTTGATAGATATAATATGCATGTGCTGGCTGCTCCTACTTGCAATTATTATGAGAGAGGAACTACATCTCCGCCCCTCCATGTTTCCAATATGATAAAATTGCAATAAGCTGTTTATACTATGAATTGGCCTTTACTATGTGTGCATGAATTGTTCTTTTATGACATGCCGATGCATAGGAAGAGAGTTAGACTTCGTTGTTGCATGATATATGTTACTTTGTGCTCACTACTAAATCACAAATCATTGTTAATTAAAATTGGCTTTGATATACCTTGGGATCCGGGTGGATCCATTACTTGAGCACTATATGCCTAGCTTAATGGCTTTAAAGAAAGCGCTGCTAGGGAGACAACCTGGAAGTTTTAGAGAGTCATTTATTTCTGTTGTGTGCTTTTATAAAGTTTAAAATAAAAATAATGTGCCAAGATTTGCCGTTAGGATGTTTACATTGCTTGTTGGTTTGTGCGGTGCAAAACAGAAACTATGGCTGTAGTGCACGATTTTACATTTTTTACTGGAACATCAAACGGATCTGAAACTTTTTGAACTGCATTTCTATACAATTTTTTTATTTTTCCTATTTTTTTCAGAATTTTTGAAGCACCAGAAGTATGGTTAATGTTCACATTACTACAGACTGTCCTGTTTAAGACAGATTCTGTTTTTGATGCATAGTTTGCTTGTTTTGATGAAACTAACAATTTCTATCAGTGGATTAAGCCATGGAAAAGTTATATTACAGTAGCTACAATGCAAAAAAAATATGAATTGGTTTTCAACAGTACTTAGAGTAGTGATTTGCTTTATTATACTAACGGATCTTACCGAGCTTTCTGTTGAGTTTTGTGTGGATGAAGTGTTCGAAGATTGAGGAGGTCTCGATGTGAGGAGAAGGAGGAGAGGCAAGAGATCAAGCTTGGGGATTCCCAAGGCACCCCAAGTAAATATTCAATGAGACTCAAGCATCTAAGCTTGGGGATGCCGTGGAAGGCATCCCATCTTTCTTCAACAAGTATCGGTATGTTTTCGGTTTCGTTTCGTTCATGTGATATGTGCAAATCTTGGAGCGTCTTTTGCACTTAGTTTTCACTTTTCTTTGATGCATGATGACCCACAACTATAGGGGATCTATCGTAGTCCTTTTGATAAGTAATAGTGTCGAACCCAACGAGGAGCAGAAGGAAATGACAAGCGGTTTTCAGTAAGGTATTCTGTGCAAGCACTGAAATTATCGGTAACAGATAGTTTGGTGATAAGGTAATTTGTAACGGGTAACAAGTAACAAAATTAAACAAGGTGCAGAAAGGTGGCCCAATCCTTTTTGTAGCAAAGGGCAAGCCTGGACAAACTCTTATGTAAAGGAAAATGCTCCCGAGGACACCTGGGAATTATCGTCAAGCTAGTTTTCATCACGCTCATATGATTCGCGTTCGTTACTTTGATAATTTGATATGTGGGTGGACCGGTGCTTGGGTGCTGCCCTTCCTTGGAAAAGCATCCCACTTATGATTAACCTCTATTGCAAGCATCCGCAACTACAAAAGAAGTATTAAGGTAAACCTAACCATAGCATGAAACAAATGGATCCAAATCAGCCCCTTACGAAGCAACGCATAAACTAGGGTTTAAGCTTCTATCACTCTAGGAACCCATCATCTACTTATTACTTACCAATGCCTTCCTCTAGGCCCAAATAATTGTGAAGTGTCATGTAGTCGACGTTCACATAACACCACTAGAGGAGAGACAACATACATCTCATCAAAATATCGAACGAATACCAAATTCACATGACTACTTATAGCAAGACTTCTCCCATGTCCTCAGGAACAAACGTAACTACTCACAACTCATATTCATGTTCATTATCAGAGGGGTATTAATATGCATAAAGGATCTGAACATACGATCTTCCATCAAATAAACCAACTAGCATCAACTACAAGGAGTAATCGACACTACTAGCAACCCACAGGTACCAATCTGAGGTTTTGGGACAAAGATTGGATACAAGAGATGAACTAGGGTTTGAAAGGAGATGGTGCTGGTGAAGATGTTGATGGAGATTGACCCCCTCCCGATGAGAGGATCGATGGTGATGACGATGGTGATGATTTCCCCCTCCCGGAGGGATGTTTCCCCGGCAGAACAGCTCCGCCGGAGCCCAAGATTGGTTTCGCTAGGTTCCGCCTCGTGGCGGCGGTGTTTCATCCCGAAAGCTTCCTCCTGATTTTTTCTAAGACGAAAGACTTCATATAGCAGAAGATGGGCACCGGAGGCCTGCCAAGGGGCTCACGAGACAGGGGGCGCACCCAGGGGGGTAGGGCGCGCCCCCCACCCTCGTGGCCAGGGGGTGGGCCCCCTCTGGTTGATTCTTTCGCCAGTATTTTTTATATATTCCAAAACGTGCCTCCGTGAAGTTTCAGGACTTTTGGAGTTGTGCAGAATAGGTCTCTAATATTTGCTCCTTTTCCAGCCCAGAATTCCAGCTGCCGGCATTCTCCCTCTTCATGTAAACCTTGTAAAATAAGAGAGAATAGGCATAAGTATTGTGACATAATGTGTAATAACAACCCATAATGTAATAAATGTCGATATAAAAGCATGATGCAAAATGGACGTATCAACTCCCCCAAGCTTAGACCTCGCTTGTCCTCAAGTGGAAGCTGATAACAAAAAACATGTCCACATGTTTAGAGATAGAGGTGTCGATAAAATAAAATACGGACATGAGGGCATCATGATCATTCTTATAACAACAACATATATATTATTCACAATGTCAAGTATGAATCAGAAACTTCATTGAGAACCAACAAATTATAATCTCAGTCATTGAAGCAATTGCAATTTATCATAACATCAGAAAGAGTCAATATAAGAGCTTTTCAGCAAGTCCACATACTCAACCATTATTTAGTCTTTCACAATTGCTAACACTCACGCAATACTTATGGGTATGAAGTTTTAATCGGACACAGAGAAAGATAGGGGCTTATAGTGTTGCCTCCCAACCTTTTACCTCAAGGGTAATGTCAACAATAATAGTTCATGATAACTTACATCCAATTGGATATATATATCAGGATCTTTCCAACACAATGTGCTTGCCAAAGGATAAAATGTAAAAAGGAAAGGTGAAGATCACCATGATTCTTGTATAAGGTATAAGACAAGAATAAAAGATAGGCCCTTCACAGAGGGAAGCAGAGGTTGTCATTGGCTTTTATGGTTGGATGCACGAAATCTTAATGCAAAAGAACGTCACTTTATATTGCCACTTGTGATATGGACCTTTATTATGCAGTCCATCGCTTTTATTGCTTCCACATCACTAGATCGTATAAAGCTTATTTTCTCCACACTAATAAATCATACATATTTAGAGAGCAATTTTTATTGCATGTAACAATGACAACTTACTTGAAGGATCTTACTCACTCCGTAGGTAGATATGGTGGACTCTCATGGCAAAACCGGGTTTAAGGATATTTGGGAGCACAAGTAGTATCTTTACTTGGTGCAAAGAATTTGGCTAGCATGAGGGGGAAAGGCAAGCTCAACATATTGGATGATCCATGACAATATACTTTATTTCAGATATAAGAAAACATAACCCATTACGTTGTCTTCCTTGTCCAACATCAACTTTTTAGCATGTCATATTTTAATGAGTTCTCACAATCATAAAAGATGTCCAAGATAGTATATTTATATGTGAAAACCTCTCTTTCTTTATTACTTCCTATTAATTGCAACGATGACCAAAACTATGTTTGTCAACTCTCAACAACTTTTATTCATCATACTCTTTTATATGTGAAGTCATTACTCTTCATAAGATCATTATGATCTCTTTAATTCTTTTTATTTTTTCTTTTATTCCCTCTAGATCATAGCAAGATAACCAAGCCGTTGACTCAAAACTAATCTTTATTATATATAGCTCACAGACTCGATTACATAGAAGGATCATAAAGAAAAACTCAAAACTAGATCATACTAAAACTTTATTCTACTAGATCAAGATATTACCAAAAGAAAAATGGTAAAGATAGAGGTGTGATGGTGATACGATACCGGCGCAACTCCCCCAAGCTTGGCAGTTGCCAAGGGGAGTGCCCATACCCGATACTCAGTTCTCCTTCCTCAGAGGTGGTGATGATGGAGTTGTTGATGATGTAGGCTTGTTGTCCTTCTTCCAAGGCATAGGCTCACCATCATAGAAAGATGATCGAGTCTCCGGGATCCTCAAATCTGTAGCCAAACTCATCCTCTTGAATCTATATTCATACTCACAGTTTTGGTTTTGCAGGTCATAGATCTGGGCTTGGAGGTGCTCGATTGTGTCGTGAAGCTTGAAGATGGCCTCCCCAATGTTCTTGGCATCCAGCTTGTGGTTGTTGGTGAATTCCGCGATCATCATGTGGTTGGCGTCGAGTCCATGTTCCACCATCCCTTGGAACTTGAAACCTTGTTGCTCCATTGCTTCGAGTCTTGTCTCCACGCTTCCAGTCCTCCTTGGTCCCTCGACATCGCGGATGTGCAGCAACCCATCACGCATCTCAATGGTTTGAGGGTGTTGCAGCACCTCCGCGAGGTAGGGATTGATAACCTTCTCGAAGAACTTGTCCTTGGGGGCATTTGAGGACGTCATGATGACCTAAATCTGTCAAAAAACAGCTCGAAACAACAACAGAGGATATTTGCGTGATACGGTGGTCAAAACCTTTGGGAGATTATATAATGAATTTTTACCGACCAAAAGAAGTATCGTACAAGAAAACAGAGTCCGGGGGGCACACAAAGTGCCCATGAGGCAGGGGGCGCGCCCAGTGGGGTAGGGCGCACCCTCCACCCTCATGGATGCCTTGTGTCCTCTTCGGACTACTTTCCTATTTTCTTAAATATTCCAAAATGGAGAAAAATTGCTATTAGAACTGTTATGGAGTCGGTTTACTTACCGTACCACATACCTATTCCTTTTCGGAGTCTGAAACGTTCTGGAAAGTGTCCCATATGTACTCCTCCGGGGTTACGGTTTCAATAATATTAGTTTCAACATTTATGGGATTACCTGAGATATAATGTTTGATTCTTTGACCGTTCACCACCTTCGGATTTGTGCCTTTGAAGTTGTTGATTTTTATGGCACCAGAACGATAGACCTCCTCGATAACGTAAGGGCCTTCCCATTTAGAGAGGAGTTTTCCTGCAAAAAATCTTAAACGAGAGTTGTATAGCAAAACATAGTCACCTACATTAAACTCACGCTTTTGTATCCTTTTGTCATGCCATCTTTTAACTTTTTCTTTAAATAGTTTGGCATTCTCATAGGCCTGGGTTCTCCATTCATCAAGTGAGCTAATGTCAAATAGTATCTTCTCACCGGCAAGTTTGAAATCATAATTGAGCTCTTTAATAGCCCAATATGCCTTATGTTCTAGTTCGAGAGGTAAATGCCATGCTTTTCCATATACCATTTTATACGGAGACATACCCATAGGATTTTTATATGCAGTTCTATAGGCCCATAGTGCATCATCAAGTTTCTTGGACCAATTCTTTCTAGATCTATTAACAGTCTTTTGAAAATTAATTTAATCTCTATATTACTCAGTTCTACTTGACCACTAGACTGTGGATGATAAGGAGATGCAATTCTATGATTAACATCATACTTAGCAAGCATTTTACGAAAAGCACCATGAATGAAATGTGAACCACCATTAGTCATTAAGTATCTAGGGACTCCAAACCTCGGAAAAATAACTTCTTTAAGCATCTTAATAGAGGTGTTATGATCAACACTACTAGTTGGAATAGCTTCTACCCACTTAGTAACGTAATCAACAACAACTAAAATATGTGTATACCCATTAGAGGAAGGAAACGGTCCCATATAATCAAAGCCCCAAACATCAAATGGTTCAATAACAAGTGAATAATTCATAGGCATTTCTTGACGTCTACGAATATTACCAATTCTTTGACATTCATCACAAGACAAGAAAACTTACGGGCATCTTTAAAAAGAGTAGGCCAATAAAAACCGGATTGCAATACCTTATGCGCAGTTCTATCTCCAGCATGGTGTCCTCCATAAGCTTTGAAGTGACACTTGCGTAGGATCTGTTCCTGTTCATGCTCAGGTACACAACGTCTAATAACACCATCTACTCCTTCTTTATAAAGGTGTGGGTCATCCCAGAAGTAATGTCTTAAATCATAGAAAAACTTTTTCTTTCGCTGGTATGTGAAACTAGGTGGTATAAATTTAGCAACAATGTAATTAGCATAATCAGCATACCATGGAGCAGTATGAGAAGCATTTATGACAGCTAATTGTTCATCAGGAAAGCTATCATCAATAGGTAGTGGGTCATCAAGAACATTCTCTAACCTAGATAAGTTGTCTGCAACGGGGTTCTCAGCTCCCTTTCTATCAATAATATGCAAATCAAATTCTTGTAGTAGGAGAACCCATCTAATAAGTCTAGGTTTAGCATCTTTCTTTTCCATAAGATATTTAATAGCAGCATGATCAGTGTGAACAGTTACTTTAGAAACAATAATATAAGGTCTGAACTTATCACAAGCAAATACAACTGCTAAAAATTCTTTTTCAGTAGTAGCATAATTTCTCTGGGCATTGTCTAGAGTTTTACTAGCATATTGGATTACATTTAATTTCTTATCAATTCGTTGTCCTAGAACAGCACCTACAGCATAATCGCTAGCATCACACATAATTTCAAAGGGTAAATTCCAATCAGGTGGCTGAACTATAGGTGCAGAAATCAAGGCTTTCTTAAGTATTTCAAATGCTTCTACACAATCATCATCAAAGACAAAAGGGACATCTTTTTGTAAGAGATTAGTCAGAGGCCTAGAAATTTTTGAGAAGTCTTTAATGAACCTCCTATAAAACCGGCATGACCAAGAAAACTTCTTATACCTTTAATGTCCTTAGGACACAGCATCTTTTCAATAGCATCAACTTTAGCTTTATCAACTTCAATTCTTTATCATGGGGTTGTCTACGAAATTTAGCAAAATTAAAATCATGAGACATATCCCCTAATCCATTAGTAACAACATCCTTTTCGCAGTCTATCCTAGCATTAACAGTATTCAAGAAGGGTCTGCCAGATATAATGAGACAGAAGTTGTCTTGTGGGGAAGCAAGAACAAGAAAATCAGTAGGATATTTAATTTTCCCACACAAGACTTCAACATCTCTAACAATCCCAACCGGTGAGATAGTATCTCTATTGGCAAGCTTACAGTAACATCAATATCTTCTATCTCAGCAGGTGCAATATCATGCATAATTTCTTTGTATAAAGAATAAGGTATTTCACTGACACTAGCACCCATATCACATAAACCATGATAGCAATGATCTCCTATTTTAATAGAGACAACAGGCATGCCTACAACAGGTCTATGTTTATTTTTAGTATCGGGTCTAGCAATTCTAGCAGCTTCATCACAGAAGTAAATAACATGCCCATCAATATTATCGACCAAGAGATCTTTAACCATAGCAATACTAGGTTCAACTTTAATTTGCTCAGGGGGTGTAGGTGTCCTAGTATTACTCTTACGAACCACAGTTGAAGCTTTAGCATGATCCTTTATTCTAACAGGGAAAGGTGGTTTCTCAATATAAGCGGTAGGAACAATGGGATCAACATTATAAGTGATAGTCTTTTCTTCAACTTTAATAGGTTCAATTACTTTCTCTTCAATGGGAGGATGATATTTAAACCACTTCTCCTTAGGGAGATCAAGATGAGTAGCAAATGATTCACAGAAAGAAGCTACTATCTCAGAGTCAAGTCCATATTTAGTGCTAAATTCACGAAAAACATCGGTATCCATAAAAGATTTAACACAATCAAACTTAGGTGTTATACCTGACTCCTTACCTTCGTCGAGTTCCCAATCTTTAGAGTTGTGTTTAATTCTTTCCAATAAATCCCATTTGAATTCAATAGTCTTCATCATAAAGGAACCAGTACAAGAAGTATCGAGCATGGAGCGATTGTTGAGAGAAAGTCGAGCATAAAATTTTTGAATAATAATTTCTCTTGAGAGCTCATGTTTGGGGCATGAATATAACATTGACTTAAGCCTCCCCCAAGCTTGAGCGATGCTTTATCCTTCGTGAGGCGAAAAATTATATATATAATTACGAATACGATGAACCAGATGCATAGGATAAAACTTCTGATGAAATTCCAATTTCAATCGTTTGTAGTTCCATGTTCCAATATCATCACATAGCCTAAACCATGTCAATGCCTTTCCCTTGAAAGATAAAGGGAAGACCTTCTTCTTGATAACATCCTCAGGCATACCTGCAAGCTTAATTAATCCACAAACTTCATCCACATAGATTAGGTGCAAATCGGGATGCAATGTTCCATCTCCTGTAAAAGGATTAGCTAGCAGTTTCTCTATCATAACCGAAGGAATTTCAAAGTAAACATTTTCAGTAGGTTCAGTAGGTTGAGGAGAAACTCTTTGCTCTACTGGTCGGGGCGAAGATAACCCAAACAAGCCCCTCAAAGGATTATGTTCCATAGTAACAAGTGACAGTAAATTTCAGCACACTATATAAAATTTTCCTTACCAAATTCCACCTACCAAAGGCGCTTCACTCCCCGGAAATGGCGCCAGAAAAGAGTCCTGATGACCCACAAGTATAGGGGATCCATCGTAGTCCTTTTAATAAGTAAGAGTGTCGAACCCAACGAGGAGCAGAAGGAAATTACAAGCGGTTTTCAGTAAGGTATTCTCTGCAAGCACTGAAATTATCGGTAACAGATAGTTTTGTGATAAGGTAATTTGTAACGGGTAACAAGTAACAAAAGTAAACAAGGTGCAGAAAGGTGGCCCAATCTTTTTTGTAGCAAAGTAGAAGCCTGGACAAACTCTTATATAAAGGAAAATGCTCCCGAGGACACATGGGAATTATTGTCAAGCTAGTTTTCATCACGCTCATATGATTCGTGTTCGTTACTTTGATAATTTGATATGTGGGTGGACCGGTGCTTGGGTGCTGCCCTTCCTCGGACAAGCATCCCACTTATGATTAACCCCTATTGCAAGCATCCACAACTACAAAAGAAGTATTAAGGTAAACCTAACCATAGCACGAAACAGATGGATCCAAATCAGCCCCTTACGAAGCAACGCATAAACTAGGGTTTAAGCTTGTGTCACTCTAGCAACCCATCATCTACTTATTACTTCCCAATGCCTTCCTCTAGGCCCAAATAATGGTGAAGTGTCATGTAGTCGACGTTCACATAACACCACTAGAGGAGAGACAACATACATCTCATCAAAATATCGAACGAATACCAAATTCACATGACTACTTATAGCAAGACTTCTCCCATGTCCTCAGGAACAAACGTAACTACTCACAAATCATATTCATGTTCATAATCAGAGGGGTATTAATATGCATAAAGGATCTGAACATACGATCTTCCACCAAATATTCAATGATACGCAAGCATCTATGCTTGGGGATGCCGTGGAAGGCATCCCATCTTTCTTCAACAAGTATCGGTATGTTTTCGGTTTCGTTTCGTTCATGTGATATGTGCAAATCTTGGAGCGTCTTTTGCACTTAGTTTTCACTTTTCTTTGATGCATGATGACCCACAACTATAGGGGATCTATCGTAGTCCTTTTGATAAGTAAGAGTGTCGAACCCAACGAGGAGCAGAAGGAAATGACAAGCGGTTTTCAGTAAGGTATTCTGTGCAAGCACTGAAATTATCGGTAACAGATAGTTTGGTGATAAGGTAATTTGTAACGGGTAACAAGTAACAAATGTAAACAAGGTGCAGAAAGGTGGCCCAATCCTTTTTGTAGCAAAGGGCAAGCCTGGACAAACTCTTATATAAAGGAAAATGCTCCCGAGGACACATGGGAATTATCGTCAAGCTAGTTTTCATCACGCTCATATGATTCGCGTTCGTTACTTTGATAATTTGATATGTGGGTGGACCGGTGCTTGGGTGCTGCCCTTCCTTGGAAAAGCATCCCACTTATGACTAACCCCTATTGCAAGCATCCGCAACTACAAAAGAAGTATTAAGGTAAACCTAACCATAGCATGAAACAAATGGATCCAAATCAGCCCCTTACGAAGCAACGCATAAACTAGGGTTTAAGCTTCTATCACTCTAGGAACCCATCATCTACTTATTACTTCCCAATGCCTTCCTCTAGGCCCAAATAATGGTGAAGTGTCATGTAGTCGACGTTCACATAACACCACTAGAGGAGAGACAACATACATCTCATCAAAATATCGAACGAATACCAAATTCACATGACTACTTATAGCAAGACTTCTCCCATGTCCTCAGGAACAAACGTAACTACTCACAAATCATATTCATGTTCATAATCAGAGGGGTATTAATATGCATAAAGGATCTGAACATACGATCTTCCACCAAATAAACCAACTAGCATCAACTACAAGGAGTAATCGACACTACTAGCAACCCACAGGTACCAATCTGAGGTTTTGGGACAAAGATTGGATACAAGAGATGAACTAGGGTTTGAGAGGAGATGGTGCTGGTGAAGATGTTGATGGAGATTGACCCCCTCCCGATGAGAGGATCGATGGTGATGACGATGGTGATGATTTCCCCCTCCCGGAGGGATGTTTCCCCGGCAGAACAGCTCCGTCGGAGCCCAAGATTGGTTTCACTAGGTTTCGCCTCGTGGCGGCGGTGTTTCGTCCCGAAAGCTTCCTCCTGATTTTTTCTAAGACGAAAGACTTCATATAGCAGAAGATGGGCACCGGAGGCCTGCCAAGGGGCTCACGAGACAGGGGGCGCGCCCAGGGGGGTAGGGCGCGCCCCCCACCCTCGTGGCCAAGGGGTGGGCCCCCTCTGGTTGATTCTTTCGCCAGTATTTTTTATATATTCCAAAACATGCCTCCGTGAAGTTTCAGGACTTTTGGAGTTGTGCAGAATAGGTCTCTAATATTTGCTCCTTTTCCAGCCCAGAATTCCAGCTGCCGGCATTCTCCCTCTTCATGTAAACCTTGTAAAATAAGAGAGAATAGGCATAAGTATTGTGACATAATGTGTAATAACAACCCATAATGTAATAAATGTCGATATAAAAGCATGATGCAAAATGGACGTATCATCGCTGAAGGTGTCACCGCTGCTGATGTCAAGAGGTTCATTCAACTGGACTCGACTGCCAAGAACATCATCTGTGGTCATCTGACCAAAGGACAGTATGGTCGTGTGAGTGCTCTGGAAACTGCGAAGCTAGTCTAGGACTGGCTCTCCAAGGTCAACGAAGGCGTCTCAACCCAGAGAGACTCAAGGATCAGTGTTCTTCGCAACCTCTTCAACCGCTTCAAGAGAAATGACAATGAGAATGTCCATCTCACATTTGATCGCCTCACTGATATCACAAATGAGCTTCACGCACTCGGCGCCACTGAGATCACCAAGCATGAAATCATCAAGACACTCTTGAGATCACTTGACAGCTCATTCGACACCCTGGCCCTGATGATTCAAGAACGCCCTGACTTCAAGACTCTCGATCCATCTGACATACTTGAGAGGCTCAACACACATGAGTTCTACTTATCTGAGAAAAGAGATATCTATGGTCCCAACTATGGCCGAACTCGCGCTTTGAAGGCAGAGGTTGTTTCCTGATCTGAAGAAGAATCTGACAGCTATTCTGAGGATCCTGAAGACATTGGAAAGGAGCTTGCTATGTTTGTGAAGAAGTTCCAGAAGTTCACCAAAAAGAAAGGCTTCGGAAAGTCTTCAAGATCCAGCTCAAGAAATGATGAAGCTTCCCTTCGTGATCACAAGAAGAGAACATGCCACAAGTGCAAGAAACCTGGTCACTACATCTCTGAGTGTCCACAGTGGGACAATGAGACCAAGAAGAAGAAGAAGAGCAAGGAATATGATTCTGATGACAACAAGAAGAAGAAATCATCAAAGTCTTGTTCAAAGTCTTCATCAAAGTATTCATCACACAAGAAGAGCTCATCTGGCAAGGCTCGTGCTTTTGTTGGCAAGGAGATGGATTCATAGGAGGAGTCTGCTTCTGAGGAGGAAGAGGTGGGTCAGAGGAGGAGTCCGATTCAGGCGTGGCAAGCCTGGCTCTAGCTACTGCTTATGTTGCCAAGTCCATCTTCAACACTCAAGACAATGGCCCCGTCACCAATGCTGATGCTAATGATGAGGATGACTCTGCTCCCACCTACTCCTTCATGGCACGTGGTGCCAAGGTAAACTCACGCGATGCTTACTTTCAAACATCAAGTGAAGATGACTCTGAATGTGAATCTAAACCTAGCTACAAAATACTTGCTAAAATTGCAACTGAACAACAAACTGCTATGGAACATATTCAAAAGTTGTTAGACAAAAGCGATGGCCAGTTGGACGCGGAAATGACCTGATCTCAGTCCTTAATTGAAGACATCAAAAATCTTCATGTTAAGTACGAGGAACTTGAAAGTCGTCATGAAACGCTCTCAACAACTCATGAAAAGCTTTCCTATGATTATCTTCAAAGG
This sequence comes from Triticum aestivum, assembly GCF_018294505.1. Classification (NCBI taxonomy): domain Eukaryota; kingdom Viridiplantae; phylum Streptophyta; class Magnoliopsida; order Poales; family Poaceae; genus Triticum; species Triticum aestivum. The sequence goes on along the minus strand of NC_057808.1, from coordinate 108,086,560 downwards.
AAGCAAGAACTTGAGAACTTGAGAGCGGCTCATGAAGATCTTCAAAAAGAGAATGAGTCACTTCGCGCTCAACAGATTAGTTTCGCTCAGGAAGGATTTGAACCACCATGTCTAAAATGTCTTGAGCGTGATAACACTTTCTCTCTTGCTGGATGTTCTACTGCTGCTAATGTTGCAATTTCTTCAACTGCCGTTGTGGTAACTAACCCCTCTACTAAGGATACCACTACTATTGCTGATGAGAATGCCAGGTTGAAGACATTGCTTGAGACAGGAATGTACAAAAGTCTCAAAGGGCATCAGACACTATGTGATGTCCTCAAAAAGCAGATTCTAAACCGAAACCCTAGGAAAGAGGGTGTTGGGTTCGAGAGGAAAATGAATGTCGATGGTTCTTACTGGAAGCCTGAGCAGTACCTCAAAACCACATGGGTTGCTGCAAAGGAACCTTCAGTGGATCAATCTACCTTATCTGGCTTCACTTGTGCTAACCCGATTATCATTGATGAATCCTTTGATGCAAACTATAAACTGTTTAAGAATCAGAAAGGTGAAGTGTTTGCCAGGTATATTGGTACTAACTGCAGGAATGGGCCACCTATGAAGAAGATCTGGGCGCCCAAAAGTTGTCTTGAGAATCTTCTTGTGAATGTCATCATGACATCACCTGGGAAGAAGACAAACACAAGATCAAAGGCTTCATATGGTCCAAAGGCTTCATATAGACAGAGGACTCACCAGAGTCACCCTAGCGCCAATGTTTTGCAGGGAAACCATACTCAGACTTATGAATATGAGCGTGTTTCGTCAAACCGCTATGTTCATAAGACCAAGAACTAATTTTCTTATTCTTATGAGTATTATTCACCACCTGCAAGGCTATTTGCTAGGGCTCCAAAGCCAAAGTTCTCAGATGCTGCATTTAGACTCATTGCTTCTAAGCCACCCCTGAAGATGTGGGTGGTTAAAAAAAATTAACTCTCTTTTGCAGGGAAAGGTCTCCAGCTAGAAATCAAAGGCGTCTGATGCTTATGCTGGGGACCTAAAACATCTTGTGGGGCGCAAGATAAAATGCCCAAATGGTCTTACTATGTATTTTGTTCCAGGATTCCTTGACAATCATCACGTTTATCCTAACCAAGATCTGAACTTTCATAATCCACTTGTTCGTCAAATGTTTATGCTTCACAATACCCTTGGTGAAGCCTATCCCCCAAACTGCACTGTAGGGTATGACACCAAAGGCTTCAGAATGGATTATGGACAATGGATGCACTAACCACATGACTGGTGATCGAAGTCTTCTGATGGATTCAACCCTACGACCATCTGACAAGAGTCACATCACATTTGCTGGCACTGGTAAAAGCAAGGTATTGGGTCTAGGTAGAGTTGCAATCTCAAAGGACCAGCACACGGATAAAGTGATGCTTGTTGAATCCCTTGGTTTCAACTTAATGTCTGTCTGAATGCTTTGTGACTTGAACATGATTGTGATATTTGGAAAATATCGCTGCCTTGTGCTTATGGAATCTGACAAATCTCTAGTCTTTGAAGGGTATCGAAAAGATGATCGGTATATGGTAGATTTCTTAGTAGGACCACAGTTGGCCATATGTCTTCTAGCAAAAGCTTCAGAGTGCTATCTCTGGCATCAGAGGATAGGGCATGCTGGCATGAGGAACTTGTACACACTCGCGAAGAAGAAACATGTCGTTGGCATCGAGAGAGTCAAGTTCAAGAAGGATCGTCTGTGTGGTGCCTGCGAAGCTAGAAAGATGACTAGGGCCAAGCATCCCTCGAAGACAATCATGACGACGACTCGTCCCTTCGAGCTGCTTCACATGGACTTATTTGGCCCTACTCACTACTCTACCCTTACCACCACTGCTTGCCTCTATGGCTTTGTCATTGTTGATGATTACTCTAGATATACATGGGTGCATATAATCCTCTACAAGAATGAAGTGCAGGATGTCTTCAGACGATTTGCCAATCATGCCATGACGAACTATGGCATCAAGATCAAGCACATCAGAAGTGACAACAGCACAGAGTTCAAGAACACCGGCCTCGACACTTATCTTGATACATTGGGCATCACTTATGAGTTCTCAACTCCATACACACCTGAGCATAATGGCATCATGGAGCGCAAGAACAGAACCATCATTGAGATGGCTCGGACGATGCTTGATGAGTAGACTCCAAGTAAGTTCTCGCCTGAAGCCATTGATACTGCATGCCACGTCATCAACCGTGTTTATCTTCACAAGCTTCTAAAGAAGACATCCTATGAGCTCCTAACTGGTAAGAAGCCAAATGTCAGTTACTTCAGAGTATTTGGTGTAAGGTGGTGGATCAAGGATCCACATCACACTTCAAAATTTGCACCGAAATCACATGAAGGTTTTATGCTTGGCTATGGAAAGGATTCACACTCCTACAGAGTCTTCAACCTCTTCACTATAAAGCGGTTGAAACTGTGGATGCGCGGTTCGATGAGACTAACGGCTCACAAAGAGAGCACCTGCCAAATGTGCTAGATGAAGTCTCACCTAGTGAATCAATCAAGCTTATGGGTACTAGAGAAATCATACCTTCAGAGGCACAGGCTGAAGAAGAAATCATCATTTCTGCACCTAATCAACCTGAAGACACTGCTCAGCCTGAAGCCAATGCTGAAGACGAAGACAATGATCAGCAAGGGCAAATTCTTCGTCCAGTTCATCCTCGTGTTGCAAATGAAGTATAGATTGAGAATATAATTGATAGCATCAATGCACCTGGTCCACTCACTCGTTCAAGAGCAACACAACTAGCAAATTTTTGTGGGCACTTTGCATTTGTCTCTATATCTGAACCCAAGAAAGTTGATGAAGCCTTCATGGAACCTGAATGGATTCAAGCTATGCAAGAAGAGCTTCAACAGTTCGAGCTGAACAACGTGTGGGAATTTGTTAAGCGTCCTGATCCTCACAAGCACAATATCATACACACCAAATGGATCTATCGCAACAAACAAGATGATCATGGTCAAGTGGTCAGAAATAGGCTCGTGTCGTTTCTCAAGGATACACTCAAGTTGAAGGGATTGACTTCGATGAAACATTTGCTCCGGTGGCTAGGCTTGAAGCCATTCGCATACTGCTAGCCTATGCCAACCATCACAACATCCTCCTGTACCAAATGGATGTAAAGAGTGCTATTCTCAATGGCAAGATTGAATAAGAAATGTATGTTGCACAACCACCTGGCTTTGAAGACCCAAAACATCCTGATATGGTATACAAGCTCAACAAGGCACTATATGGCCTCAAACAAGCCCCTCGCGCTTGGTATGACACACTCAAAGACTTCCTGGAGAGAAGGGCTTCAAACCTGGCTCCCTGGATCCCACTCCTTCACGAAGACATATGATGGTGAACTATTTGTATGCCAGATCTATGTGGATGACATCATCTTCGGATGCACTTACAAGAGATACAGTGATGAGTTTGGACACATGATGCAAGAGCAATATCAGATGTCCATGATGGGTGAGCTGAAATTCTTCCTCGGTCTTCAAATCCGTCAGCAAAGCAACGACATCTTCATATCACAAGAGAAATACCTCAAAGATTGCCTGAAGAAGTTTGGAATGCAAGACTGCAAAGGGTACACGACGCCAATGCCAACCAAAGGTCAATTGGGTCCCGACGACAATGGTAAAGAGTTCGATCAAAAGGTATATGGCTCCATGATTGGTTCTTTACTCTATTTATGTGCATCTAGGCCAGATATAATGCTTAGCGTTTGCATGTGTGCCCGATTCCAAGCGAATTCTCTGATATTTGGCTTACACCCCAACACTAGGATTATGGTATCCAAAGGGCTCAGAGTTTGATTTAGTTGGATTATTAGATGCTGATTATGCTGGTGACAAGGTTGATCGCAATTCCATGATACGTCTCCAATGTATCTATAATTTATGAACTATTCATGCTATTATATTATCCATCTAGGATGTTTTATATGAATTTATATGCTATTTTCTATGATTTTTGGGACTAATCTATTAACCTAGAGCCCAATGCCAGTTTTTGTTTTTTCCTTGTTTTTGTGTATCGTAGAAAAGGAATACCAAACGGAGTCCAATTGACGTGCCAATTTTTGATGATTTTTTATGAACCAAAAGAAGCCCCCGGAGTAAAAGACTTGGGCCAGAAGAGTCCCGGGCCATCCACGAGGGTGGGGGGCGCGCCCTACCCCCTGGGCGTGGGCCCCTATCTCATGGATGACTCGGAGACCCCCCTAACTTGCTACCTATGCCAAAAATTCCTATAAATACAAAAATCCCCAGAAATAAACCTAGATCGGGAGTTCCGCCGCCGCAAGCTTCTGTAGCCACCAAAAACCAATCGGGACCCTGTTCCGGCACCCTGCCGGAAGGGGGATCCCTCACCGGTGGCCATCTTCATCATCCCGGCGCTATCCATGACGAGGAGGGAATAGTTCACCCTTGGGGCCGAGGGTATGTACCAGTAGCTATGTGTTTGATCTCTCTCTCTCTCTCTCTCTCTCGTGTTCTTGATTTGGCACGATCTTGATGTATCGCGAGCTTTGCTATTATAGTTGGATCTTATGATGTTTCTCCCCCTCTACTCTCTTGTAATGGATTGAGTTTTCCATTTAAAGTTATCTTATCGGATTGAGTCTTTAAGGATTTGAGAACACTTGATGTATGTCTTGCGTGGGATACCCGTGGTGACAATGGGGAATTCTATTGATTCACTTGATGTATGTTTTGGTGATCAACTTGCGGGTTCCATGACCTTGGGAATCTATGCATAGGGGTTGGCACACGTTTTTGTCTTGACTCTCCGGTAGAAACTTTGGGGCACTCTTTGAAGTACTTTGTGTTGGTTGAATAGATGAATCTGAGATTGTGTGATGCATGTCGTATGATCATACCCACGGATACTTGAGATGACATTGGAGTATCTAGGTGACATTAGGGTTTTGGTTGATTTGTGTCTTAAGGTGTTATTCTAGTACGAACTCTATGATAGATCGAACGGAAAGAATAGCTTTGTGTTATTTTTTACTACGAACTCTTGAATAGATCGATCAGAAAGGATAACTTTGAGGTGGTTTCGTATCCTACAATAATCTCTTCGTTTGTTCTCTGCTATTAGTGACTTTGGAGTAACTCTTTGTTGCATGTTGAGGGATAGTTATATGATCCAATTATGTTATTATTGTTGAGAGAACTTGCACTAGTGAAAGTATGAACCTTAGGCCTTGTTTCCTAGCATTGCAATACCGGTTACACTCACTTTTATCGCTTGTTACCTTGCTGTTTTTATATTTTCAGATTACAAAAACCTATATCTACCATCCATATTGCACTTGTATCACCATCTCTTCGCCGAACTAGTGCACCTATACAATTTACCATTGTATTGGGTGTGTTGGGCACACAAGAGACTCTTTGTTATTTGGTTGCAGGGTTGCTTGAGAGAGACCATCTTCATCCTACGCCTCCCACGGATTGATAAACCTTAGGTCAACCACTTGAGGGAAATTTGCTACTGTCCTACAAACCTCTGCACTTGGAGGCCCAACAACGTCTACAAGAAGAAGGTTGTGTAGTGGACATCAAGCAGTTTCTGGCGCCGTTGCCGGGGAGGTTAGCGCATGAAGGTATATCTTTAGATATTGCAATCGAATCTTTTAGTTTCTTGTTTTATCACTAGTTTAGTCTATAAAAGGAAACTAAAAAATGGAATTGAGGGTGCCTCATATGCTTCATCTTTTTAATGTCTTTCGTGAAAATGATGGGAACGAAAATTGTGCTGAAGTACTAGAAGAAGAATTACATAGAATGCTTGGCATACAATATGTGAATGATGAGCATGATTGCAATGTTGTTAGTATGAATTCTTTGAATACCCATGATGCTAATGATATGCAAAGCCACAAGCTTGGGGATGCTATGTTTGATGAAGATGATATGTTTAGTCCCCCAAGTTTTGATGAGCAAATTTGTTATGATGAAAGCATGCCTCCTATTTATGATGACTATTGTGATGACACGTATGCTATAAAGAATAAATATAACCATGAAACTTGTCATCATGATTTTAATTTTCAATTGGATTATGCTTCACATGATAGTTATTTTGTTGAGTTTGCCCCCACTACTATTGATGAGAATAAATTTGCTTATGTGGTGAGTAGTAAAATTTCTATGCAAGTAGATCATGAAAAGAATGATTTATGTGCTGGTTATATGGTTGAATTCATTCATGATGCTACTGAAAATTATTATGAGGGAGGAATATATGCTTGTAGGAGTTGCAACAATATCAAGTTTCCTCTCTATGTGTTAAAAGATTTGAAGTTATGCTTGTTTTGCCTTCCTATGCTAGTTGATTATTGTTCCCATAAGTTGTTTGCTCACAAAATCCCTATGCATAGGAAGTGGGTTAGACTTAAATGTGCTAGTCATATTCTTCATGATGCTCTCTTTATGTTTCAATTCTTATCTTTTATGTGAGCATCATTGAAATCATCATGCCTAGCTAGGGGCGTTAAATGTTAGCGCTTGTTGGGAGGCAACCCAATTTTATTTTTGTTCTTTGCTTTTTGCTACTGTTTAGTAATAAATAATTCATCTAGCCTCTGTTTAGATGTGGTTTTATGTTTTTAATTAGTGTTTGTGCCAAGTAGAACCTTTGGGAAGACTTGGGTGAAGTCTTTGCGATCTTGCTGTAAAAAACAGAAACTTTTGCGCTCACGAGATTAGCTGCCATTTTTTTACTGGAGAGTGATTTTAGGTTGATTCTTTTTGCAGATGATTAATAGAAAAATTCCTCATGTACACCAATTTATTTCAGAATTGTTTGAGTTACAGAAGTATTCGAATGATACAGATTACTACAGACTGTTCTGTTTTTGACAGATTCTGTTTTCATTGTGTTGTTTGCTTATTTTGATGAATCTATGAGTAGTATCGGAGGGTATGAACCATAGAGAAGTTGGAATACAGTAGATATTACACCAATATGAATTTAGAATGAGTTCACAATAGTACCTAAGTGGTGATTTATTTTCTTATACTAACGGAGCTTACGAGTTTTCTGTTGAGTTTTGTGTTGTGAAGTTTTCATGTTTTGGGTAAAGATTCGATGGACTATGGAATAATGAGTGGCAAGAGCCTAAGCTTGGGGATGCCCCGGATGGCATCCCCTCTTTCGTCTTCGTTCATCGGTAACTTTACTTGGAGCTATATTTTTATTCACCACATGATATGTGTTTTGCTTGGATCATCATTTTGTTTTATTTTGTTTTGCTTGATGTTTGAATAATATCTCAAGATCTGAAATACTTAAATGAGAGAGAGTCCTCGCATAGCTAAATAATTATTTGACTACTCATTGATCTTCACTTATATCTTTTTAGAGTAGTTTGTCATTTACTCGTGTGCTTCACTTATATCCTATGAGTAAATGGTTGAATGAATTGAATATCATAAATCTGAAATATATGTTTCATATGCTTATCCCATGGGGAGTAATGAATTCACATATAGGAATTAGAGGTGGTAAATTTATTGAAGGTTAGCAAACATTGTATTGGCCACTTGAACAATTCATGAAAGAATATTGAAGGAAGAGAGATTTCACATATAAATATACTATCTTGGACATCTTCTCTGATTGTGAGCCCCATTAATTATTTTCAAACCTGAGCAAATTAGTTGAAGTTGGACAAGGAAGACAACATAATAAGTTATGCTTGGGTATATTTGCATAGAAGTTATATTGTTATGGATCCTTTAACATGTGGTGCTTGCTATTTAGAATCCTTTGCTAGCCAAAATATCTGTACTAAGCGGGAATACTGCTTGTGCATCCAAATTCCTGGAACTAAGTTTCTTCCATGAGTGTCCACCATATCTACCTATATGTGGTATTTACCTGCTGTTCCAAGTAAATTTGCATGTGCCAAACTCTAAACCTTCAAATAATAATCTATTTTGTATGCCTGAATCGCTCATCTAGCGACTAGGGGCTGTCAGTATCTTCCATGCTAGGTGGGTTACTCTCACGATGAGTGGACTCCGCTCATCATTCACGAGAAAATGGCTGGTAACTGGGATGCCCAGTCCTATGATCAAAAGATCAAAAAAATTGCAAATAATTTAAACAAAACTCCCCCAGGATTATTGATAGTTGGACGACACCCGTTGTTTCGGACAAGCCGTGGAGTGTGATTGTTGGTGGAGGGGGAGTAAAATCTTTACCTTTCTGTTTGGGAACCGCCTATAATGTATCTAGTATGGAAGATATTGGGAACTCTTGGTCGTTATGTTGACAATGAAAGCATACCTCTCAAAATTATTTTCATCTTTGTTTTAAAGCTTCGAGCTCTGGCACCTCTGCAAATCCCTGCTTCCCTCTGTGAAGGGCCTATCTTTTACTTTTATGCAAGAGTCAGTAGTATTCCTTCTCATTCCAACCTACTTTTTAGTTGGCAAGCATCATGTGATAGGGAAAGATCTAAGCATATATGGCCATTCAAATATATTTGATAATGAATTATTATTGTTGACAATTATCTATATGATAAGTAAGTTGGGAGGCGAAACATTAAGCCCCTATCTTTCTCTGTGTTCAATGGATGCTATTTGTTCTAAAAATATGCTTTGAGTGGTAGCAATCATGTAAGACTATATGATAGTTGAGTATGTGGGATTTGCTAAATCAAAGCTCTTACATAGACCCTTCCTGAAAATAAGATGAATTGCAATTGTTTGATGACTGAGTACGTAGTTTGTTAGTTTTCAAGAAAGTTTATGCTATATGCTTTAACATGTGAATAGCTTGTTACTTGATCATGAAAAGTTTTATGAGATGAGCTATTGTTATGACATATAATGATGCTAGAAAAGGTGATTGAAATTATCATTGATTAAACTTGTGCACCTGCTAGCATTCACACTTCATAAATTATTTCTTTTATCATTTACCTACTCGAGGACGAGCAAGAATTAAGCTTGGGGATGCTGATACGTCTCCAACGTATCTATAATTTATGAAGTATTCATGCTATTATATTATCCATCTAGGATGTTTTATATGCATTTATATGCTATTTTATATGATTTTTGGACTAACCTATTAACCTAGAGCCCAGTGCTAGTTTCTGTTTTTCCTTGTTTTTGAGTATCACAGAAAAGGAATACCAAACGGAGTCCAATTGACGTGCCAATTTTTGATGATTTTTTATGGACCAAAAGAAGCCCCCGGAGTAAAAGAGTTGGGCCAGAAGAGTCCCGGCCCGTCCACGAGGGTGGGGGGCGCGCCCTACCCCCCTGGGCGTGGGCCCCTATCTTGTGGACGACTCGGAGACCCCCCTGACGTGAGACCTACGCCAAAAATTCCTATAAATAAAGAAACCCCCAGAAATAAACCTAGATCGGGAGTTCCGCCGCCGCAAGCTTCTGTAGCCACCAAAAACCAATCGGGACCCTGTTCCGGCACCCTGCCAGAAGGGGGATCCCTCACCGGTGGCAATCTTCATCATCCCAGCGCTCTCCATGACAAGGAGGGAATAGTTCACCCTCGGGGCTGAGGGTATGTACCAGTAGCTATGTGTTTGATCTCTCTCTTCGTGTTCTTGATTTGGCACGATCTTGATGTATCGCGAGCTTTGCTATTATAGTTGGATCTTATGATGTTTCTCCCCCTCTACTCTCTTGTAATGGATTGAGTTTTCCCTCTGAAGTTATCTTATCAGATTGAGTCTTTAAGGATTTGAGAGCACTTGATGTATGTCTTGCATGGGATACCCATGGTGACAATGGGGTATTCTATTGATTCACTTGATGTATGTTTTGGTGATCAACTTGCGGGTTCCGTGACCTTGGGAATCTATGCATAGGGGTTGGCACACGTTTTCGTCTTGACTCTCCGGTAGAAACTTTGGGGCATTCTTTGAAGTACTTTGTGTCGGTTGAATAGATGAATTTGAGATTGTGTGATGCATCGTATGATCATACCCACGGATACTTGAGGTGACATTGGAGTATCTAGGTGACATTAGGGTTTTGGTTGATTTGTGTCTTAAGGTGTTATTCTAGTACGAACTCTATGATAGATCGAACGGAAAGAATAGCTTTGTGTTATTTTACTACGGACTCTTGAATAGATCGATCAGAAAGGATAACTTTGAGGTGGTTTGGTACCCTACAATAATCTCTTCGTTTGTTCTCCGCTATTAGTGACTTTGGAGTGACTCTTTGTTGCATGTTGAGGGATAGTTATATGATCAAATTAAGTTATTATTGTTGAGAGAACTTGCACTAGTGAAAGTATGAACCTTAGGCCTTGTTTCCTAGCATTGCAATACCGTTTACGCTCACTTTTATCGCTTGTTACCTTGCTGTTTTATATTTTTCAGATTACAAAAACCTATATCTACCATCCATATTGCACTTGTATCACCATCTCTTCGCCAAACTAGTGCACCTATACAATTTACCATTGTATTGGGTGTGTTGGGGACACAAGAGACTCTTTGTTATTTGGTCGCAGGGTTGCTTGAGAGAGACCATCTTCATCCTACGCCTCCCACGGATTGATAAACCTTAGGTCATCCACTTGAGGGAAATTTGCTACTGTCCTACAAACCTCTGCACTTGGAGGCCCAACAACGTCTACAAGAAGAAGGTTGTGTAGTAGACATCAAGCCACATCAGGCACATGTCATTTTCTTGGACGATCTCTTGTCTGTTGGTCTTCAAAGAAGCAGAGCTGTGTATCTCTCTCCACTGCTGAATCTGAATACATTGCTGCTGGATCCTGTTGCGCTCAGCTTCTATGGATGTAGCAAACTCTCAAGGACTATGGCATCCACCTGAAGCAAGTGCCACTCTACTGCGACAATGAAAGTGCCATCGAGATTGCCAATAACCCAGTCCAGCACTCGAAGACAAAGCACATTCAGATCTGTCATCACTTTCTCAGAGATCATGTCATGAAGGAAGATATTGATATCATTCACGTCAACACTGAAGAGCAATTGACAGATATCTCCACAAAGCCCTTGGATGAGAAAAGGCTTTGCAAGTTGTGGTGTGAGCTAAATATCTTAGAATCCTCGACTGTCATGTAATTGGACACACATCCTAACGCGTAGACGTGCAACACATGAAGTAACGTAGATCTTCATTCAATGAAGACATACACTCTAAGTGTGAATACATTAACGCGGAATTTTACTTCGGAGCACCACGATAATTGTGGGCCGTGTATGGGTCTAATACTTCCTATATGGTGGGTAACGCCACCACCAAATTCTTGTTTGAAGTGTTTCAATTGGTGTCACAATTGCAAAGTCTTTGCATTTGGTTTGTCTTCAACATTGATTTGACGTCATGTTTATCTTCACAATGTTCAGTTGGTCTTATGCAGATATATACATATATTTGTGTTCTATCCTCTACAACATTCACTTATAGCTATGTCTTCATACTTGAATTTTTGATGTAAGTGAATGTGATCGGACCCTACCCCTTCTATGCTTCTACCTCAAATTCTATCAATCCAAATCATATGCATTCTATTGAAACCTGTCGATTGTCTTCTCTGCATCCTTGTCAGCAGAAGACAAAGAGACAAAAGTTGAAATCCATTTTTTATGCTATATCCTTATTACCGGAGAAGCCGGAACGACCACCCGACAATCCAGGCGTGCGTGGGAACTTGGAACAACTTCCAATATGTTGCATGCATGCCACGTGTCCTTCAGATGTGAACTGCCACGGGCACCTGTGTAATTACGATGTGTTGTCCCTTTCCTTATAAATATACACTCACTACAGTCATTATCTTTTCTTCCACCTCGCCACCTCGTACAAACCCTAGTGCCTCCGCTAGCTCGCGTTGACGCCGGAGACGAAGCGCTTAGATGCCGTGACTTTTTCGACGCCGGCCTCACGCCGGCCGCGGACCTCGTCCTCTCCGCCACCGCCGTAGGTGTCTTTGGCCGCCAAGTTAGGGCGCGGGAGATTGAACTGCTCGGCCTCTCTCTCCACCTCGTCTAGCAGTTCGTCAGCGGTAATTAAAACTTACTTTTTACTGCCCTTTTGATCTGTCAAATCCATCCACTTTAAACAAAAGTAGTTTCTTCACTTTCAAATTTGGATCCATCTTCATCTGCATCTCATATCATGCCAAGTATATTCACTTATGCTTCACAACTAGTTAGATTCCTCACTTGTACTTATTCATGGATTCGTACAAATCTGGAACCGACTATCATCAAATAAGTGAATGTCTTCACACTATGAGGTCAATGTCTTCAAACTGATTTATCTTCAAAATCTTCTAAGAATGCATATGACCTCTTCCCCTTCCCTCGTACCTCTAATGCTGTCACAGGTACATGTCCGTGGGAGAATCCCTTGGTTCTCATAGTCTGCATTCATTTGCAGAGTTCTTACAACGTCATATTCACTCACCTGAAGCCAGTTCCTGTCTGACCAGCAAAAGGAAGCCATTCACTGTCTTGAAGCCGTTCAGTCTGAATATAATGGCAACAGAGAAATCAGCTAGAAAGGGCGGCAGGCAATGCCGTGGAGATACAGCTAAGGATTTACCTCCTGATCTGTTTGAAATGTAGAAGATAGATCCTGAGGAAAGCTATGGCTAGCGCAAGACCCGAATCCAATGGATTCGAAGATATTGGGCAGAAGAATGGTTCAATACAGATTTGTGATTGCTGAATATGCTGAAAAGAACGCTATCAAGCGCCCATGGGGAGATATTCTGTACAGAAATCTGCAGTCCAAGTTTGAAGCCATTGCTCAAGGCTTCTACCCATGCATGGTCCGAGGGCCGAAGCCAGAGAATGCCGACCCATCATCTATGTTATGGTGTCACGAAGACAATCTTTTCAAGCACAACTACCAGTTTGCAAAAGAGTTAGCTGTGAAGAACAAGAAATATCTTGGACTCAACTTCAACCCTGGTCCGTCTGCTCCAAGGGCTAATGGCACACGTGATGCCAATCCAAATGTCATCGGCCCCTTAAACAACTTCGATGGCCTTCTCTCTCACATAACTGCTCAGAGGGCCACTGTGGAGCCATCTGCTGAAGATGCATACTCTGAAGACGCGCCAGCACCACCACAACCGCAAAAGTAGAAAAAAACAAAGGCTTCGAAGCCATCTGCCTCACCAAAAGCTTCGCGTGTGAAGCCATTGGCCACTGCACCTCCTGAACCCAGTGTGCAATCTGAAGATTTGTCTCATGTCTCCAAGAAGATCGAGAAGACAAAGAAAACCATGAAGCCCAAGAAGATTTCTGGGCATGAACTGACTCCTACTGCCGTTTTGTGCAATGAGGATGACACCATTGATCTGTCCAGCGATGAAGATCTTGGTGATGATGCCCTTGAGCTACTGATCAAGAGCAAGCAAGAGCCGGAGGTCTTCAATGATCTGCCCCTCTTTGATGTTGATATACTGAACAACTTCATTGATGAGTGGTTCGACGAATAGAGCATTAGCATTGATGATCTTCAGCTTCCTGTGGACATCAGCGTCACATTTCACGGAGCCATTGCAAATGAGTTGGCCTTGGCTCAGAAGATTGTCGAGCTCAAGAATAAAATTGACTATGAGAAGGCTCACTTCGAGTAGAACATGGCCAAGCTCTGTGTGGCAGATGTTCAGATCTTCAAGAAGATGTTGCATGAGCTCAAGGAATAGTTTCACAAGAAGCGGGAAGAAGCAAGAGGTTCAAGAGAGCGCATGAAGTATTTTGCACAGAAATGTGTTCAAGCACACAATGAGGCTGAGAAGCGCAAGGCTCTTGGGCATCCTGGCATCGACCCCAAGATGGCTGCCAAACAAAAGAAGAAGTCTGTTGAAGCCCAAAGTGAAGCATCCAGGCAGGAAGAACCTCGCATTGTCTTTCCCGCCAGCATGACAGACTCGAAGCCTAAGGTCCCCTCAGCAGCTTCAGAACTGAAGAAGACAAGGGTAGTTGAAGCCGAAGCCAAGAAACGCAAGCACAAGAATGCTTCTGATGATGCACCAACGAAGAAGAAGCTGAAGAACAAAGTATTCAAAGAAAGAGCGTGTTGCGGCCTCTCAGCCCCTCATTGTTGAACCCATCTCTATCGCTCTTCCAGCCACCACCAACAAAGATCGTCGCATTGTGATCCACACGCCTGCTTCCACAGAGGCTCATGAAGATGAAGAAGTTCCAGTTGTTGACCCCATCACAGCTGAAGACATTGGTCGTGAAGACAGTGTAGAAGATGATGAAGTCCTTCCTCAACTTGAGCACCAAATGGTATCATCGCCTGTTCTTACGAACAGCGAACTCATCAGCATTGGACATCCATTGACACCAATCACTCAGGATGATTCATGGGCCGATCGCCCTCAACAAGACACCCCATTCATGATGAGACACCCAGAACACCCCCACCTCAAGTCACCACTCTGGTACTTGATGATGACAACTACATGGTGCAGACCACTCCATCACCACAGGCGTCGCCCGCTTTCCGCAGGCTTTGCAAAGGCCCTAGGCCACAGGTCACCATATCGAGCATTCCGGAAGGGGAAGCGCAACAAAGCTCAGTAGCATGTCAAGTGTTTCCTGAAGCCACCCCTACTGTGAATGTCTCTGAGTCTGAAGCTAAAGCTGCTGAAGACATTCCGGCTGCATTAGCCGATGAAGATCAAGAAACAAGAGAAGAAGAAAGAGTTGCCACAACCCCTGCCTGTGGCACCCTAATCCGCATGGAGGAGGGGGCCTTCGCATGTCAGCCCAGGATAACACCTGACGCACGACAGGTCCATGATACAGCATTCCAGGTACAAGAATATTCATCAAATACATGTATAGAAGATTACATCATTGATGAATACAGTCATCTGGCATAGCTCTAAGGATATTAAAAGGCGGCGTAAGTCTTGGTTTGGCGGCTCATCAACTCTGGCTGGGCTCCACAACTCACAGGACTGGCAAGGTTACGGCCTAGCACGACAGAACAAGCGAACAATTCGGGCATGACCTACAAAACTGGAGTGACATGCCAGGTCAGTACATTGAATGTACTTGCAAGACAACCAAATACATAGCATCCAAACAAAGTAGAAGACAACGCAAGAACCAAGCGCATGCAACAACCTATCTCATATCATTTACTAAACATGGCATGATAAAGATCAACTAAACATGAACAACATCATAGCATCTACTAACATGGCAATAACATGACATATCAAAACATGCTTCTAACATGGCAATAGCTAAACATAGCATATCATCTCAATCATGGCATAATTTAACATATCAATCAAATCATGGCATGGCATCATGAAACTATGCTGAATATAAACTACCGGTCATATCCAATACAGACATAGCATGTTAACTTTATCCAACCATCTCCTGTGCTGCCATGGTTCTTTAAATGCAAACATATTACTCACGCAATGCAACCAAACTTGTGCACCGAGTCTCTCGGACTCTCTTACCAACGGGTTGCCTCGCAACCGAACGGTGATCATGACGTATCACAAACGAAACCATACTCGATTCAACGGGTTACCTTGTAACCAAACGGTGATCACTCACGGATCACAAACGGAACAACACTTGGTTCAACACTCACCGAGACCTCGTCTCGTGATCATATCAACACATCATCGTTATTACTCACGACTGTCTCATAATCCAACTCACCACATTATTTGTTACACATTATTCAACTTAATTATTTCAGGTTTATCCTCCATTTCGACAAAGACCCTATAGTGTGACCTACTACGAACTGTGTTGCTATCGATAGACTTTATAAACACTCTGCCGAGGTAGCGCACTTTACCCACACCACGGAATCCATGGCCTCGTCATCCCATTTAGGTGGACCAACGACATTTCGATGAAACCGAACTACTGCCATGACACTCTCTCGGCCACTCCGACCAACACCCCCTTTTGGGTTCAGTCCTGGGTGGCCCCGTGCCTACCAAAGACACCAACGGCCACCGTCGTGGCAAAACCATAAATGGTCCCAAACGGGGACATGAGCTCAAAACCAAACCCGGGCACACAAGGCTTATGTCCGCCTACCTGATCAGGGTAGCGCGCGCCCATAACCTTCCCTCGTTGGCAGCACCTGCGAGAGGCATGACAATAGATCGCATTAATGCCTTCCCAAAAAGGCAAAATGTGGCTGCACTGAAGAATTTCGATTCGGTGGCACTATGACTCGATCCCATCGATGACGGAGGAGGTTTGTTATTATTAAGTCATATTATTATCTTCTCCGTCATCATGAACATATTTAACATGAATGCAACAATGAGCATGCATCATACAAATACTTTAACAAAATACCTAGCTTCTCAAGTGAACAACTATAGCATAAAGAACATGACACTACCAAGTACTAGCATATCAACGGTGTATTACAATCATCATAACATTTTATAACGATGACATGAAAATAAAGTAGAGTAGTGACATGGCATTATCAATAACAACATTCTAATTAGCATGGCAAAAGATATCATGAAAACACAAGCATGTATGATAAGCATAACGAAATAACTGCAGACGAAAATGATAAGAAACAACTGCAACTACAAACACACAAGGTGCAAGCAAAGTCAACATGCAAGTTCGATCTCATGCTAAGAGGTTGTGGCTTGCCTGGGGGTCAACAAATACTCCGGGAAGAAGTGCGAAACGACCGTGGAAAGATTTGCCGGAAACAGTTCTCTCTCGGAGGGGGCTGTTTACGGGCAAGGGCAAAGTGTTCATTTTCACTATTTGAAAACATAATGAAAATGATACCAACGGGAAGAGCTCGACAAACAGAGAACGTGAGTGCTGGAATCACCTCGATCGGAGTTACGAGCGCAAAGTTGTGGTCATTCGTTCGTTAAGCAGAAATCGAATAAAAATCTATCCATTTCTGGCCTTAACGGGTGAACGTTCACAATTTAGCTGCTTCGGCCGGGGGGGCTGAAAACAGAAAGCGCATTTGAGAAAATACGTTTGCAGAGAATAGAAAGCGTATTCCAGGCAATATGTTTTCAGTTATCATAAAACGTACTACACTGAATACGTCTTCAAGGAAATGAAAACGCACTTTGGTGGATACGTCTCCACTTACGCTGACTGGGCACCTCCTCGACCAATGACAAGCGGGGCCCGTGCAAGGTGGGACCCGCCTGGTTGGTCTTCTTCTTCCTCTTGCGGAGTGCGCCTGGCCGAGGGAGCGGCTCGTCCCGATGGGAAGCGCCGGCGACTCCGGCCACCATATGAGGCGTGTGGCCTATCCAGGTGATCGGGCGGGAGAGGCGCATCCGGTGGAGGTGGTTGCTGCCGCCGAGGAGCATCGGAGAGGGAGCAGTAGGGCCCGTGGCGGAGAGGGGGTTCGTCCGTAGGTGGACACAGCGCTACGGTGGGGAAGAGGGGAGGCCGAGGCCACGGGGAGGCTCGCCGGAGCATGGGGGATGCAGTGGTGGAGGTGGAACAGAGAGGAGGGCTCGGGAGTGCCGAAATCGATGGAGGCCCGAGGCAGCGACCATGGCGATGGTGGGGGTCAGAGAGGGGCTCTGGGCTTGGGGAGGGGGTTGTGTATTGTGAGGATGCTCGGGGCGTGCTTAAATAGCCGCGGGGAGGGCTCGAGGGGGAGGGGAGGAGGTGCCACGCGGCTGGCGACGTGTTCGTGCGTCGGCGACGGCGCAGTGTCGGCAGGCGCGGCCAAGGCTCGCGGGAAGGGGCGGGAAGGCGACGAGGGGGAAGTGGACGAGTAGCAGAGGCTCACGGAGACGAGCAGCGCTCAGAGATGAGAGGAGGAAGAGGACAGAAGCGAGGAAGGCGATGATGGCCACGGAGCTCAATGTTCGGTCGTTGGAACGGCTCGCCGGAGAAGAAAATGGAGGGTGAGAGGAGTCCAGTAGGAAGAGCACGTCGAGGGGGAGCTGTCGGACATTAATGGCGAGGCCAGTGCCGGTCGGAGCAGCGTTGCCGATGAGAATAGTGCGTAGACCACCGTTTTGGCTGGCTGCTCTCGTGGTCACCATGGACAAGGCACGCTCTGGCATTCTACTCCATGCCAAACTATGTCTACAGCGTAGTCCCTCCAATGTAGAGTATTACTACGGTAAAGAATCGGGCATAGACAAAGGGAGCTGAGTAAACTAAGCTTCACAAGTTTGTTATTGCAAACTTGGCCACACTCTAGAGATAAAACCACAGAGGTTAAAAGTTAAATTTGTTGTCTGCGAGGCTTAGGCTAGTAAGAACTATGGTCCTGCTAAGTTTGAGGTGATTTGGACAACTATTTAACATAGTTGCCGTTCAACTGCCAAATCTGGCCCAGAAGCTAAATGAGGAAGGATCACTCACTAGGAGTGATGGATTGGGATGAAAATGATCATGGCAAGGTTATTTGGACATACAGAGATGTTGTAAAAGTTTCAAACCATTTGGAGTTCCCAAAGTGGTACTTGTTTCACAAGCATGTTCTTTGTCCAAAAACTTGGGAAAAATCCTCAGGGCAAATGTCTAACTGAAATGAGCCAAAATTTGTTGGAGCTAGGTTATAGGAGTAGGAGAAGCTCCAGGAAAATTTTCAGCCATAATGGAGCAAGATAAAATACACTTGCTTCACAAACTAAAAATTTGGGCAGAAAACTAGAGTTGCTCCTATGCTCACATAGTTAAATGAAATGAACTGAATTTAGGTGGAGGCTAATGATTTGAGATACTTGAGAAGTTGGAAAAGTTTCATCCCATTTGGAAACTTTATGAAGGTACTTCCTTCACAAAGTTACCATCTGGTCAGAAACTTCGAAAAAATTCACAGGGAGCTAAGATGAAGGGATTGAGCTCATCTTTGGTATCCATGGGTTATTTATCCATGTTAATTACCCTGACAAATTTCAGCTCAATTGGAATTAGTAATAAAGCACTTCCTTTGCAAAATTTCACAGAAGGCAGAAACTTGCATTGGATCATGTGCCCAATTTTTGAACTGAGGAACATGAGATAAGGATGGAACTAATGATTATATAGCAAGGAAAAGCTCCACAATTTATCTGGGAATTTTCTCTTCTATAAAAATAGTATTTCTTTTAGAAAATGGCAGGACTGGAATATTGGCATAAAATAGGAAAAAAGGCAATTTCCCTTATTTAATTATGGCCAATATATTTGCCATAGCTTGGATTAGGCATAAATATCAACTCCACCAATTCTCACGAATTTGGGAGATGGTTAGCTATGCCTTTGGATTTTATTCCTCAGAAAGACAAGAAAAGGAATAAATCACAAATGAAAAATATTGCATAGGGCTTAGCAATATTTTTGCATATCCAGGGTTTTGGAAAGGTAGGAGAGTCTTTGAGAAGAGTTGTAAGATCAACAGATCAAGGGAAATGATGGCTCCTTTGTAAGCACAAAGGAAATATTCAAATTCCAAAAATTGGAATTAGGGTTTTGATGGATTTGAGATGATGCAAATGGGGTCTTGCCCAGTAACAAAGACATGAGCAAGGTTTTGAAAGGTTGAAAATGGCAAGAATTCTCAGAGTCATCCAGCAAACTCAGGAGAAAATTTGAAAAATGATTGCTAGGAAGGAATAACACCACAAAAATTGATAACCCAATTTTTGGGGTTGTTACAACTCTTCCCCCCTTAAAAAGAATCACGTCCTCGAGATTCCTAGGGTTACAGCAACAACGAAAAGATAGCTACTCCGGGGAAAAACCTCTGGGTTAATTTTAACCCTTTGGTCAGATACAGACGAGTTGGGATACCGATAATTGGTACACCCAGGGAGGGATATGGGCAAACAAGGTTATTTCCACGGCTAGGGGCACTCGAGATCAAACTCCCAAAAAATGCAGGATGCACCCCAATGAACAGTGGTTTCACCTGCTGACATGTGGGTCCAGGGCCCACTGGCAGACTCCTTCTACCTCCAGCTTGCTGCTTCTTCTTCATAGCTGCTCCGCGTGCGGCTTGGCGCAGCCCGCATCTAGCTCCTAGGGCGGTGAGGACCCTAGTGCTGTAGTGCGCGGCGTGCACGGTGCCGGTGCAGAGAGCACTCACATCGCGGGCCAGCACCTTATTGGCACTGCTTGCGGATTCGCCTCCTGGACGCCGGTGATCGAGCAACGAGCGGTTCTCCTGGACCTCGCTAATCGTACACCGGGGTTGGTCTATAAAAGACGGCAGTGCGGTCCTCCTCGAACACACCAACACAATGCCGCTCTACTACCTCTTCGGTTTGGGCGAGATCGAGCCAAGCTCCTTCGGCGAGTAGGTGTTCTTGGCGGCGCTGCGGTTGTTCCTAGCGGCGCTGCTGGGCATGCTGATCAGATCATCGATCCTCCTGCCGATACTCATTAGGAATGATCGAGCCTGGAACAACATGCGGCTAAGTGCGGTGGCTCGAGATGCGGGAGATGGTGGTGCACTGGGTGGTCCTCCGCCACGCTTGAACCTCCATCGCTTTGCGCCGGCGGAGTAATCACGTGCAGCGGTGGAGTGGTGATGGCGATGTGCCTGCACCACGCAAGGCAGACAAGATGGTGGTGGTGGAGTCCAGATGCAGGTGAAGTGGCTGCACCACCTTAGGAAGCACACTGGGGTACGGGAAAATTTTGCGGATTACTTCACGAAAAAGTAGGTGTCGAGGTAGAATCGGAGTTGAAATCTGTACTGGATCAAGTGAAATAAAGATGACAGTGTTCCTCTGGAAATGCATTTGGGACGAAGGAAAAATAATTAGAGACGAGGGATTGCCGGATGGAAATGCCTCTACGAGGCTCTGGATTTGAAAATTCGGCACACGGTGTATGCACATATAGATAGGGATATGTGACTTTGCATTCCCCCGAGTACTGCCCGAATGTACTCATGGGTGAACCAAGTATGCGTGTAGTATGCAGTACTAACAAACAGACAGAGGCAATAAACATGCAACACACCAGACAAATCATACTAAAGTGTTTTAATGCTAATGGGCATATGTAATCCTGGTATACATATACCTACACCAGCGCGCATTTTATTATAGACTCGAGATGAGTCAATGTTGTTTAGTGTATGTGATCTACTGATTAAAATCTTGTTAGAAACACATTGCCGACCCTGTCAAACATTTTTGCTTGACAGAGAGACAATCAAAAACAAAACCAACAAACAAGAAAACATACATAAAACACATCATACGAGTTACGAACAGTGCAAGCATACAACAAAGCACGAAAGCGCTACGCGCTAAAAGAAACAACTCACTCCGGGATACATAGTTCTATCCTCACATTGAGGATGAACAGACAGACCAACCTACTCGCAGAAACACCTGACTGCGTGACTGAGGTCATGCAGAGGACTGGCCTTGCTGGGGCTCTTCGGGAGGACGAAGACTGAGCCAATCTCCATCTTCATCGTCCGACACAACTATGGGTTGGGGTTCGACTGTTGGGGGTGTGGCTGAAATTGATCCAAGCAAATGTTGCTGGTGGATTCGGTAAAGAGCCTTGTCGAGGGTGATGATGTTTGGCTTAGGCCACAACACAGGCTGAGAGGGTAGCACTGGTTCAGATGGCGTTGGGTGAACGGCTTGGGATGCAAATTTACGAGCCTCACGATAAGCTTCCGTGACAACTCGTACCACATCGTTGTCCATGGTTCTGAACTCAGCAAGCATCTTGGCAATCATCATCCCCTGAGCAGTGATATATTGCACCAGGCGAGCGATTGTTGGGTCATCTCCCGGAATAGTGGTAGGAGGCTGAATTTCTGCTTCTGTCACCATGGGGAAAAAGCAGAACTCCCGCCTCTCTGCCACTTGCGGGAACTTGGTTCAGAGGTATAGGATAGCCTCCACAGCAGCGGCTTGAATTGCCAAATCATTAGTGGGCATGGCTCTGCCTGAAAAACCAAAGGCTGCCCATCTGCCGCGGGACCTGGGCAGATTTGCACTCTAGCATCATAGCGGTGAAGGTGAGGGACGGGTGCCGATTGGAACACCAGGTAATCGGGGCTAGCATTACAGCCAAAGGCTTTGGTGAGCATCTCAGCAAGAAGAGGTGGAAAGCTTGTATGGTTGACGGTAAAAGTGCAGGTGTAAAACTTGGGAGCTATGAGGGCGCGAGTCATGGCTGGGGTGTTACTAGCTAGGCTTCTCTGTAGGGACATGACTGACTGAGGAGTGAGAGATACGGCTAGCGGAAAGGGGTTTTATAGGCAGCTATGCGGGACATGCCCGCATGGTGTGTCCCCTTTCCCTTAATGGCAAAGGGTAAATTGTGCAGCCGACAAGAAAGGATATGGTTGCTATTCGTTCCACCGATAACTAGGCGGGGACAGCGGGGTGAGGACGTGTCGGTCCCGACTGCGCCAACTGCTGATTAACAGTGGCCATGCCGGGTACCAGGGATGGGACAAATCCCTTAGGGTCATTACGGTTTAATGGTAGCAGTGATCTAATGCCAGGATAACCTATGCCAGCCTGGCTGCTCTGATACCATCTCCTATGGCACCCCGATCCGCATGGAGGAGGGGGCCTTCGCACGTCAGCCCAGGATAACACCTGACGCACGACGGGTCATGATACAGCATTCCAGGTACAAGAATATTCATCAAATACATGTATAGAAGATTACATCATTGATGAATACAGTCATCTGGCATAGCTCTAAGGCTATTGAAAGGTGGCGGAAGTCTTGGTTTGGCGGCTCATCAACTCTGGCTGGGCTCCACAACTCACAGGACTGGCAAGGTTACGGCCTAGCACGACGGAACAAGCGAACAATTCGGGCACGACCTACAAAACTGGCATGACATGCCAGGTCAGTACATTGAATGTACTTGCAAGACAACCAAATACATAGCATCCAAACAAAGCAGAAGACAACGCAAGAACCAAGCGCATGCAACAACCTATCTCATATCATTTACTAAACATGGCATGATAAATACCAACTAAACATGAACAACATCATAGCATCTACTAACATGGCATATCAAAACATGCTTCTAACATGGCAATAGCTAAACATAGCATATCATCTCAATCATGGCATAATTTAACATATCAATCAAAGCATGGCATGGCATCATGAAACTATGCTGAATATAAACTACCGGTCATATCCAATACAGACATAGCATGTTAACTTTATCCAACCATCTCCTGTGCTGCCATGGTTCTTTAAATGCAAACATATTACTCACGCAATGCAACCAAACTTGTGCACCTAGTTTCTCGGACTCTCTTACCAACGGGTTGCCTTGCAACCGAACCGTGATCATGACGAATCGCAAACGGAACCATACTCGGTTCAACGGGTTACCTTGTAACCAAACGGTGATCACTAAGGGATCACAAACGGAACCACACTTGGTTCAACAGTCACCGAGACCTCGTCTCGTGATCATATCAACACATCATCGTGATTACTCACGACTTTCTCATAGTCCAAGTCACCACATTATTTGTTACACATTATTCAACTTCATTATTTCAGGTTTATCCTCCATTTCGACAAAGACCCGATAGCGTGACCTACTACAAACTGTGTTGCTATCGATAGACTTTATAAACACTCTGCAGAGGTAGCACACTTTACCCACACCACGGAATCCATGGCCTCGTCATTCCATTCGGGTGGACCAACGACATTCTGACGAAACCGCAGTACTGCCATGACACTCTCCCGGCCACTCGGACCAACACCCCCATTTGGGTTCAGTCCTGGGTGGCCCCGTGCCTACCAAAGACATCAACGGCCACCGTCGTGGCAAAACCATAAATAGTCCCAAACGGGGACATGAGCTCAAAACCAAACCCGGGCACACAAGGCTTATGTCCGCCTACCTGATCAGGGTAGCGCGCGCCCATAACCTTCCCTCGTTGGAGGCACCGGCGAGAGGCATGACAATAGATCGCATTAAGGCCTTCCCAAAAAGGCAAAATGTGGTTGCACTCAAGAAGTTCGATTTGGTGGCACTATGACTCGATCCCATCGATGACGGAGGAGGTTTGTTATTATTAATTCATATTATTATCTTCTCCATCATCATGAACATATTTAACATGAATGCAACAATGAGCATGCATCATACAAATACTTTAACAAAATACCAAGCTTCTCAAGTGAACAACTATAGCATAAAGAACATGACACTACCAAGTACTAGCATATCAATGGTGTATTACAATCATCATAACATTTTATAACGATGACATGAAAATAAACTAGAGTAGTGACATGGCATTATCAATAACAACATTCTAATTAGCATGGAAAAAGATATCATGAAAACACAAGCATGCATGATAAACATAACGGAATAACTGCAGACGAAAATGATAAGAAACAACTGCAACTACACACACAGAGAAGGTGCAAGCAAAGTCAACATGCAAGTTCGGGGCTCATGCTAAGAGGTTGGCTTGCCTAGGGGTCGACAAATACTCCGGGAAGAAGTGCGAAACGATCACAGAAAGATTTGCCGGAAATAGTTCTCTCTCGGAGGGGGCTGTTTATGGGCAAGGGCAAAGAGGTCATTTTCACTGTGTGAAAACATAATGAAAATGATACCAACGGGAAGAGCTCGACAAACAGAGAACATGAGCGCCGGAATCACTTCGATCGGAGTTACGAGCGCAAAGTTGTGGCCGTTCGTTCGTTAAGCACGAATTGAATAAAAATCTATCCATTTCTGGCCTTAATGGGTGAACATTCACAATTTAGCCGCTTCGGCCAGTGGGGCTGAAAACAGAAAGCGCATTTGAGAAAATACGTTTCCAGAGAATAGAAAGCGTATTCCAGGCAATACGTTTTCAGTTATCAGAAAACGTACTACGCTGAATACGTCTTCAAAGAAATGAAAACGCACTTTGGTGGATACGTCTCCACTTACGCTGACTGGGCACCTCCTCGGCCAATGACAAGCGGGGCCCGCGCAAGGTGGGGCCCACCCGGCTAGTCTTCTTCTTCCTCCCGTGCGGAGTGCGCCTGGCCGAGGGAGCGGCTCGTCCCGACGGCAAGCGCCGGCGACTCCAGCCACCATACGAGGCGTGCGGCCTATCCAGGTGATCGGGAGGGAGAGGCGCATCCGGTGGAGGTGGTTGCTGCCGCCGAGGAGCGCCGGAGAGAGAGTAGCCGGGGCCATGGCGGAGAGTGGGTTCGGCCGCCGGTGGACACAGTGCTACGGTGGGTTAGAGGGGAGGCCGAGGCCACGGGGAGGCTCACCGGAGCATGGGGGATGCAGTGGTGGAGGTGGAACAGAGAGGAGGGCTCGGGAGTGCCGAAATCGATGGAGGCCCGAGGCGGCGGCCATGGCGATGGTGGGGGTCAGAGAGGGGCTCTGGGCTCGGGGAGAGGCTCGGGGAGGGGGTTGTGGACTGCGAGGACGCTCGGGGCGTGCTTAAATAGCTGCGGGGAGGGCTCGAGGGGGAGGGGACGAGGTGGCACGCGGCTGGCGATGTGTCCGTGCGTCGGCGACGGCGCAGTGTCGGCATGCGCGGCCAAGGCTCACGGGAAGGCGACGAGGGGAAGTGGACGAGTAGCAGAGGCTCACGGAGACGAGCAGCGCTCGGAGACGAGAGGAGGAAGAGGACAAAAGCGAAGAAGGCGACGATGGCCACGGAGCTCACTGTTTGGTCGTTGGAACGGCTCGCAGGAGAAGAAAACGGAGGGGGGAAGGAGTCCAGTAGGAAGAGGACGTCGAGGGGGAGCTGTAGGACATTAATGGCGAGGCCAGTGCCGGTCGGAGCAGCGCTGCCGACGAGAACAGTGCGTAGACCACCGTTTTGGCTGGCTGCTCTCGTGGTCACTGTCGGTGTCAAAACCGGCGGATCTCGGGTAGGGGGTCCTGAACTGTGCGTCTAAGGCGGATGGTAACAGGAGGCGGGGGACACAATGTTTACCCAGGTTCGGGCCCTCTCGATGGAGGTAATACCCTACTTCCTGCTTGATTGATCTTGATGATATGAGTATTCCAAGAGTTGATCTGCCACGAGATCGTAGAGGCTAAACCCTAGAAGCTAGCCTATGATTAGGATTGTTCTTGTCCTACGGACTAAACCCTCCGGTTTATATAGACACCGGAGGGGGCTAGGGTTACACAGAGTCGGTTACAAGGGAGGAGATCTATATATCCGAATTGCCAAGCTTGCCTTCCACGCAAAGGAGAGTCCCACCCGGACACGGGACGAAGTCTTCAATCTTGTATCTTCATAGTCCAACAGTCTGGCCAAAGTATATAGTCCGGCTGTTCGAGGACCCCCTAATCCCGGACTCCCTCAGTAGCCCCTGAACCAGGCTTCAATGACGATGAGTCCGGCGCGCAGATTGTCTTCGGCATTGCAAGGCGGGTTACTCCTCCAAATACTCCATAGAAGATTTTGAACACAAGGATCGCGTCCGGCTCTGCAAAACAAATTCCCCATACCACCGTAGAGAGTATATCATTCCACAAATTTGATTTCCTAACAACTTTTCGTGACATCCTGCCGTGGTCTGGTCATTACGAACCGTTTTTTCCAGCCTGCCACTGCACGTGTTGCGAGGCGGTTTTCTTGGCACGTCTTGTCGAAGCAGAGATCTTGTTCCCCTTATCACGGGATTCTCATCAATACGGGTGGGGGTAACCCAATCGTGCTTGTTAGTATGACTCCTCGATTTTAGGCAAGTTCCAAACGGCCACGCGGAGGACGCTTGATATTCGCCCTTTTTATAAAGAGGCCAAGGCCTGTCCTTTTCTTCTCGCGTTCGATCCTTCCCTTCCCCCACCTTGAGTTCCAACACCGAGGGCTCAGGCTAAGTGCTTCAGACCTTCAATCATGTCCGGATCCAACCTTCAAGGCCGGTGGATGATACGTCTCCAACGTATCTATAATTTTTTATTGTTCCATGCTATATTATATTCTGTTTTGGACATTATTGGGCTTTATTATACACTTATATATTGTTTTTGGGACTAACCTATTAACCGGAGGCCCGGCCCAGAATTGCTGTTTTTTTGCCTATTTCAGAGTTTCGCAGAAAAAGAATATCAAACGGAGTCCCAACGGAATGAAACCTTCGGGAACGTGATTTTCGGAACGAACGTGATCCAGAGGACTTGGACCCTACATCATGACTTCAACTAGGAGGCCACGGGGGCGCGCCTACCCCCCCAGGCGCGCCCTCCACCCTCGTGGGCCCCCTGTTGCTCCACCGACATACCGCTTCCTCCTATATATACCTACGTACCCCCAAACTACCAGATATGGAGCCAAAAACCTAATTCCACCACCGCAACCTTCTGTACCCGTAAGATCCCATCTTGGGGCCTGTTCCGGAGCTCCGCCGGAGGGGGCATCGATCACGGAGGGCTTCTACATCAACACCATAGGCTCTCCGATGATGTGTGAGTAGTTTACCTCAGACCTTCGGGTCCATCGTTATTAGCTAGATGGCTTCTTCTCTCTTTTTGGATCTCAATACAATGTTCTCCCCCTCTCTCGTGGAGATCTATTCGATGTAATCTTGTTTTGCGGTATGTTTGTTGAGATCGATGAATTGTGGGTTTATGATCAAGTTTATCTATGAAGAATATTTGAATCTTCTAAATTCTTTTATGTATGATTGGTTATCTTTGCAAGTCTCTTCGAATTATTAGTTTGGTTTGGCCTACTAGATTGATCTTTCTTGCAATGGGAGAAGTGCTTAGCTTTGGGTTCAATCTTGCGGTGTCCTTTCCCAGTGACAGTAGGGGCAGCAAGGCACATATTGTATTGTTGCCATCAAGGATAACAAGATGGGGTTTATATCATATTGCATGAGTTTATCCCTCTACATCATGTCATCTTGCTTAAAGCGTTACTATCTTCTTATGAAATTAATACTCTAGATGCATGTTGGATAGCAGTCGATGTGTGGAGTAATAGTAGTAGATGCAGGCAGGAGTCGGTCTACTTGTCTCGGACGTGATGCCTATATACATGATCATACATAGATATTCTCATAACTATGCTCAATTCTGTCAATTGCTCAACAGTAATTTGTTCACCCACCGTAAATACTTATGCTCTTGAGAGAAGCCACTAGTGAAACCTATGGCCCCCGGGTCTATTTTCCATCATATTAATCTTCCAACACTTAGCTGTTTCCGTTGCCTTTGATTTTGCTTTTATTTTACTTTGCATTTTTATCATAAAAATACCAAAAATATTATCCTATCATATCTATCAGATCTCACTCTCGTAAGTGACCATGAAGGGATTGACAACCCCTTATCGCGTTGGTTGCGAGGATTTATTTGTTTGTGTAGGTGCGAGGGACTCGTGCGTGGCCTCCTACTGGATTGATACCTTGGTTCTCAAAAACTGAGGGAAATACGTACACTACTTTGCCGCATCACCCTTTCCTCTTCAAGGGAAAACCAACGCAGTGCTCAAGAGGTAGCAAGAAGGATTTCTGGTGCCGTTGCCGGGGAGGCTTACGCAAAGTCAAGTCAAGATTTGAATCCCGACAACGAGCCATTTCTAGCGCCGTTTCCGGGGAGTCTACGTAAAATTCAACATACCAAGTACCCATCACAAACCCTTATCTCCCGCATTACATTATTTGTCATTTGCCTCTCGTTTTCCTCTCCCCCACTTCACCCTTGCCGTTTTATTGGCCCTCTCTTTTCCGTCCGCCTTCTTCTCTCTTTTTGCCCCTTGCCGTTATGTCTGAAATTGGGGAAATTATTGTCGATGTGGACAATAATAATATCATGGAAAATTCTGATGCTCCTGCTGAAGAACCCCCTATCTTACATACAAAAAAATTCCGAATTGGTAGTGGTAACATTATTGGAAAAGGAGTTATCCAAGATTTCTTTACTTGTGCTGGTGCTTTGCCTTCTATGGGTAGTTCTATTCTTCATAGAACTAGTAGTCTTGCGGACGCTATCGCCATGCTTGTAGTTGAACTTGAAAGACAATTTATGCACATGCATCCCTGCATACAGAGGATTTTCCTAGAATTTTCTAACATTGAGCATTCTTCTGTTAAGCGGGCCGCTACTATATTTTTGGCTCATGAGTTCAGATTTATTATAAAAGAGGCCAAAGAAATCTTTGCGCATTATAGGGTGGACACTGGACGTCCTCCCATAGAAACTATCTTATTTGATCAAGAGGAAATAATGCGTTTTCAATCTCTAGATTATGTTGCTTTTAATGAAAACCTTAGAAAAAAGGTTCCTACCAATATTCTAGTTGATAGAATTCCTGAACTTAATGATGATTTTGCTATTCGAAATAATGAGCTAGGATATTCTCTCGAATATAGGCTCACCAAGTTCTGTCAAAAGAACGCCTATAATGATGAATTGGTTGTGCAATTGGAAGGGCCGAAGGAGGAAGCTATACCTCCTAAGGTTTATCTTGGGGACTTCTGTCCCATTAAATTTAGCCCTTTTGATTACTTTTGCTTGCCACAAAGAAAGCTTGCTGCCGAACGTAGAGAGTATGAAATGAGTTTTAATGATCTATCTTATTAAGATGGCAATACCTAGATCTATCCTTGCTTTTATGCCTAGCTAGGGGCGTTAAACGATAGCGCTTGTTGGGAGGCAACCCAATTTTATTTTTAGTTTTCTGCTTTTTGCTTCTGTTTAGGAATAAATATTTGATCTAGCCTCTGGTTAGATGTGTTTTTATGTTTTAGTTAGTGTTTGTGCCAAGTTTAACCTATAGGATCTTCTTGGATGATAGTTATTTGATCTTGCTGAAAATTCCAGAAACTTTCTGTTGACGAAAATAATTGTTAAAAATCACCAGAACGTGATAAAATATTGATTCCAATTTCTGATGATCAATAAAAAAATTGTCTAGGTCTTCCTATTTTTTCTGGATTTTTGGAGTTCCAGAAGTTTGCGTTAGTTACAGATTACTACAAACTATTCTGTTTTTGACAGATTCTGTTTTTCTTGTGTTGTTTGCTTATTTTGATGAATCTATGGCTAGTAAAATAGTTTATGAACCATAGAGAAGTTGGAATAAAGTAGGTTTAACACCAATATAAATAAAGAATGAGTTCATTACAGTACCTTGAAGTGGTCTTTTGTTTTCTTTCGCTAACGGAGCTCACGAGATTTTCTGCTGAGTTTTGTGTTGTGAAGTTTTCAAGTTTTGGGTGAAAGATTTGATGGATTGTGGAACAAGGAGTGGCAAGAGCCTAAGATTGGGGATGCCCATGGCACCCCTAAGATAATCTAAGGACACCTAAAAGCCAAAGCTTGGGGATGCCCCGGAAGGCATCCCCTCTTTCGTCTACTTCCATCAGTAACTTTACTTGGGGCTATATTTTTATTCACCACATGGTATGTGTTTTGCTTGGAGCGTCTTGCATGATTTGAGTCTTTGCTTTTTAGTTTACCACAATAGTCCTTGCTTTACACACCTTTTGAGAGAGTCACACTTGATTCGGAATTTATTAGAATACTCTATGTGCTTCACTTATATTTTTTGAGCTATATAGTTTTTGCTCTAGTGCTTCACTTATATCTTTTAGAGCACGGTGGTGGATTTGTTTTATAGAAACTATTGATCTCTCATGCTTCACTTATATTATTTTGAGAGTCTTAAAATAGCATGGCAATTTGCTTTAATTAATATCATGAGAAATTTGATGCTTGATAATTGTTTTGAGATATAAAGGTAGTAATATCATAGTTGTGCTAGTTGAGTAATTGTGGAATTGAAAAATACATGTGTTGGAGTTTGTGATTCCCGTAGCATGCACTTATGGTGAACCGTTATGTAACGAAGTCGGAGCATGAAGTATTTGTTGATTGTCTTCCTTTGTGTGGCGGTCGGGATCGCGCGATGGTTAACTCCTACCAACCCTTCCCCTAGGAGCTTGCGTAGTAGTACTTTGCTTCGAGGGCTAATAAATTTTTGCAATAAGTATACGGATATTCCTTTTTGCTCCTACGTGCATATGCACCCATTGTCGAAATACACATTTCGAAAAGTTGAAAAATTCGGAACAAAAATCCCGCGTGTATATCCGGACATTTTATGTCCGTTCACAAGGTTTCGGTGAAAAATGACATTTTTTGTGGCTTGTGTAAAAAAGACAATTTCTGATGCTTCATTCTAACTATTCACGAGGCATTTCTTTATCTTTTTTACACAAGCCACAAAAAACGTCATTTTTCACCGAAACCTTGTGAACGGACATAAAATGTCTGGATATACACGCGGGATTTTTGTTCCGAATTTTTCAACTTTTCAAAATGTGTGTTTTCGACAATGGGTGCATATGCACCTAGGAGCAAAAAAGCCGCGTCCGTATAGGATATGAGTTCTTTATGACTAATGTGAGTCCATGGATTATACGCACACTTACCTTTCCACAATTTTCTAGCCTCTTCGGTACCGCGCATTGCCCTTTCTCACCTTGAGAGTTGGTGCAAACTTCGCCGGTGCATCCAAACCCCGTGATATGATATGCTCTATCACACATAAACCTCCTTATATCTTCCTCAAAACAGCCACCATACCTACCTATCATGGCATTTCCATAGCCATTCCGAGATACATTGCCATGCAACTTTCCACCGTTTCATATATCATGACATACTCCATTATTGTCATATTGCTTTGCATGATCATGTAGTTGATATTGTATTTGTGGCAAAGCCACCATTCATAATTCTTTCATACATGTCGGTCTTGATTCATTGCATATCCCGGTACACCGCCGGAGGCATTCATATAGAGTCATATTTTGTTCTAAGTATTGAGTTGTAATTCATGAGTTGTAAGTAAATAAAAGTGTGATGATCATCATTATTAGAGCATTGTCCCAAGTGAGGAAAGGATGATGGAGACTATGATTGCCCCACAAGTCGGGATGAGACTTCAGACTAAAAAAAAGAGGCCATAAAAAAGAGAAAAGGCCCAAATAAAAAAATGATGAGAGAAAAAGAGAGAAGGGACAATGTTACTGTCCGTTTACCACACTTGTGCTTCAAAGTAGCACTGTGATCTTCATAATAGAGAGTCTCTCATTTTGTTACTTTCATATACTAGTGGGAAATTTCATTATAGAACTTGGCTTGTATATTCCAATGATGGGCTTCCTCAAATGCCCGAGGTCTTCGTGAGCAAGCAAGTTGGATGCACACCCACTTAGTTTCTTTTTGAGCTTTCATACACTTATAGCTCTAGTGCATCCGTTGCATGGCAATCCCTACTCCTCGCATTAACATCAATTGATGGGCATCTCCATAGCCCGTTAATTAGCCTTGTTGATGTGAGACTTTCTCATTTTTTGTCTTCCCACATAACCCCTACCATTATACCTTATTCCACCATAGTGCTATATCCATGGCTTGCGCTCATGTATTGTGTAAGAGTTGAAAAGGCTGAAGCGCGTTAAGAGTATGAACCAATTGCTTGGCCAAAACCGGGGTCGTACATGATATGAATATTTTGTGTGGGGAAGATGGAGCATAGCCAGACTATATGATTTTGTAGGGATAACTTGCTTTGGCTATGTTATTTTGATAAGACATAATTGCTTAGTTAGTATGCTTGAAGTATTATTGTTTTTATGTCAACATTAAACTTTTATCTTGAATCATATCAAATCAGAACATTCATGCCACAATAAGATGGATTATATTGAAATTATGCCAAGTAGCATTCCTCATCAAAAATTCTGTTTTTATCATTTACCTACTCGAGGACGAGCATGAATTAAGCTTGGGGATGCCAGATACGTCTCCAACGTATCTATAATTTTTGATTGTTCCATGCTATATTATAGTCTGTTTTTGACATTATTGGGATTTATTATACACTTCTATATTGTTTTTGGGACTAACCTATTAACCGGAGGCCCAGCCCAGAATTGCTGTTTTTTGCCTATTTCAGACTTTCGCAGAAAAAGAATATCAAACGGAGTCCCAACGGAATGAAACCTTCGGGAACGTGATTTTCGGAACGAACATGATCCAGAGGACTTGGACCCTACGTCAAGACTTCAACCAGGAGGCCACGAGGTAGGGGGCGCGCCTACCCCCCCAGGCGCGCCCTCCACCCTCGTGGGCCCCCTGTTGCTCCACCGACGTACTGCTTCCTCCTATATATACCTACGTACCCCCAAACTACCAGATACGGAGCCAAAAACCTAATTCCACCACCACAACCTTCTGTACCCGTGAGATCCCATCTTGGGGCCTGTTCCGGAGCTCCGCCGGAGGGGGCATCGATCACGGAGGGCTTCTACATCAACATCATAGCCTCTCTGATGATGTGTGAGTAGTTTACCTCAGACCCTCGGGTCCATCGTTATTAGCTAGATGGCTTCTTCTCTCTTTTTGGATCTCAATACAATGTTCTCCCCCTCTCTCGTGGAGATCTATTCGATGTAAACTTCTTTTGCGGTGTGTTTGTTGAGACCGATGAATTGTTGGTTTATGATCAAGTTTATCTATGAAGAATATTTGAATCTTCTGAATTCTTTTATGTATGATTGGTTATCTTTGCAAGTCTCTTCGAATTATCAGTTTGGTTTGGCCTACTAGATTGATCTTTCTTGCAATGGGAGAAGTTCTTAGCTTTGGGTTCAATCTTGCGGTGTCCTTTCCCAGTGACAGTAGTGGCAGCAAGGCACGTATTGTATTGTTGCCATCGAGGATAACAAGATGGGGTTTATATCATATTGCATGAGTTTATCCCTCTACATCATGTCATCTTGCTTAAAGCGTTACTCTGTTCTTATGAACTTAATACTCTAGATGCATGCTGGATAGCGGTCGATGTGTGGAGTAATAGTAGTAGATGCAGGCAGGAGTCGGTCTACTTGTCTCGGACGTGATGCCTATATACATGATCATACCTAGATATTCTCATAACTATGCTCAATTCTGTCAATTGCTCAACAGTAATTTGTTCACCCACTGTAAATACTTATGCTCTTGAGAGAAGCCACTAGTGAAACCTATGGCCCCCGGGTCTATTTTCCATCATATTAATCTTCCAACACTTAGCTATTTCCGTTGCCTTTTATTTTGCTTTTATTTTACTTTGCATCTTTATCATAAAAATACCGAAAATATTATCCTATCATATCTATCAGATCTCACTCTCGTAAGTGACCGTGAAGGGATTGACAACCCCTTATCGCGTTGGTTGCGAGGATTTATTTGTTTGTGTAGGTGCGAGGGACTCGTGCATGGCCTCCTACTGGATTGATACCTTGGTTCTCAAAAACTGAGGGAAATACTTACGCTACTTTGCTGCATCACCCTTTCCTCTTCAAGGGAAAACCAACGCAGTGCTCAAGAGGTAGAAGTGGATGGCCTCCTCTGTCACAGAGGAGGACATCAAGAAGCTAAGAGAAGCCAGGTATCTGACCGCCGAAATCTCACATAGGCTGCCTGCTCAAGGGCAGGTCATCCCCACTCCCGAACCCAACGAGAGTGTCGTATTTGTTTCCCACTTCCTCCGAGGGCTAGGCTTTAGTCTTGATCCCTTTGTTAGAGGGCTTATGTTCTATTACGGGCTTGATTTCCACGATCTAGCTCCAGATTCCATCCTTCACATCTCGTTGTATATCGTCGTGTGTGAGGCCTTCCTCTACATCACCCCACACTTCGGCTTATGGCTCAAGACCTTCAATGTGAAGCCGAAGATGATCGATGGGTGACACGCAAAATGCGGAGGTGCCATAATAAGCAAAGGCGCCGATGCTCCATGGCCAAAGGGTTCCTTCCCGGAGATGTCCAACTTATGGCAGCGGGAGTGGTTTTACATCACAGCTCCCCGAAGTACTAAGTGGGTAGCTGCGCCGCCTTCCGTTCGGGCCCCCTGCCACAACTGGCGTCATGGGTCAACAAGGGGCTGGACTGGGGGCCAGTTAATGACGTGCCGACATTGCGAAGTCGCATCCGAGATCTCCTCAAGAGCGATGTCAGTCTTGTCAAGTTAATGCAAGTTATGCTAGTTCGTCGGGTCCTGCCATGCAAACGTCAATCTCTCCGTATGTGGGAGTTCAACCCGGAAGGACCGCGAACTATTCAGCAATTCTTCGGCGTGACGCTCGAAGAGATGTATGGATTGTTCTTCGGATCACGAATAAAGTGTCCGGACACCACCGAGGATGCGGGTCTCAACTGCAATCGTCTAGATACCCACGTAAGTAATTCTGCGGCCGAACATGCTATCTTTTTATTTGTCACAACATCATTCTGAAAAAATCGCTCTTGGCCAGGACTGGATAAGAAAGGCGAAGATGATTAGGTGTTCGGCCCCCCTTCCCGAAGGCTCACCGGATCCTGTACTAGCCAGGATGCTTGAGCACACACCTTATCAAGTGCCATCAGGGGAAGATAAAGGGAGGAATAAAGAAGCTGAAAGCGGGCCTCACGCATTACTTATCCTAACCGGGGGAATTAGTGTCTCTGCGAAGGAGGATAATCGGGGAGAAGAATCTGGAATCCCTTCTCCCCAAGGAAGGAAAAGGACCGCCTCTGAAGACTTGGAAACGAGGGTTTTGAAACGAGGGAAGAAACCTTCGCCAGGGGGCCCTGCCCCGGAGGCATCCTTACCGCACAGTGCCCGCAAGGGGGTCAGCCCTCCACCGAGCTATAAGTGAACAAGAGTACTTTTGGTAAATATATCCTGCTTTATTTCCGAGGACAATAACCGAGACGTATGTCTTACAGTCCGGATCGTAGCCCTTCTCGACAGAGTTCGTCTTCGGGGGATATTCTTCCGGAGATGATGGAGAGCGAAATGCCTCCCCCTGTCTCCCTGCCTCGTGGGGCGGACGACCCAGAGGTGTCGTCACGGAGGATTTCTCCTGATCTGCCAAGGCCAGAAGGTAACCCTTCGGCCACCCAAAGTCCAGAGTATTCGGCTCCTAAGGAGAGCAACAGAAAGAGTCCGGGACTGTCCGGTGCACAACCGGATGCACTGATGGGTCTTCTGGAGCAAGCGGCTATCTCAGAGGTGCATTGTACTTTAATGGGTACGGTGGTTGAGAGGATTTCATCCGCCAAAAGTGGGTTGCATGAAGCTTTTACGAGCCTGCTAAGAGGCTTTGAGGTACGCAAAGTAATGTATATATTTTTTGACAGTACCGCACACGCTAGGAGTGCCCTATATAGATAGTAGCCCCTGAGACTCTGGTTGCTGTCCAGAGGCGGCGAACAGAGGATCATAGTCCCAGGTAATGATCATGCTGCTTTCATGTGCAGGCGGCTGAGGGTCCGGTGGCTGGCTGGACTGGTGAGTTTGCCGAACTGAGGCGGCAGCTTGATGCGGCAGATGCCGACATCGCGCTTGTGAACAAGCGGCTTGACGAGGCACAGGGTATGTATTTTCGGGTGGTCAACAGATATTAATAGGAGCATGATGCTAGTATCTATAATATGCTTGTGACTGCAGATGGAGCTGCCGCCGTGGAGACCCTTCAGGCGGAACTTGCCCGAGACAAGGAACAAGCCAGGAGAAGTGATGCGGCCGCCCTAAAGGCGGCCGAAGAGTTAAGAGCCGAACAGGCTGCTCATCGCCAGAGCAAAGATAAAATAGCCAAGATGGCTGTTGAGCTGCCGGTATGAGCTTCTTGAAAAGGAAAGCCAAGCGAAAGCGGCGGACCTGAAGAAAGCCATGGAAGCAGCCAAGGAAACCCGCTCTAAAATGAGAGGTGCGAAGGAGGAGCTCCGTCAAGCTGGAGATATCACGGCTGGGAAGCCCTTTTTGTTGCGGACGAAGTTCGGAGATCCAAAGTATGCCCCTCTGGATCAATTATGGAGTGCTACAGACGCGTACTTGGACTTGGCAATGAGTGTTGCTGATGCGACTGAGTTTTTCAAAGATCAGAAAGATCATGAAGTTGAAAGGTTGTTTTGGTCGCAGTTCAGTGCTCCAACACGTCCGCTGCTGTTAAATGAACAAATGGCCGAGTGGGCCGAGCTCCATAGGTTGTCCGAACTTGCCATGAGTTCTGTCGTGGATTATCTTTGGCCGAAGGGACCAAGGCCGAATAGTTATTTTGGTTTAGTGCAACGATTCCTTGGTGCTGTGTCGCATATCGGCGCGGTAAAGAGGTCGGCGTGCATAGAGGGTGCGCGGATGGCTCTTGCCCGTGTTAAGACATACTGGGCAGAGATGAAGGCCACCGCTATTGCAACCCGGGGTCCGGCCGTAGGCCAGGTCTCGGCCGAGCACTATTTTGAAGTAGTCCTAGAAGGCGCTCGTTTAATAGAGGCTCAGTGCTCGAAGAGTATCATGTTCGAGTGACATGTATCCCAATTGTAAAAACAATGCTATTTGGATTATAAAGGCTGTGTTTATACTTTTGCCTGAAAGTATTATGATGCCTCCTGTGCGGCCATTTATGTATGTATATAACCTGAAAGTTTGCAGTCGTCAGCTTCAGCCCCAACGCATATAATGCGGGGGTGTTCAGAAAAGCGTGTATTCACACTTGATCCAACGTCTTGGTCCATTAAGGAGGTGATAGCGCGGCGAACAAGGCAATCGGACTATATAGCTTTAACACTTTCACTTAGCCATAGGAGTTTGACGGCGGGGCTACTATATAGCCCATGGTACTTCTGCGCTCATCCGAATACGGTGCGCGTACATACATGACCGGGAAACCGGCCCTTCATTAATGCGGAGGAATCGTGAAGATTCCGCTGAGTCATCGAGTGGTTGACCAGTCTCGCGCTTTATCATCACAGTCAGTTTTCGGCTTTCTCTACTAAGGTGCTCATCCAGATGAACCAGGGCACAATTGCAGTACTTCTCCCGGTGCCACCTTAGCCGATAGAGCGGAACGTAAGGTAGCAAAACACGGGAGCCGGGCAAACCCAACTATTGACCAAAGACATGATTCGGAGCTGATGCATATAAGGCCAAACTCACGACGCCGAACACTCCCTAAGGTATTCGGACTTTACAACATATGCTGGGCTGAGTAACGCCCTCGATAATGAGCCCTGAATTTCCAGGTATGTGCATTAGTCTGACGTGACGAAATGCCAATAACGCCCGCATCCCTCTCGGTTGTGTTGAGTATCCGGAGGGTGTGAAGCAACAAGAGACAGTAAAAAAGGTTTACACAGGGTCTTAATCTAAAAATAAACCTTTGAGCGGGGCCCTGCTGCACGTCTGCGCCTGTGTCTCCGTTGTGCCATATCCTGGAAGGGTGTAGCACGATGACCATCTATAAAAGAGAAAAACCCAGGTGAAAGTCTTCGTGCGAAAAATTGGTTATTCTTAATGAACCATTAAAATGCAAACTAAACAGGGTCAAGCCGAACTGTAGTCCTTTTTACATGCGGGAAGCCCCTAGCACCACCTATGGGGGTATATCCATCAACCCAATCTAAGGTTTATCTGAGCTGTTACAACTAGTGGTGCGCCGGACTTGTCTAGCCGTGTCCGCGGTCTTGACTACCGATCATTTATTCTGGTTGGCGAGGCCCTTCAGTGTTCGGCTGCTAGAGCCACCACATATTCCTCCGCGCGTCAGGAACGCTCTGTGTTTCCGCTGACTATGATGATGCCACGTGGACCGGGCATTTTAAGCTTAAGATAAGCATAATGCGGTACTGCATTAAAACGAGCGAAGGTCGTTCTTCCGAGTAGTGCGTGATAGCCGCTTCGGAATGGAGGGATCTCGAAGGTTAATTCTTCGCTTCAGAAGTTGTCGGGAGAACCGAATACAACCTCCAGTACTAGAGAGCCCGTGCAACAGGCCTCTGGGCCTGGTATTACTCCTTTAAAGGTAGTATTGCTTTGGCTGATTCTTGTCGGGTCTATCCCCATTTTGCGGACGGTATCCTGATATATCAGATTAAGACTACTGCTGCCGTCCATAAGGACTTGGGTGAGATGGTATCCGTCAATTATTGGGTCTAGCACCAAGGCAGCTAATCCTCCGTGCCGGATACTAGTCGGGTGATCCCTGCGATCAAAAGTGATCGGCAGGCCGACCAAGGGTTGAACTTGGGGGTGACGGGCTCCACGGCGCATACGTCTCGGACTGCGCGTTTGCTCCTCCTCTTCGGTATGTGAGTTACGTGAATCATGTTCACTGTTTTGACCTCTGGTGGGAATTTTTTCCGTCCCCCAGTGTTCGGCTGGCGAGGCTCATTCTCGTCTTCACTTGGTGTCTCCCTCCCCTTGTGTTCGGCGTTTAGCTTGCCGGCTTGCTTGAAGACCCATCATCCTCTGTTGTTGTGATTTGCAGGTTTGTCGGAGGTGCCGTGAATCTGACATAATCTGTCTAGAATCTTGTTTAGACTGGACGGTCCATCTCTGCTGCCTTTAAATGGCTTTTTCCGTTGACCGGGTCGAGAGCCCCTAAATCCGGCGTTTACCGCCATGTTGTCTGGGCTATCTTCATTGTTTCGACGCTTGATTTTATTGCGTCGCGGTTTCCCGTTGCCATCCCTGACTTCGGATGTGCCTGAGTTGCTGGTGCCGCTACGGGCCAGCCAACTATCTTCGCCCGCGCAAAAGCGGGTCATAAGGCTTGTTAGGGCTGCCATTGTCCTCGGTTTTTCCTGGCCGAGGTGTCTGGCGAGCCATTCGTCCCGGACACTGTGTTTGAAAGCCGCTAAGGCTTCGGCATCCAGGTAGTCGACGATTTGATTCTTCTTAGTGAGAAATCTGTTCCAAAGCTTTCGGGCTGACTCTCCGGGCTGTCTAATTATATGACTTAAATCGTCTGCATCCAGAGGTCGGACATAGGTCCCTTGAAAATTAGCCCTAAAAGCGTCCTCAAGCTCTTCCCAACTTCCGATTGAGTTTTCGGGGAGGCTTTTCAACCAGTGCCGAGCTGGTCCTTTCAACTTAAGGGGCAGGTATTTGATGGCGTGGAGATCATCTCCGCGAGCCATGTGGATGTGAAGGATAAAGTCCTCAATCCAGACCCCAGGGTCTGTCGTTCCGTCGTATGCCTCTATGTTCACGGGTTTGAATCCCTCTGGGAATTCGTGATCCAGCACCTCATCGGTGAAGCATAGGGGGTGCGTGGCACCCCTGTATTTGGATGTGTCATGGCATTCTGACGGTTGTCGTGTTCGGTTGTGATTCCGAGCTCTTATTCGGTCAGTATAGACGTTTGGGCGGCCATGATTCTGTGCCGGAATGCGCTTCCTAGATCCGTAGATGGACCTGGCCATACCAGCTTTTTTGTGCAGGTCCTCACGTAGATCGTGTGCTAACTTGTGTGCGACGTCGTTAGCCGCCCTGTCGCAGCCACGGGGTGGTCGATCCGGCTGATCGGCCGTTTTATTTTTCGACTGAATGGGCTCTAAAGCCTCGTCATCGAATTCAGGCAGCAGCTTGCGCTTTGGATAGCTTTTTGTGTGGCGACTGCCACCGTACTTTTCTTCAGTGTCAAGCACTTTGTTCCATCTGCTGTTGAGCGTATTCTGTGCGGCCTTAAGCCTTTGCTTCTGCTTCTTCAGACTCCTCGCGGTGGCAATAAGCCTTCTATGGAGGTTCTCTTGTTC
The DNA here is from genome assembly GCF_018294505.1 of Triticum aestivum. Taxonomy (NCBI): domain Eukaryota; kingdom Viridiplantae; phylum Streptophyta; class Magnoliopsida; order Poales; family Poaceae; genus Triticum; species Triticum aestivum. The sequence continues at coordinate 108,045,987 of NC_057808.1, read as the reverse complement.
CAAGTGCCTTTCCGGGATGATGTGTGCATCATCGTCCGGACTGTTCTCATCTCCGGAGACAGGTTGATGAGCTTGACCCTCGGCGTCGCCGTGATCGGACAACGGTTCTGTACTATGTTCGCCGTCCGCTGGCTCATCCTGCTTCATCGCTGGGTCCATGTGGTTGTCATTTCCTTTCGAGTCGACCGGGGTATTATTCTTTCTTGCGCTGTTGTCGCTGTTTTTGCTGAGGCGGGATTTGGAGCGGCGCCTACGTCGTCGCTTTGGTTGCTTCTCGAGGGAACTATCCTTCTCTGCTTCCTCCCGTTCCTCGTCATTGTTTTCTTTGGGTGTATCCACCATGTGTATATCGTATGATGAAGTGGCTGTCCAGCGCCCTGTGGGCGGTGGTTCCTGTTCCTCTCCTGCATCGTCGTCCATACCGTCGATGTCTTCGGAGTCGAAATCAAGCATGTCGGTTAAGTCGTCGACAGTGGCTATTAAGTGGGTGGTGGGTGGGGAGCGAATTTCTTCGTCGTCTGCTTCCCACTCGAGCCGGACATAGTTCGGCCAAGGGTCTCCTGACAAGGAGAGAGACCTCAATGAATCTAGCACGTCGCCCAAGGGCGAGTGCTGAAAAATATCCGCGGAGGTAAACTCCATGATCGGTGCCCAATCAAATTGGATAGGCACGGACGCAGGCGGTTCGGAGCCCGTGGCCGGGGACGAATCCAAGGGTCCGGCAACACAGGTCTCATAGGAGGTGAAGTCAGTATTCAGCTCTATCGCCGCTGAGTGTGCAACCTCCGTGGTGGGGTCTATCCACCGTCCTCGGACGGCACGATCTGCTCCGGATTGAGGGCCGGAGTAGCCACAGGTGTGATCTCCCGACACCATCCGACAGCAGAGCCAAGTCGTGCTCGTCGTGACTGTGCGGCGCACCTGACATGGGCTCGAATCCATCGAAGATCATGTCTCCATGGATGTCGGCAGTATAGTTTAAGCTTCCAAACCTGACCTGACGGCCAGGGGCGTAGCTCTCGATCTGCTCCAGATGGCCAAGCGAATTGGCCCGCAGTACAAAGCCGCCGAATACAAAGATCTGTCCGGGGAGAAAAACCTCACCCTGGATCGCATCGTTGCCGATGATCGAAGGAGCCATCAAGCCTTTATCGTGACGGCACAGTGGAACTCTCAATGAAAGCACCAATGTCGGTGTCAAAACCGGCGGATCTCGGGTAGGGGGTCCTGAACTGTGCGTCTAAGGTGGATGGTAACAGGAGGCGGGGGACACAATGTTTACCCAAGTTCGGGCCCTCTCGATGGACGTAATACCCTACTCCCTACTTCATTGATCTTGATGATATGAGTATTACAAGAGTTGATCTACCACGAGATCGTAGAGGCTAAACCCTAGAAGCTAGCCTATGATTATGATTGTTCTTGTCCTATGGACTAAACCCTCCGGTTTATATAGACACCGGAGGGGGCTAGGGTTACACAGAGTCGGTTACAAGGGAGGAGATCTATATATCCGAATTGCCAAGCTTGCCTTCCACGCAAAGGAGAGTCCCACCCGGACACGGGACGAAGTCTTCAATCTTGTATCTTCATAGACCAACAGTCCGGCCAAAGTATATAGTCCGGCTGTCCGAGGACCCCCTAATCCAGGACTCCCTCAGTCACCATGGACAACGCACGCTCTGGCATTCTAGTCCATGCCAAACTATGTCTACAGCGTAGTCCCTCCAATGTAGAGTATTACTACGGTAAAGAATCGGGCAAAGACAAAGGGAGCTAAGTAAACTAAGCTTCACAACTTTGCTGTTGCAAACTTGGCCACACTCTAGAGATAAAACCAGAGAGGTTAAAAGGTAAATTTGTTGTCTGCGAGGCTTAGGCTAGTAAGAACTATGGTCCTGCTAAGTTTGAGGTGATTTGGACAACTATTTAACATAGTTGCCGTATAACTGCCAAATCTGGCCCAGAAGCTAAATGAGTAAGGAGCACTCACTAGGAGTGACGGATTGGGCTGAAAATGATCATGGCAAGGTTATTTGGACATACAGAGATGTTGTAAAAGTTTCAAACCATTTGGAGTTCCCAAAGTGGTACTTGTTTCACAAGCATCTTCTCTGTCCAAAAACTTGGGAAAAATCCTCATGGCAAATGGCTAACTGAAATGAGCCAAAATTTGTTGGAGCTAGGTTAAAGGAGTAGGAGAAGCTCCAGGAAATTTTTCAGCCATAATGGAGCAAGATAAAATACACTTGCTTCACAAACTAAAAATTTAGGTCCATGCTAATGATTTGAGATACTTGAGAAGATGGAAAAGTTTCATCCCATTTGGAAACTTTATGAAGGTACTTCCTTCACAAAGTTACCATCTGGTCATCTTTGGTATCCATGGGTTATTTATCCATGTTAATTACCCTGCCAAATTTCAGCTCAATTGGAATTAGGAATAAAGCACTTCCTTTGCAAAATTTCAGATAAGGCAGAAACTTGCATTGGATCATGTGCCCAATTTTTGAACTGAGGAACATGAGATAACGATGGAACTAATGATTATATAGCAAGGACAAGCTCCACAATTTATGTGGGAATTTTCTCTGCTATAAAAATAGTAGTTCCTTTCGAAAATGGCAGGATTGGAATATTGGCATAAAATAGGAAAAGGGCAATTTCCCTTATTTAATTATGGCCAATATATTTGCCAGAGCTTGGATTAGGCATAAATATCAACTCCACCAATTCTCATGAATTTAGGAGATGGTTAGCTATTCCTTTGGATTTTATTCCTCAGAAAGACAAGAAAAGGAATAAATCACAAATGAAAAATATTGCATAGGGCTTAGCAATATTTTTGCATATCCAGGGTTTGGAAAGGTAGGAGAGTCTGTGAGAAGAGTTGTAAGATCAACAGATCAAGGGAAACGATGGCTCCTTTGTAAGCACAAAGGAAATATTCAAATTCCAAAAATTGGAATTAGGGTTTTGATGGATTTGAGATGATGCAAATGGGGTCTTGCCCAATAACAAAGACATGAGCAAGGTTTTGAAAGGTTGAAAATGGCAAGAATTCTCAGAGTCATCCAGCAAACTCAGTAGAAAATTTGAAAAATGATTGCCAGGAAGGGATAACAGCACAAAAATTGATAACCCAATTTTGGGGCTCTTACACTGCCACCGATCCAGTCATTCTCAAGGAGAATGTGACTACACCCGACCCTCCTGTTATTGAAGAAACGGAGGTTGAACACAATGAGGCTGCCACAAACAATGCTACTGACACCAATGATGTTGTCATGGCCGAAGACAATGTGGAGCCTGAAGCTAATGTGGTACTTGAAGCCACTGTGAATGCTAAAGCCACTGTTCCATCTCCAAGGCCTCACACCATTGAACAGGCCTCCGATCGCGGCCAGCTTGTCACAGTGAGATGGCCCGTTTTGGTTCCTCCAACAGATCCTGGACCACAGTACGACTACCATGTTGAGCAGAGGCCTCAGTTTTAGAAGCCAAAGCCCAGGCTGCCAAGGCTTCCAGGTGCTGCCACATCACCAGGATCGTTCAGCGTGAACAGCTTCAGGGCACACACTACTTTCTTTGACAGTGCCAAGAATCCATACTCGGAGCCAAAGATCTCTTCTGATCGATTCTAGAGCTATCAGCAGCACAACTATTACTCCTGCATTCTATACAATCAAGAGCGAATCTTTCCTCACATGCGACTTGATTGTGAAGCTATTGCTGGGCTGCCCTTGTCAGGACCCTGATTCTAAGTCACACCATCTAGCCAGTAACACCTCATATCACTTTGCGGCCTCACGCACGGTATTCCCACAGGTGTCGCCTTACCATGGCCCGGGACCGTTTGCGCCTTTTGGCTCACGTATATGATAGGGTCGCTAGCATCCATATGACAGAGAACCCGGGCCGACATGACTAGTCGTGAACCCAAAGTGGCACTAACTTACGGGGACAGGCATACGTGAATCAACATCGAGCATGTCGGTCAGCAGCGTGCGAATCCGGGCTGTAGCACTGGGCTAATAGGACTCAGGGAACCCGGGCTGTAGCAGGCTAGGCAGGACTCCGGATGTCACCACATGACATTTCCCCGAAGGGACAGACACAGGAACGAAGTGAATCACATGCCGGCCAGTCAAGTGTCCCGGAGCAGTAGTGCTGGGCTAGCAGGACTCCGGTGAACCGGGCTGTAGCGAACTACTATGGCTCAGGAAGCACAAGACTACATTTCCCCATAAGAGAGGCTAACAAGGATAAACAACTAGATTGTCGGATCCCACACATACCAAGCATTTCAATCATACACACAATATGCTCGATATGTGTAAATACAACATGGCATCACAACATAACTCTACGACTCAAGTATTTATTCATTAGGCTCCGAGGAGCGAGATATTACAAACATAGGTCTCATGACCCAACATTCAGAGCATACAAGTCAAACACATGCGGAAGCTTAACATGTCTGAGTACAGACATCTACAAATGAAAAAGGCTGAGAAGCCTGACTATCTACCAGATCCTGCCGAGGGCACAAGATCGTAGCTGAGGTATCAAGCTAAACGTCGAAGTCCACACGGAACTACTAGCGAGACTGACGTCTCTCTACAAAACATAAAATAAGCAAACGTGAGTACAAATGTACCCAGCAAGACTTACATCAGAACTATCTACATATGCATCGGTATCAAAAAAGGGGGTGGTGGAGTTTAACTGCAGCAAGCCAGCTTTGACTCGGTGGCTATCCTAACTACGACTGCAAGTAACTCTTTTGAGGTGGCGCACACGAGTCCACATATTCACCATATCAATACTCCACTATGGATCCGCTCCCGTCTCCCTACAAGAACGCCATCCATAGCACTCACGCTTATCTTGCGCATTTAAGAGTATCCACTTTCAGTTCCTATGAACTGTTATAGGCAACCCAGAAGTCCTTTACCGCGGACACGGCTATTCGAATAGATCATATTAACCCTGCAGGGGTGTACTTCGTCACACACGCTCTTACCACTTACCGCCGTTTACACAGCGTGTACTCGGCAACCTTCAAGCGGAAGCCCAGCGAGGGTGTCGGCCACAGCCTACCTAAACGCTCAAGTCTCTAGTCCAGGTTTATCGCCTATTCAGGTTCCATCCGCAGGGAGTCCGGCCGAGGTTTCCACATACGGCCCCGAACGATGTGTACAGGGTTCTGCGACACCAAATGGGCGCCCGACATGCCCGGCCACGTGCCTACCGCATCACAGCCCACCCCTCGGGTCAGCGCTGCCCACGGCCTCCAGCATACTACAAACACCAGAAACTACTTGCAACTCCTGGACAGAGGACAAGGGTGATTAAGAAGCCGAGAGGGTCCATTGGTTTCGGGCCCAATGCGTGGTAGTAACTGTATCATGGATCACAAACACAGAACTCAGTTCCTGAGGACGGCTTCAATGAGACAACCCACCATGTACTCCTACATGGCCTCTCACCGCTACCTTTACCAAATCGTGTTCACACACTTAGCTCACACACAGTAGGACATGTTCATCACCATTCCAACTCATCCCTGATGAATCAGACCTGACACAACTCTAAGCAATAGCAGGCATGACAAACAAGCATGAATGAGTAGGCACATCAAGGCTCAAACAACTCCTACTCATGCTAGTGGGTTTCATCTATTTACTGTGGCAATGACAGGTCATGCAGAGGATAAGGGGTTCAACTACCGCAGCAAGTAACAGATGAATCGTTTTTGTCCTAATGCAGTAAAAGAGAGCAGGAGCGAGAGAGTGGGATTGTATCGGAATGAACAAGGGGGTTTGCTTGCCTGGCACTTCCGAAGATCATATAGCTCTTCATCAGTGTCATCGAACTCATCATCGGAACATACGTCTACCGAGGGGGGACAACCACCGGCAAATACAGAAAGAACACAATCAATGCAATGCACAATATGATGCATGATCATGACATGTCAATATGCTGTGATTTGAGCTAATGCAGCTAAGAACAGAAGGGTTTGAGTTGATTTGAACCAAAGGTTCAAATTCAAATTCAAACTAAGAAATTATAAAGTGCATTATCATTTTTTGATCTAAACAGCAAGGTTAAGTTGTTTAAACATGCATGAAACCAGTACAGATGGATAGATTGGATTTTTCTGATCGTTTTTCATATATTAATCTTTTCATTTGGAGCTACAGATTAATTTCTATGATTTTTTAGAAGTTTATAACATTTTCTGAAATAAATAAACTATTTAAGATTTATTTAAATTCCAGAAAGGAATTACTACGTCAGCCTGACGTCACTATGATGTCAGCGGTTAACAGGGCCGGTCCAGGTCAAACCTGATGAGTGGGGTCCACACGTCAGTGACTAACTAACTAATCTAAGTTAATTAGTGTTAAACTACTACTAACTAAAATGTCAGTGGAGTTAATTAAACTTAATTAAAAACTAAACTAGGATTACCTGGGGCTGGGGCCCACTTGTCAGCGACCCAGGGGAGGTCAAACCCCTGGTCAACAGGGTCAAACAGGCCGGCGGCTTGACGCCGGCGATGTCATACGCGGCGGTGGCGCTCGGGATTCTTTCTCCGGCGACCAAAACGATGGCCGAGGGCATATGCGGGACGAGGGGACCCGTCTGCATCGATTGGTGGTCGAGGCCGGGCCTGAGGGGCCCGGAGGCGACGGCGGCGAGCACAACGGTGGTGCCCTGAGTACAGCGCGCTCGGGGATGGCATTGTGGTGTACGGGAGGAAGAGCTGGTGGTGGTGTTCGTCTCCTGGGAGGGTGCGGAGCTCGTTGGCGGGCCCGGACGCAGGTTGGAGCAGCTCTAGCCGCGGCGGCGCCATGGCCAACGGTGGCGAGCTCGGGAGCTTGCGGAAACGGCGACTAGAGGACGTGCGAGGCCGGGGCGAGAGAGGGGTTTCGTTCGCGAGCTCACCACAGTTCGAGTGGAGTCGAAGAAGAGGCCGGGGAAGCGCTGTGGCCGGCGAATCGACAATGGTGGGGACGAAGCAGAGGCGGCGATGGGGACGATGGGGGTGACGTTCTGCTGCTCCCTGCCTTGCGTGCGTCGACGAGAGAGGGTAGCGTGAGACGGTGGAGCTTTGGGAAGGCGGTGGCGCTTGGGGACGACGGCGGCCACGCAAGCGAAGCACGGCGGCGACGCGTTCAGTGAGGTGGGGAACGGCGATGGAGAGAGCAGGGGGAGAGTGAGAGAGGTCGGGCGGATTGGGACGACACCGGGGCGTTCATCCACGCGTCCAGGGGCTCGGCGGCAAGCAGGAGGTGGCGAGGCGTGTGCTCACGCGCGGCGGCCACACGCGCTGTCCTCCTGGCGGGAGGTGAGTGATGACTGGCAGAGGCCAGTGGGCTGGGCCACTGCTGGGCCGCCAGGTAAGTGCCCAGTTCTTTCTCTCCCTCCCTTTTATTTTCTGTTTTCTAATTATTTTGATTTGTTTTGAATTAGTAGAAATACTAACTCATTTTGTAATATCCTGAAAATAATTGTGGGCACTATTAGAATTATTTCCAACTGCCCCCAATTGCTTTCATAAGTATTGAAGCATTTAAAATATTTATAGGCATTAAATGCTTCAATTCAAATACAATATGATTTAACTAAAAATCCATAAATGGCCAAGAAATATGCTCATCATTTTTGGCAGAGGTTTTCACCTTTATCAGAAATCATGAACATTTTCAAAGGCATTTTGGGTTCTTTGAAAAAGATTTTATTTGAACCTATTTGAGTTCTTTCTGGTGCTAGGGTTTGATCAATCCCCATTTTAGCTTTAAATAAAATTTAAACATGCTGCAACAGACATGTGCTAGCCTAGTGCAAGGTAAAGCTAGGGATGTGACAACTCACCCCCACTAAACAAGAATCTCGTCCCGAGATTCAAGACGTGAGGTAAGTAGAGGGAGGGGACACAAGCTAACACGATCTCATGATCCACCTTCCCTTCTCAAAGATGTTGATTCATTGCTTCAAGTTGATTTTGACGTCTTTGCCTTCGAGATCTTCATCCAACACGACGTCAAAAGAGCAGAAACTCTACGAGAATTGATCTTCACGAAGATTGAGCATCTCACGATCAACTCACGGAATAAGACATAGTAACATCCCTTGAGCTGAGACACAAATCATACATCCAGAGGGATGGAGTGAAACAGATGACGAAGGTTCACTGGGTAGGCAACAATTCCACACTTACGAAGGTGGTGAACGGTTGTCAACGTCACGAGGAGTTGAGTTGCCATGATACCATAACGAGACATATTAAGGAAGATGACTCGCAGAATATCCCCTTAAGTGGCAAAAAGAATTACTTTTGATTCAAAGATCATTGAAACTCTTTATACCAGCCCAAGGCAAAACACAACAATCGTTTGGCGGAGTACGAAGGATGGCACAATGGCGGTGCAAGCTGGGAACAAAATGCAAATGATGGGAATGATTCTAGTAACTGGGGAGAAACCCAATAGTAGAGAGTGATTCCACTATTGGAAAGGTTATAACATAACCGAGGAAATTGGGGCAATCCCAGTTAGTGCCGATGAAAACACCTAGCGCTTGTGCGTGCTCTCGAGAACTTGAGCATTTCCATATTCATCAAGGTTTTACCAACATTCGTGACAGGGACCCCGGTAACACAACATACTACCATGATGGATATTGGTGGAGAATGCAGATGCAAAGGAAGATAACACTTTCTCAGATTTTTCCTTAGCAATGCCAAAGAAGCAAATCTGGATGATCGACCGAGAGACATTTAGCACTCCGCTTCTAATGTTCTCCTTGATGTTCTAGCTACCATGGTTATGCTTAAAAAAACATCAACATGGACATCAAGTAAAAGTCGGACTTCGGGAGCACAAAATCCATAAGGAACAACTATTGGAATAAATTCTACGAGATCCTTATGGGGAGGTGGCCAACTTTCTCAATCAAGATACTACAATAATAAGTCTTCCGGTTGGGTGTGTTGGCCACAACATCCACTTTACCGGGTTACAGGGAGACCAATATTATAGTTCTTGAGGAACATTCCAACCATCATATCTGCCTGAGATTCAGATCTGGTTGGTGTCAGGGTAATTCAGACAACGTGTCTGGAAAAGAAAGTTTGCAACACAAACCGATGAGATGATGTTGCGAGATTCTCGGGAGATGAGCTACGATAGCAAGCTCCAAAACATGAGCTGGTTCTGCTACATACATGTGAACATGATGTCCAAGACAAGCATGATAAGGTAGAAGTCTTACAACAAAACACTACCGAGTTCAGGTGGGGAACCATCATCGAGGATATTGGAGTCCTTGTATAAGTCTTGCTCTTAAGAAGGAACTTCTTTTCCTTGAACAAATCAATCAGTGGCTTGGTGTGCTACGGAATTCATATGGAACGAAGATGATCAGTCTAACAGACCACAGAATACTTTGCACGTGCATGGCTGACTTGGGGTGATTCCAGGGGAAACAAACACAATCTTTCTCGAACTCACGGCGGCAACTTACACCAAATGCACATGAATTCGAGGATGTCACTACTTATATCTAAACATATTCTTCATGAGCCGGCACGAAGAAAAATGCTTACACAAGTTTCCAACACCAACTTAGATGTTCAGCATGAATCATGGAGGAGACGAGATGCTGTTGATGGGCTCAATAGCAACTCATCGGAATTTCCATATCACTGGACTTCCACCATCATGTGAACGCGGTGATAGCATTGGTCAGATCCAAAAGATATAATGGTGTATGCTCGAGGGATCAACCACGAGTAAGACAACATTACGAACACCATTGGTTCTGATTTGATTTGACGATAGCCCACACTCAAATCAAGGTTTGGGCAAGACGATAGGTTCAACAACTGATCATAAGGACCAATCGATGAAGAAATCATCTTTCTACAACAAACACACAAAAATATATCCCTTAGGGATGAGCGTGGTCGGACAAGCTTTTATCTTCCAACTCTCCAAGTTGTTGTTTAGCTTGACCAACTAACTAAGGGGTATCCAACACGGATTCTTGGAGAAGGGATGGTTTACAGGAAACCAACTTGATCACGAGTTCAACATAGCGGTCAGGTGACAACCTGGTGATACTTCCGAGAAGATATTCGGAAAATCACGTACCACCGATATGTTGCTAAGCTCGAGAACAATCTTGCTTTTCAGGGCAGGATGATATGACCGAATAAGCAAGGACTGACACTATCCTAACTCATTGATCGAAAAGTGCACCGGGAATAAGGACTGGGTAGCACGATCAACCTTAGGATGTGATTCAGTAACCAACACGCTAAGGATGAAATTATTGTCCTTTAACTACCAAACAACGGAGTTGCTAGGAGTATTGATTTCACACATCATAGTTCACCTGTCGGCATTCCGGTGGTGACAACATGGAACCGAGGAAGGAGCAATGATGGCGAGAAGTATCACTGCATCAGGAATTCATAAGAGTTGGTGCAATTCTCATGACAATTCTGACATAAAGGGGGTAATACTCCGAGGTAGAACAGAACAAAAGCTGGGTTGGCATTTTGATCTGCGGAATACAACTACTTTGACCAATCCAAGAAATGGATAAGGTACTAGAGTTTGTTTCTCCTAGTCATTCCGGAATAGAATGGCTTGACGGACCACAAGAATAATAGGCATTGATAACACGAATGCACAACTACTCCTGACTATCAATTGATAGACGAGGGCCAGAAAATAACTAAAGAGGGACAACCCAAAGGAACATATGTTTTTCTGAGTTGTGGATGCATGGATTAGTATGTCGAACAAATTCAACATATTTCTTCCGGATAACCCATGCAGAGGAGGAAGGACTGGCAGAGTCACAATATGAATGGAGTACTCCTCAAGAGCGCCCTGGTTGTGATCTTTTGGTTAAAAGAACTTCTGCCAAGAATGGTTCATGGTATTTGGAAGAACGATATACCACGGACCTCGAAGACTATCACAAAGGTTACTAATATCCTAAAGGAACGAGCAAACACTAGCTACATGAATTAAGTAGAGTGAATCTTGGGTTCAAGAACCCAGAAATAGAATGCCTACTAACTAAATGGCATCACGGGATGCTTTCGAGAATAATGGCCAGAATCCGCACACTGGGAATGCAAAGCATTGCTAGATTACTAAGTGGTTCTGTAAGACGACTGGGGTCATAATAATAGCTCCAACATATATGACGAGGTAACGGAGTACCTCAACACACTGGTTAGTGTGATTAATCTGGCCCAATGAACATCAGGTACGGGAGGAAGGGATTTGCAAATGCATCAGACTATTTAGAGACCCGGGATGACTCGGACAGCATAACGGCTGTAAATGCTCAAAAAGATTTAAGACATCCTGCAAAATGGTGGCGTAACCACTCGATCATCACAATATCAAGAATTTGAGGCCAGCTATGGATACACGGAAGTAGTAGGAACTAAAATGAAGCTTAAATCCAACAGTCCTATGAGTCTACGGATTAGTAACACGTGATCCTGATAGATAGACGAGAAGCCTAGTTCTTAATTCCCGTGGAAGAGAAGAGGATGACTCAGATCAGAAGGGCATAAGGTAAAGGAGTAAAAAGAGACTCACGTTCCCTTCCACAATCAATTCCCTTATATATAACAAAAGCATTTCTAGACTCAACTTCGACCAGTTTGGCTTGGTAAACCTACAGGCAGTCAGGCTCTGATACCAACGCTGTCAGGACCCCGATTCTAAGTCACACCGATCTAGCCTGTAACACCTCATATCACTTTGCGGCCTCACGCACGGTATTCCCACGGGTGTCGCCTTACCATGGCCCGGGACCGTTTGCGCCTTTTGGCTCACGTATATGATAGGGTCGCTAGCATCCATATGACAGAGAAACCGGGCCGACATGACTAGTCGTGAACCCAAAGTGGCACTAACTTACGGGGACAGGCATACGTGAATCAACATCGAGCATGTCGGTCAGCAGCGTGCGAATCCGGGCTGTAGCACTGGGCTAACAGGACTCCGGGAACCCAGGCTGTAGCAGGCTAGGCAGGACTCCGGATGTCACCACGTGACATTTCCCCGAAGGGACAGACACAGGAACGAAGTGAATCACATGCCGGCCAGTCAAGTGTCCGGAGCAGTAGTGCTGGGCTAGCAGGACTCCGGTGAACCGGGCTGTAGCGGACTACTATGGCTCATGGAAGCACAAGACTACATTTCCCCATAAGAGAGGCTACCAAGGATAAACAACTAGATTGTCGGATCCCACACATACCAAGCATTTCAATCATACACACAATATGCTCGATATGTGTAAATACAACATGGCATCACAACATAACTCTACGACTCAAGTATTTATTCATTAGGCTCCGAGGAGCGAGATATTACAAACATAGGTCTCATGACCCAACATTCAGAGCATACAAGTCAAACACATGCGGAAGCTTAACATGTCTGAGTACAGACATCTACAAATGAAAAAGGCTGAGAAGCCTGACTATCTACCAGATCCTGCCGAGGGCATAAGATCGTAGCTGAGGTATCAAGCTAAACGTCGAAGTCCACACGAACTACTAGCGAGACTGACGTCTCTCTGCAAAACATAAAATAAGCAAACACGAGTACAAATGTACCCAGCAAGACTTACATCAGAACTATCTACATATGCATCGGTATCAACAAAGAGGGTGGTGGAGTTCAACTGCAGCAAGCCAGCTTTGACTCGGTGGCTGTCCTAACTACGACTGCAAGTAACTCTTTTGAGGTGGCGCACACGAGTCCACATATTCACCATATCAATACTCCACTATGGATCCGCTCCCGTCTCCCTACGAGAACGCCATCCATAGCACTCACGCTTATCTTGCGCATTATAGAGTATCCACTTTCACTTGTCTATGAACTGTTATAGGCAACCCAGAAGTCCTTTACCGCGGACACGGCTATTCGAATAGATCATATTAACCCTGCAGGGGTGTACTTCGTCACACACGCTCTCACCACTTATCGCCGTTTACACAGCATGTACTCGGCAACCTTCAAGCGGAAGCCCAGCGAGGGTGTCGGCCACAGCCTACCTAAACGCTTAAGTCTCTAGTCCAGGTTTATCGTCCATTCAGGTTCCATCCGTAGGGAGTCCGGCCGAGGTTTCCACATACGGCCCCGAACAATGTGTACAGGGTTCCGCGACACCAAATGGGCGCCCGGCATGCCCGGTCACGTGCCTACCGCATCACAGCCCACCCCTCGGGTCAGCGCTGCCCACGGCCTCCAGCATACTACAAACACCAGAAACTAATTGCAACTCCTGGACAGAGGACAAGGGTGATTAAGAAGCCGAGAGGATCCATTGGTTTCGGGCCCAATGCGTGGTAGTAACTGTATCATGTATCACAAACACAGAACTCAGTTCCTGAGGACGGCTTCAATGAGACAACCCACCATGTACTCCTACATGGCTTCTCACCGCTACCTTTACCAAATCGTGTTCACACACTTAGCTCACACACAGTAGGACATGTTCATCACCATTCCAACTCATCCCTGATGAATCAGACCTGACACAACTCTAAGCAATAGCAGGCATGACAAACAAGCATGAATGAGTAGGCACATCAGGGCTCAAACAACTCCTACTCATGCTAGTGGGTTTCATCTATTTACTGTGGCAATGACATGTCATGCAGAGGATAAGGGGTTCAACTACCGCAGCAAGTAACAGATGAATCTTTTTGTCCTAATGCAGTAAAAGAGAGCAGGAGCGAGAGAGTGGGATTGTATCGGAATGAACAAGGGGGTTTGCTTGCCTGGCACTTCCGAAGATCATATAGCTCTTCATCAGTGTCATCGAACTCATCATTGGAACATACGTCTACCGAGGGGGGACAACCACCGGCAAACACAGAAAGAACACAATCAATGCAATGCACAATATGATGCATGATCATAACATGTCAATATGCTGTGATTTGAGCTAATGCAGCTAAGAACAGAAGGGTTTGAGTTGATTTGAACCAAAGGTTCAAATTCAAATTCAAACTAAGAACTTATAAAGTGCATTATCATGTTTTGATCTAAACAGCAAGGTTAAGTTGTTTAAATATGCATGAAACCAGTACAGATGGATAGATTGGATTTTTCTGATCGTTTTTCATATATAAATCTTTTCATTTGGAGCTACAGATTAATTTCTATGATTTTTTAGAAGTTTATAACATTTTCTGAAATAAATAAACTATTTAAGATATATTTAAATTCCAGAAAGGTATTACTGCGTCAGCATGATGTCACTATGATGTCAGCGGTCAACATGGCCGGTCCAGGTCAAACCTGACGAGTGGGGTCCACACGTCAGTGACTAACTAACTAATCTAAGTTAGTTAGTGTTAAACTTCTACTAACTAAAATGTCAGTGGAGTTAATTAAACTTAATTAAAAACTAATCTAGGATTAGCTGGGGCTGGGGCCCACTTCTCAACGACCCAGGGGAGGTCAAACCCCTGGTCAACAGAGTCAAACAGGACGGCGGCTTGACGCCGGCGATGTCATACGCGGCGGTGGCGCTCGGGATTCTTTCTCCGGCGACCAAAACGATGGCCGAGGCCATATGCGGGACGAGGGGACCCGTTCGCATTGATTGGTGGTCGAGGCCAGGCCTGAGGGGCCCGGAGGCGACGGCAGCGAGCACAACGGTGGTGCCCGGAGTACGGCGCGCGCGGGGATGGCGTTGTGGTTTACGGGAGGAAGAGCTGGTGGTGGTGTTCGTCTCCTGGGAGGGTGCGGAGCTCGTTGGCGGGCCCGGACGCAGGTTGCAGCAGCTCTAGCCGCGGCGGCGCCATGGCCAGTGGTGGCGAGCTCGGGAGCTTGCGGAAACGGCGACTAGAGGACGTGCGAGGCCGGGGCGAGAGAGGGGTTTCGTTCACGAGCTCACCACAGTTCGAGTGGAGTCGAAGAAGAGGCCGGGGAAGCGCTGTGGCCGGCGAATCGACGACAGCGAGGACGAAGCAGAGGCGGCGATGGGGACGATGGGGGCGACGTTCTGCTGCTCCCTGCCTTGCTTGCGTCGACGACAGAGGGTAGCACGAGACGGTGGAGCTTTGGGAAGGGCGGTAGCGCTTGGGGACGACGGCGGCCACGCGAGCGAAGCACGGCGGCGACGCGTTCAGTGAGGTGGGGAACGGCGATGGAGAGAGCAGGGGGAGAGTGAGAGAGGTCGGGCGGATCGGGACGACACCGGGGCGTTCATCCACGCGTCCTGGGGCTCAGCGGCAAGCAGGAGGTGGCGAGGCGTGTGCTCACGCGCGGCGGCCACATGCGCTGTCCTCCTGGCGGGAGGTAAGTGATGACTGGCAGAGGCCAGTGGGCTGGGCCTCTGCTGGGCCGCCAGGTAAGTGCCCAGTTCTTTCTCTCCCTCCCTTTTATTTTCTGTTTTCTAATTATTTTGATTTGTTTTGAATTAGTAGAAATACTAACTCATTTTGTAATATCCTAAAAATAATTGTGGGCACTATTAGAATTATATCCAACTGCCCCCAATTGCTTTCATAAGTATTGAAGCATTTAAAATATTTATAGGCATTAAATGCTTCAATTCAAATACAATATGATTTAACTAAAAATCCATAAATGGCCAAGAAATATGCTCATCATTTTTGGCAGAGGTTTTCACCTTTATCAGAAATCATGAACATTTTCAAAGGCATTTTGGGTTCTTTGAAAAAGATTTTATTTGAACCTATTTGAGTTCTTTCTGGTGCTAGGGTTTGATCAATCCCCATTTCAGCTTTAAATAAAATTTAAACATGCTGCAACAGACATGTGCTAGCCTAGTGCAAGGTAAAGCTAGGGATGTGATAGCCCTGTCTTGAAGAAGCACTGGACTGCTTTAGAGATGTTGGCCTTCTGTAGTTTGTAACTGATAAAGAGCACTGGAATGAAGAGTTTCTGCTGCAGTTCTGTGCCACACTTCACATTCGTGGCTACAACAGGGATCCGAAGACATGGATCCTTGAGTGGATGACAGGAGATGTGCACCATGAAGCGAAAGCTCAAGACATCATTGAGCTTACTTCCCTGCCCACTCCAGGTGAATTGTATGAGCCTGGTTGTCAGCTTCACAATAATGAACTGCAGAGTATCTTTCAGAGGCCTGAACCCAATATGAGTCAGATGCTCAGTATGATGAAGCCATTGCCTCAAGATGTTGAATATCCCAAGGAATTCATTGTCAAAGACCTTGAGTACTTGCCCCACACAGTTTATTATATTCTGAGGCGTACTCTATGGCCAGTCAAGGGATATTCATCTGAAGCCAAACTTGAAGGAACCATGAAGACTTTGGTATTCTATATTGTCAATGGCATCAGATTCAATTCCCAGGATTTCTTCATCAGACAACTTGCTACATCTGGGATTGATCTGTTTGGTTTGAAGTTTTATGCTCCATGGGTTATGCGCCTGATCAAACTCCATTCTTCTGTTGACTATCAGCCCTTAGCGCGCAACCATCTTGTTTTTTTGCCTGAGGTTGATCTCTCCATTGAAGCCATCTACCCTGAGCCTGCCAAGGAGCCTCTATATCTTCATAATGTTGATCGTCAAAGCTCCACGCAACCAATAGAAGGAATACATGTTCCCAATGCTACAACTACTGCTTATCCACTGGCTGGCAATATGCGTGAGCCACATCATTCCAACACTGAAGCCACTACTAGTACAATCGCCCAAAGGCCTCGGAAGCGTTCTCATGTACTCAATGACCGAGAGCTTCTTGTGGCCTTACATCAGAAGCAGGACAAGCACCATGACTGGCTAAAGCATCAGATGCAGAGTATCTTGGTGGACGTCAATCACATCAGAAACTTGGCCACCAAGAAATCATTCGTTGCCCATGAAGCCTGTCGGTGGTCTTGGAAGAGTATCACACTACTATGCCCTGAAGAAGATCTTCGTGAAGATGGCTTCTCTAAGGGCTTCAAATTTGATTCCAAACCTCCACGCAATGCAAGCTGGTGCCGCACTCCATCCATTGAAGATTCTGAGCATTCATCTTCGGCTGCAACTATTGTTGCTCAAGTCGTCGATGAAGAAGACGACGCCACTTCACCAACCATGGCAACAGTGCATCTCGACACTACACCAGGCCCTTCTGCACCACCGAACTCCAGCGTCGACCCTGCACCTTCATCTACTCCTGATGGGAACGAGTAGATACTCTATGTTTTCAAACCTTTTTGGTCATTACTGACAAAAGGGGGAGAAGCATATGAGTTGACAGTCTTCAAGCGGGTCCTTATGGGTGGTTGCACTATTTTTACCAAGTGTTTACAACTCTCGTCTTTTGATACATTTGGTTCTTTGGGTTGTAACACCTAAACTCGATGGCCGTTTGCTACTTTTTCTGCTACTCTGTGATGCGATGATAAATTCCGCATGAAGTCATTCCACAGATGTCCATTTTTCATTATGCATGTCATTATCTTCGTTATATCTTTATATGCATGATGAATTGTCTTCATAAGTTGAAGAGGATCTCCACAAAGTAAAACCTACCATGTGCATTTGCATTCAAAAGCAAACTACTTATATGCACATCTTCAGGGGGCCTTTTGCTACTTATGAAGACAATGCCTTAATCCTTAAACTTTCACATACTTTTATCCCCGTTGAAAACTTCAACCAGTTTGTCATCAATCACCAAAAAGGGGGAGATTGTAAGTGCATCTAGTGCCACCCCTAGATGGTTTTGGAGTATTGACGACAAACTTGGTTGAGGGACTAATGTGTTTGTGAGATTTGCAGGATAACACAGGTAATAGTCCCACATTGATTCGGTTTACCTACTAGAGATGACCCCTAAAAATGTGTGAAGACATTGAAGACAATGGTGGTCTATGAAGATATTCACAACGAAGATTATGACTTGAGAAGACATTCACGTGAAGACTATGGAGTGCGAAGACATAGTTGTTTCGTAGTTTCCTTTTCTTCTTTGTTGAGTCATAGGAACCACCGTATTGTTAAGTGGGGTCCAAGTGAACAAAGTCAGAGTGACTGATGTGATGCTCAACCAAATCCTATGTCTTCGAGCGAAGACAATGAGAGCAAATCTTATCCAGAGCTGCATGAGTCAGCTTTACTTGTAGCCCAAGTCAAGCTGCCGCATGTGTTTGAAATCTGACTGTTGGACACGTGTCAGTTCCTTAGTGACCCAGGGTCATTTCGGACAAATCAGGTCGGGTTGCCTCCTGGCTATAAATAGCCAATCCCCTACACCGTAAATTGGTGGCTGCTCAGATTTAGTGCACAACTTTTCTCGTTTGAGAGCAACCCACCTCCGAAGCATTTGAGAGAGAGATCCTTGCGAGGACAAAGCCCAAAACACCTAGAGCCAAAGAGTGTTAGGCATCACTGAAGTCTCTCTGTCCGCGTGATCTGAAGACTTGTTACACTTGAGGACTGTGAATCCTCCAGCCGGTTAGGCGTCGCGTTCTGAGCATCCAAGAGTCATTGTGGATTGCCGGTGAACAAAGTCTGTGAAGGTTTGGAAGTCTACCTTGAAGACTTACCAGAGTGATTGGGCGAGGACTAAGTGCCCTTAGCTCAAGGGGAATAAGGTGAAGACGCGGTCTTCTGAGTTGAATCTCAACCTCCCTAACCAGACGTACAGTTGTCACAGCAACTGGAACTAGTCCAACAAATCCTTGTCCTCACCAAGAAACTGGTTCTATCCTTTATCTCTCTTTACATACAGTTTGTCTTCGTGAAGTCATTGCCTGCCTATCTGATCTGATTGTCTTCACTGAGTGAAAACTGCTTACTTGACTATGGCTTGTCTTGTGTAGTCTACCTTCTGCTGCATGTCAATAGGTTCTTTTCTATTGTTTGTCTTCAAAGCACCTGTGTTTTGAAGACTTTCATAAAAATCGCCTATTCACCCTCCCTCTAGTCGATAACTAGCACTTTCACAATGTCACGAGGGAGGCGCTCGGGCACCACGTGGAGGCGTGCTTCAGTGCACGTTTCCCCCACGAGGGCACATGGCATGGGATGCCAAGTGCTCAGGAGTTCATCACCAAGACGAACGAGGAGCTTCAAGAGCTGAGAGCCATGCGCGGCGACCGCAGCCCACCACCTGGCGCGACTCCTTGTCCTAGTGAGGACGACGAGCTGCGCGTCTGTGTTAACATCCCAGGGCTCAACAGGGGCGCATCCCAGGAGCGCTTCTGGCCATCGCACATTGGTCAGTGTGAGGGCCCCCCTCACAGCTGCGTTCGCATGCCTTTTGGCCTGCCGAACGTGGCTGTCACCTTCCAGCGTCGCCTGCAGAGCATTCTGGCGGCTCAGAAGGCCGGGCACCTGGCGGTCCTGGCGTAGATGGCAACGGTTTCCCGCGAGGCTCCTGAGCACCCAGAGCCTCCCGAGGTTCAGGACCCAGGCGGCTCGTCAGGGGCGACTTCTTCAGCACGTGTCTTCAGCTACTCCAACATCCCTTCAGCAACGGTGCCAGGTGACATTTTCCGGTTTATTCAGTTGGGGGCGCCCCTCAGGCTGCATTATCCCCAGGTCGCATGGGCCTGTCCCTGTGACATGTAACCTTCGTATCTTTGATTTACCTTGTTGGGGGCGCCCCTCGGGCTGCATCATCCCCAGGCCGCATGGGTCCGTCCCTGCGGCATGTATTGTTCTTCCATCTATCAGAACTAGCTTTACCTCCTTCCATAAGATGATTTATGTTGTCACCTGCTTGCCTGTTGCCCTTCGCGGCCTCCCGCGTTACTGACCGGCCTCCTGCTCATCCCGCAACCGGGGCTACACATGCTGGCACGACGCTTGTGCTTGGGTCCGTCCCTGCAACGCTGATAAACCTGAGAGATCGAGCTCTCGCTCGCGGCCCATCCCGCGCATGTCACCTCACCAGATCCTCAGTGCCTTCATCTTCTTGCGGAAAGATCAGCGGCAGGACAGCAAACGTGATCATGAGTTATGTTCTCCCCTCGACTAACCCACAGGAATCTCCAAAGCTTAGCTACGGCTGGCCCCGCCAGCTGCCCCTTTTTCACGCGATTCACTTGCGCGTTAAAGGGGGGCTCCCGAGCATCGTGCCTCAGGAGCTCCTACCGACTCTCCAGTCCTCACCCCTGGCCTTGACCACGGCATCACGACCTGGCATACCAGCGGCTGCTGAGCCTTACTCGAGGGTCGGGACCCGAGGACGCAGAGCATTCAGATGAGCAAGGAAAGGCGAGGCCGGCGCGAGCCCTACCTAGTAGCACCGTCATTGAAGCGCACATCGGGCGCCGCGCAAGGAATCACCCCAGGCTCGTTAAGATAAGTCACCTACTCGTGTTAGCGTGATGCTGCTGTTTGGAATTTTTGACTCTCGCAGCCTTGCTCCGACAATGCCGCCTTCCTTTTTGGCCTTCAGAAAGCTGCTTGCACGCCAAAGGGGACCTCTTGAGCATCGTGCCTCAGGAGCTCTTACCGGACCTTGGGCTGCTCACCTCCTGGCCTTGACCACGACATCGCGACCTGGCATACCAGAGATGGTCGAAGCTTGCGTGGGGACTGGTACCTACCGACGTAGAGCGCTAAGCTACCGCGAGGACAAAAAGGGGAACAATGCCGAAGCAACACACGCAGCCGCAACCTTATAATAGGAGTAATAAACATTGGACCAAAAGCATTACAAGTTCTTTACATACCCCCACGGGGTTTGTCTCGATTCCTCGTAGGGAACAAAAGAATAAAAACCTCAAGGAGCCCTGACTACGGGCGTCGCCATTGATGCCATCATCAATAGTGGGCCACGAGAGGCTGACGCCAACCCCATCCAGGTCATCGACGATGCCGAGCGGATGCCGCTGCAGCGCTTCGGGCACGGCGAGAGCTCGGAGGCACGTAGTTGTCGTCGCTCGACTCCGAGGACTCACTAGGCTCGGGAGAGTCACTGGACTCCCAGAAGTCGTCGCCACTGCTGGAGGAGCTAGTGGCAAGACCGGGAGCAGGCTTAACGCCCGCTACCGTCCCATGTTGGCGGCATCCTCCGGGGCAGCACTTTAGGCGGCGGCCTTCCTCGTCAAAGACCTTGAGGAACAGCGTGGAGGCACCGTCATACTCAAAATGGATGGCGAGGGCCCCCTCCGCGCGGCAAGCGCAGGCAACCTCGCCCCATCCTCGGGTCATGAAGATTTTGCCCGGGGGGACGACCTCGACTTCCGCCCCCGTGGCCAGACTGCAGCACTCGGCGTGCTGCAGCCATAGCTTAAGTGGCCCCCTCGGCGGCATCTCCTTGGCGAAGAACCACGGAAGCTGAATCCACGTGCGCGGGGGCGTCACCGCCCACACCACAAACTCACGCGAGGAGCATTCGGCGTGGGTTCGCGGGCCTGCACCCCGTGCGACCTCAGCCTGGCCACCACGGCCGTGGCTGGCGTGGCGCGGGGCGCTACCGCCTCCTCCGGAGCCTTGCGCCTGGGCGTACAGAGGAAGCGGGAAGCCGGGCGGAGGTTGATACATCTCCAACGTATCTATAATTTTTTATTGTTCCATGCTATTATATTATCCATCTAGGATGTTTTATATGCATTTATATGCTATTTTATATGATCTTGGGACTAACCTATTAACCTAGAGCCCAGTGCTAGTTTATGTTTTTCCTAGTTTTTGAGTTTTACAGAAAATGAATACCAAACAGAGTCCAATTGATGTGCCAATTTTTGATGATTTTTTATGGACCAAAAGAAGCCCCGGGAGTAAAAGAGTTAGGCCAAAAGAGTCCCGATCCATCCACGAGGGTGGAGGGCGCGCCCTACCCCCTGGGCGCACCCCCCTATCTCGTGGATGACTCGGAGACCCCCTTGACGTGAGACCGACGCCAAAAATTCCTATAAACACAGAAACCCCCAGAAAGAAACCTAGATCGGGAGTTCCGCCGCAGCAAGCCTCTGTAGCCACCAAAAACCAATCGGGACCCTGTTCCGGCACCCTGCCGGAGAGGGGATCCATCACCGGTGGCCATCTTCATCATCCCGGCACTCTCCATGACGAGGAGGGAGTAGTTCACCCTCGGGGCTGAGGGTATGTACCAGTAGCTTTGTGTTTGATCTCTCTCTCTCGTGTTCTTGATTCAGCACGATCTTGATGTATCGCGAGCTTTGCTATTATAGTTGGATCTTATGATGTTTCTCCCCCTCTACTCTCTTGTAATGGAGTGAGTTTTCCCTTTGAAGTTATATTATCGGATTGAGTCTTTAAGGATTTGAGAACACTTGATGTATGCCCTGCATGTGCTTATCTGTGGTGACAATGGGATATTCACGTGATCTACTTGATGTATGTTTTGGTGACCAACTTGCGGGTTCAGTGACCTTGTGAACTTATGCATAGGGGTTGGCACACGTTTTCGTCTTGACTCTCCGGTAGAAACTTTGGGGCACTCTTTGAAGTACTTTGTGTTGGTTTGAATAGATGAATCTGAGATTGTGTGATGCATATTGTAGAATCATATCCACGGATACTTGAGGTGACATTGGAGTATCTAGGTGACATTAGGGTTTGGATGATTTGTGTCTTAAGGTGTTATTCTAGTACGAACTCTAGGATAGATCAAACGGAAAGAATAGCTTCGTGTTATTTTACTACGGACTCTTGAATAGATCGATCAGAAAGGATATCTTTGAGGTGGTTTCGTACCCTACAATAATCTCTTCGCTTGTTCTCCTCTATTAGTGACTTTGGAGTGACTCTTTGTTGCATGTTGATGGATAGTTATATGATCCAGTTATGTTATTATTGTTGAGAGAACTTGCACTAGTGAAAGTATGAACCCTAGGCCTTGTTTCAAAGCATTGCAATACCGTTTGTGCTCACTTTTATCACTAGTTACCTTGCTGTTTTTACATTTTCAGATCTCAAAAACCTATATCTACCATCCATATTGCACTTGTATCACCATCCCTTCGCCGAACTAGTGCACCTATACAATTTACCATTGTATTGGTGTGTTGGGGACACAAGAGACTCTTTGTTATTTGGTTGCAGGGTTGCTTGACAGAGACCATCTTCATCCTACGCCTCCCACGAATTGATAAACCTTAGGTCATCCACTTGAGGGAAATTTGCTACTGTCCTACAAACCACTGCACTTGGAGGCCCAACAACGTCTACAAGAAGAAGGCTGTGTAGTAGACATCATAGGTCGCTCGTACCAAGGCCGCGCCACCACTGGCCTATCGCCGGCGTCGTGGGGGCGGCTCAGCCTCTTCTTCAGCGGGAGTGGCCCCTACTCCTCGCGGAGAGTTTTCCCTTTCTCCGCCACGGAAAACCTCCTAATCGGTGCCATGGGTGCTATAACAAGATGGCAAGGCAAAGAGGATGAAGGAGGAGCGAGCGACAGCAAGAAGAAGACAAGCAAGGGGGGCTTCGGCCCTCTCCTCATTTATAGCCAAGAGGAGGCCAACCGCCGGCCTCCACGATCGCACGTAATGATGGTTTTTTCCTCTGCATGCAATAGGGTATCGTCAAGTCGAAAGGTTGACGAGGCAGCGTGGGGAAGCGGAGGTGCCCACGTCCCATCAATCGCCATGCGTCAACTGAGGGCGCAGGCGGTTGGGGCCCGCGGCGCTCCGCACTTGCCCTTTGGCTTCGCCTCGAAACCGAGTTCGAGCGCGCCTTGGGCCCGGGGGCTACTGTCGGCATCCTGGGAACAGGGGTACCCAGACTTGCCTGCCTGCGGCCCACGGCGTGGCTTCGTCAACGGCCTGGTACGACCCAGCTTCAGCAACAATGACTCAAGACCCTCGCGAGGGGCCAAGCCTCGCGAGGCGGACGACACCAAGACCTCCCTGGGGGGCGGCCTCACTAGGCTGGCTCCCGAGGAGCGGAGATATCTATGCAAGGTGCACCTCGCGAGGTTCGCGTGATTTGAGCCATGACGCCACGGCTAGGCGGGCGCCAGCGGGCGCAGTGTACCAGTTTCCTCTTCGGTGCTAAGGAGGCAAGCATAGTCGCGGGGTCCGTAGGAATCAAGCAAAGGTTTCCATATCGGCGGAACGAGACCAAGACCGCCAGGATTGCAGGGCGGAGGTCATCGCGGAGCCCACTGCAGCGTCACCACCAGAGCCTTTTGCAGGCGAAGACTACTTTTGTCAGGATAATTTGTACTAGTTGTCTCCCTTCAAATTTGGCCGTTGTGGGATCCCTTCCCGCCTACATTTGGGAAGAGGACCAAGGCCACTATAAATAGGACTTAGCCACCACCATAGAAAAGGGATCGATTCCACCCTGACCACCCTCACCAGCTCATCGAGCTCAAGAACACCTCACCTCCTGAGGCTATTCAACCACTGTACTAGTTCATCCTTAGCCCCTCGAGGCAATCCAAAACAAAGCTGGAGTAGGGTATTACACCGCAAGGTGGCCCGAACCAGGATAAACTATCTGTCCCTTGTCCCTTGGGTTCGTCGAACTAGGCCTTGGAATCGTTGAGCAGGCAGACTGGGGAGGGAGAGTTCTTCGCACGCACCCCAGAGTTCGAACCTCTCAAGGGTCTGCGGAACCCTGAATCCGACAGCTTGATCTCGCAGTGAGAACTAAAACAATTTTAATTTCACAATATCATTATCCACGTCTTTTTCTTTTGCATGTCACACAAGTCTATGAAGGTGTTAAGATGGGACGCGGCATCTTCATTAGGACTACCGAAAAATTGTTCTTTCATAACAATATTTAGCAAAGCGGCATTAATATCAAAAGACTCCGCACTAGTGGCAGGAGGAGCAATCGGAGTACTAATAAAATCATTATTATTAATGTTGGAAAAATCACACAATTTGGTATTTTCCTAAGACATCGTGACTACGCAAACAAGATAACAAGCAAACAAAGAGGCTAACACGTAAAAGGCAAATGGAAAATATTTTTGTATTTTCGCGAAAGTGTTTTAGAAGTGGGGGAGATGAAAACGAGAGGCAAATGTCAAATAATGTAAATGCAAGGAGATGAAAGTTTATGTGATAGTACGTGATAGATGTGGATGATGTCTCCCCGGCAATGGCGCCAGAAATTCTTCCTGGTACTTGTGATCTGCGTTGGTATTTCCTTGAAGAGGAAAGGATGATGTAGTACAGTAGAGATAAGTATTTCCCTTAGTTAAGAACCAAGGTTATCAATCCGGTAGGAGAACCACGCAACACCTCGTTAGTAGCACCTCCACACACAAAAAGCAAATCCTTGCGCCTAATGTGAACAAGGTGTTGCCAATTCCTCAGCGGTTACTTGCAAAATTACATTATATGGTGATAGATAGATAATTAAAACACAAAAAAATTGCAGCAAGGTATTTTATTTTAATATATTATAAAAAGTAGACCCGGGGGCCATAGTTTTTACTAGAGGCTTCTCTCTTGAAAATAGCATACAGTGGGTAAATAAATTACTATTGGGCAATTGATATAAAAGCAAATAATCATGACTATATCCAAGGAAATGATCATGTATATAGGCATCACGTCCGAGATAAGTAGACCAACTCCTGCCTGCATCTACTACTATTACTCCACACATCGACCGCTATCCAGGATGCATCTCGAGTATTAAGTTCATAAAGAACGGAGTAACGCCTTAAGCAAGATGTCATGATGTAGACAAAGAATACTCACGCATGAATAGACTCCATCATTTTATCCTTACTGTCAATGATACAAGTATGTTTCATGTCCCATTCTGTCACTGGGATTGAGCACCGCAAGATCGAACCCATCACAAAGCACCTCTCCCGTTGCATCAATCTAGTTGGCCAAACCAAATCAATAGATCAGAGAGAAATACAAAGCTATGAAAATCATGCATAAAAGAGTTTAGAGAAGACTCAAATAATATTCATGGATAATATGATCATAAACTCACAATTCATTGGATCCCAACAAACACACCGCAAAAAGTCATTACATCGAATAGGTCTCCAAGAACATGGAGGAGAACACTGTGTTGAAGATCAAAGAGAGAGAAGAAGCCATATAGCTATTGTCTACGGACCCATAGGTCTGTGGTAAAATACTCACACATCATCGGAAGGGTAGCAAGGTTGATGTAGAGCCCCTCCGTGGTCGATTCCCCCCGGCAGAGTACCGGCAGAGGCCTCCAGATGGGATCTCATGAGAGTGGAAACTTGCGGTGATGGAAAAAGTATTCCGGGTGGCTCTCTGATGTCAGGGGAATATTTGAGAATTTATAGAGGCGGAATTAGGTCAAGATACGCCACGAGGGGCCCACAAGCCTAGGGGGTGCCCCCCTGTGGCGCGCTGAGGGAGACCTGGATTCGGGGGTCCTCAGGTGTCCGACCTATTCGAGCATGGGCCGGGCTGATGGGCTGTGAAGATAGAGCGGAAGATTATTCCCCGTGTTCGGATAGGACTCCTGGATGCGTGGAGGGCAACATTGGAGTCCGGGTGTATTGTTACTTAATCTTGTAAACCGCCTCTGTACCCCTCTTGTATATATATAAACCGGAGGGTTTAGTCCGTAAGGATCATCAGAATTGACATAGGCTAGACATCTAGGGTTCACCCATCTGGTAGTGGTTTTGAAGAACAAGCCGAGAATACTTCTCCCCCTAAATTAAGAACCAGCTATGTTCGGATCTCTGAGCCCTGCGAGCCGGATACCCATCTTCGGGAAGAGACCACGTGTCCTCCATACATAGAATCAGGCGTTGAGCCCAAAAGTCACCAGGACCCTCCTGATCCTGGACTAGTGACCTCGGAGATTCTTCAAACTCCGGATCCAATAGTGGGTTAGGGTTCGGATTTCAGCCCGCCCACCCACCACAAACAATATTCCCCAAGCAATTCAGGTCCTCCAGACGTATGTGACCTAATGTATGTGCGACAGCAACCTCAGGAAACGGTCCATCACTTCTGGGTCAGGTTCCTCCTTGTTAAAAACAAGATTGAAGATTGTTGCGACGACGACGCAGTTTCAGTTTTTTGCCGCAACTGTACGGACGAGGGAATCCTCAACGCCCTCAACCGCCGCCGCATACTGCACTTTGCAGATTTGGCACACATAGTATAGAAGTACTACGCAATAGAAAGCCCAGACAGCCCGGTGGGAACCTCCTGCCTTTAAGCAGCCCACCATACGGGCAAAAAGGATGCACCCTTACGGGGCACCCGATCGTCAACCTATTGAAAAGAAAATCAAACCCTTCATGGGACATAGGACTGTC
Source organism: Triticum aestivum (assembly GCF_018294505.1). Classification (NCBI taxonomy): domain Eukaryota; kingdom Viridiplantae; phylum Streptophyta; class Magnoliopsida; order Poales; family Poaceae; genus Triticum; species Triticum aestivum. The sequence continues at coordinate 108,018,729 of NC_057808.1, read as the reverse complement.
CTTGACGAATTGCTCGACAAGCCCTGTCAGATACACACGACGCCGAATACCGAACCAACACACAGCCTTCGGGCATGTTGGGTACTCCGGCAGGTGACTAAGAGCGGCGAGGCCATCTTCACCAACGCTACTCCGGAAAGGCATTCTTCGGAGGATGACGATTTCAACGTCCTTACAGTCTTTGAGACCTTTTCTTCAAATAACCGACGTAAATGGGTGCTCCATGACCTCGCCGAAGTCAACCACGTAACCACATGAACCCTTGGAGCGATACAGCCATACCTTTCGCTGCCACCGACGAACCAAGGGCCCGATCAATCCGAGCACCAGCCGCCTTGGTCTTAAACCAAATTGTGCATGGCTTTCGACTCACCAAAGTGCTCATGGACGGCGGCAGCGGACTGAACCTCATCTACAAAGACAGGCTCAACAAAATGCAAATGGACAAGAGTCGCATTGAGCAAAGCAGCACCACCTTTCGAGGCATTATCCCCAGTCGAGAAGCACGCTGCTCTGGGAAAATCAAACTTGATGTAGTATTTGGCACGCCGGAGAACTACAGGTCTGAAGAGTTGCTCTTCCACGTGGCACCTTTCAACAGTGGATATCACACCCTATTGGGGAGAGACGCCATCACACGCTTTCAAGCATTACCCCATTATGGGTACATGAAGCTCAAAATGCCAGGGCCCAATGGAGTTATCACTATCACTAGTGAGCCGGATATAGCACTCCGTGCCGAAAACAAAACCGCATCCTTGGCCCTCAAGGCACTATCCGAGGCCCTCGCAGCCGAGGAGCTAACCACCATGCATTCCACAGTGGACAAAGACGATGTAATCCTCGACAAGAGGCCCAAGTCCACTTCTTTCAAGCCAGCAGATGAAATAGTCAAATTTCAAGTTCACCCGACAGATCCTAACAAGACAACCTCCATTGGAGCACAGCTGGATCCAATGGTCGACGCCGCCTTACGTGCATTCTTGCGTGAAAACTGGGACATCTTTGCCTGGCATCCTTCAGATATGCCAGGAATCCCACGCAGACTGGCCAGCATAGCCTCAACATAATAAAGGGGTTCAAACCAGTCAAGCAAACACTGCGGCGATTTTCCGAACCCAAACGACAAGCTATGGGGGAGGAGCTAGCCAAACTACTTGAAGCCGGGTTCATCAGAGATATCAAACACCCGGACTAGCTAGCGAACCTGGTCATGGTGCCGAAGAAGGATAAATCCTGGCGCCTTTGTGTCGATTTCAAGGACCTCAATAAGGCCTGCCCTAAGGACCCCTTCCCGCTGCCCCACATTGACCAAATCATTGACGCGACCGCAGGACACGATTCACTGTGTTTCCTCGACGCATACTCCGGATACCATCAAATTAAGATGAAGGAGTCCGACCAGGCCGCAACGGCATTCATTACCCCGTATGGGCCTTTCTGCTTCAACACTATGCCTTTCGGACTCAAAAACGCCGGCGCCACTTACCAACGCATGATTCAAACATGTCTAGAAAAGCAAATTGGCAAGATAGTGGAGGCATACGTAGATGATGTAGTCATCAAGACTAAACATGTCGAATCATTGGTGGACGATTTACACATCACATTCGACAACCTCCGAACATATGACATATGGCTCAATCCGGAAAAATGCGTTTTCGGCGCTCCAGCCGGAAAACTACTCGGGTTCATTATTTCCAATAGAGGAATCGAAGCGAACCCAGCCAAAATCCGAGCCCTGTCACAATTGGCAATGCCAACAGACCTAAAGCAGGTCCAAAAACTAGCTAGGTGCATTGCAGCCTTGAGCCGCTTTATCTCTAGATTGGGAGAAAAGGCACTGCCACTTTATCGACTGCTCCGACGCACTGACCACTTTGAATGGACGGATGCGGCTATAGCCAGATTGGAAGAAATAAAAACTCTGTTAGCAAGCAACCCAATCCTTGCCGCACCAAGTGTCGGCGAACCTATGTTGCTCTACATATCTGCGACTCACTAGGTAGTGAGCGCGGTACTCGTCGTTGAACGAGAGGAAGAGGGACACAAATTCCCACTCCAAAAACTAGTATACTATGTATCGGCGGTCCTTTCACCATGCAAATCTCGATACCCACACTATAAAAAGATAGCGTATGCGGTCTTCATGGCATCCCAGAAGCTGCGGCACTACTTTCAAGCGTGCTCGATCACGGTGGCGTCCAGAGTACCACTCAATGACATCATAAATAATTGGGACGCCACCGGATGCATAGCTGATGATGTTTGCTAAGACTACGTCGGTATTTCCCCCAAGAGGAGAGGATGATGTAGCACAACAATGGTAGGTATTTCCCTCAGTAATGAAACCAAGGTATCGAACCAGTAGGAGAACCACGCAACAGAACCTAAATAGCCCTGCACACAAATAACAGCCACTCGCAACCCGACGTGTTAAAGGGGTTGCCAATCCCTTTCGAGTAACGGCGCCAGAAGGCACGTTGACGGGAGAAAATTGTAATAGATTGAAATAATATATCGTAAATAAAATAAAGTGCAGCAAGATATTTTTGTATTTTTGGTTTAATAGATCTGAATAAAAACGCAAAGGAAAAGTATATCACAAAGCAAATATATGAGAAAGAAGACCCGGGGGCCGTAGGTTTCACTAGTGGCTTCTCTCGAGAAAAATAACAAATAGTGGGTAAACAAATCACTGTTGGGCAATTGACAGAACTTCAAATAATCATGACGATATCCGGGCAATAATCATTACATAGGCATCACGTCCAAGATTAGTAGACCGACTCCTGCCTGCATCTACTACTATTACTCCACACATCGACCGCTATCCAGCATGCATCTAGTGTATTAAGTTCATGGAAAAACGGAGTAATGCAATAAGAACGATGACATGATGTAGACAAGATCCGTTTATCTATATGGCGGTAGATATAGATCTCATCTTTTTATCCTTAGTAGCAATGATACCTACGTGTCGGTTCCCTTTCTGTCACTGGGATCAAGCACCGTAAGATCGAACCCACTACCGGGCACCTCTTCCCATTGCAAGATAAATAGATCAAGTTGGCCAAACAAAACCCAAATATCGGAGAAGAAATACGAGGCTATAAGAAATCATGCATATAAGAGATCAAAGAAACTCAAATAACTTTCTTGGATATAAAAAGATTTGACATAATAATTTAGATACTCAAGCATATCAACAAGTAACCATGTCTTTCAAAATATCAATGCTAAAACAAGTTATCCCTAGCCCATCATGCTCAAACATTGATCCATTCATGGAACACACTCAAATGTTAGGTACACCCAATACTTGAGCACGATCATATTGCCTCCTAGTTGGTGCTTTTATAAGAGAAGATGGAGACTCAAAAATAAAAATAAAAATTGCATAAAGTAAAAGAAAGGCCCTTCACGGAGGGAAGTAGGGATTTGTAGAGGTGCCAGAGCTCAAAGCGAAAAATTAGAGATAAAAACATTTTGGGAGGTGTATCCATCCCACCAACGAATACGACATAGAGCTACGAATACTTTCCATGCTAGATATGCCATAGGAGGTTCCCAAACAGAAAATAAAGTTTTTTTCTTTTTCCACCATTCTTTCACTTTCCATGGCTAGTCGTATCCACGGGTGCCCTCCATACCAAAAATTTCCAACGAATTTATTATTTGACAACATAAAGTAAATTCATTTTTATATTTCGGGACTGGGGATCCCTAAGACCTTTGCCTTACTCTCGTGCAATGACAAGTGAATAAACACTCATCGTGAGAATAACACATCCAGCATGGAAAATATTAGCCACCCATTACCGTTCCGCGAGCAAAACAAACACACAAAAGATAAGTTTATTTTGAAAATTAGAGATGGCACATGCAAATTTGCTTAGAACGGCAAAAGAATACCGCATATAGGTAGATATAGTGGACTCATGTGGCAAAACTGGTTTAAAGGATTTTGGATGCACAAGTAGAGATCATACTTGGTGCAAAATGAAGGCTAGCAAAAAGATTGAGAAGCGACCAACCAAGAAACGAATAATTCTCATAAGAAGGCATTAAGCATAATTAACACCGAATAATGCACCACAAGTAGGATATAATTTTCATAGCATGATTATTGACTTTCGTGCATGCATAGGGAATCACAAACCTTAACACCAATATTCTTACTAGAGCACAATTACTCATCAACATAACTCACATATCACATCATCATATCTCAAAACTATTACTAAAAATCAAGTTTATTTTGTCCAATGATCTTCATGACATTTTTTACTTTATCCTTCTTGGATATCTATCACTTTGGGACTAATTTTTATGTGTTGCTTTTCATAAGCTGAAACAAATATAAGTGAAGATCATGAGCATAAACAATTTTCTTTCTATCAAAATAATTTAAGTGAAGCAAGAGGGAATTTCTTTAAAATTTTACTAACTCTCAAATAAACCTAAGTGAAGCAAGAGAGCATTTCTTCAAAAATAACAAGCACACCGTGCTCAAAAAGATATAAGTGAAGCACTAGAGCAAGTCCTAGCTCATAAAAGATTTAAGTGAAGCATAGAGAGCAATCCTAACAAGTCATTATATAATTTTGGCTCTCTCAAATAGGTGTGTCCAGCAAGGATTGATGACTTAAAACACAAAATAAAGAAAGCAAAGACACATATCATACAAGATGTTCCAAGCAAAACATATATCATGTGACGAATAAAAATATAGCCTCGAGTAAAATACCGATAGTTGTTGGAAGAAAGCGGGGATGCCACTCGGGGGCATCCCGAAGCTTAGTTGGTTGCTCATTCTTGGATAATAGCTTGGGATGCCGGGGCATCCCCAAGCTTAGGCTCTTACATCCTTCCTTCATCCATCGTAAGATATCCCAAACTTGAAAACTTCAATCACACAAAACTCAACAAAACTTTCGTGAGATCCGTTAGTATAAGAAAGCAAACCACTACTATAAGTGTTGTATCAAACCAATTCATATTTTTTTGTATTATATCTACTGTATTCCAACTTTTGTATGGCAAAAACTCATCAAAGAAAACCATAGAGCCATCAAAATAAGCACACAACACAAAGAAAACAGAATCTGTCACTAGTAATCTGACTATGATTTATGACATAACAGTCTGTAGTAATCTGACTTTGGCGAATACTTCTGTAACTAAACAAATTCTACAAAAATAGGAAGACCTGGGTAATTTGTACATTAATCTTATGAAAATAGAAGCAGGGAAAAATCTCTTTTCTATGATTTATGAAAATTATTTTCATGAGCGCAAAGTTTCTGTCTTTTTCAGCAAGATCAAACAACTGTCACCCAAGAAGATCCTATAGGCTTTACTTGGCACAAACACTAATTAAAACACAAAAAACACAATCATACCAGTAGCATAATTTTGTAAACACACAAGAACAGAAAGCAAAAAGCAAAAATAAAATTTATTCATTGGGTTGCCTCCCAACAAGCGCTATAGTTTTACGCCCTTAGCTAGGCGTAAGGCAAGGATCTAAGTTTTGCCATCTTTGGTTTGAGATCCATAAGTTGCCCTCAGGATTGATTCATAAGGTGGCCTGATTTTTGTTCTAGGAAAGTGTTCCATACCCTTTCTCAAAGGAAATTGGAACTTGATATTGCCTTCTTTCATATCAATCACGGCACCGATAGTGCGTAAAAACGGTCTACCAAGAATAATTGGACAAGACGGATTGCAATCAATATCAAGAACAATAAAATATATGGGCACATAGTTCCTATTTGCAAGAATAATAACATCATTAATTCTTCTCATAGGCTTTTTAATAGTAGAATCCGCCAAGTGCAAATTCAAGGAACATTCTTCAAGATTGGTAAGACCAAGCACATCAGATAAAGATTTCGGAATAGTAGAAACACTAGCACCCAAGTCACACAAAGCAAAACACTCATAACTTTCATTCTTGACTTTGATAGTAGGTTCCCATTCATCATGCAATTTTCTTGGAATTGGAACTTCTAATTCCAACTTTTCTTCCAAAGCTTTCATCATAGCATCAACAATATGTTTAGTAAAGCTTTGTTTTGTTCATAAGCATGGGGTGAATTTATCATGGATTGCAACAAAGAAATACAATCAATCAAAGAGCAACTATCATAATTACCTGGTTATGTTGAAGATCCTCCCGGGGAACGGCGCCAGAAATTCCCTTAATGATGTTTGCTAAGACTACGTCGGTATTTCCCCAAAGAGGAGAGGATGATGTAGCACAACAACGGTAGGTATTTCCCTCAGTAATGAAACCAAGGCATCGAACCAGTAGGAGAACCAGGCAACAGAACATAAACAACCCCTGCACACAAATAACAGCCACTCGCAACCCGACGTGTTAAAGGGGTTGTCAATCCCTTTCGGGTAACGACGCCAGAAGGCACATTGACGGGAGAAAATTGTAATAGATTGAAATAATAGATCATAAATAAAATAAAGTGCAGCAAGATATTTTTGTATTTTTGGTTTAATAGATCTGAATAAAAAACGCAAAGGAAAAGTAGATCGCAAGGCAAATATATGAGAAAGAAGACCCGGGGGTGTAGGTTTCACTAGTGGCTTCTCTCTCGAAAAATAGTAAACGGTGGGTAAACAATTTACTGTTGGGCAATTGATAGAACTTCAAATAATCATGACGATATCCAGGCAATGATCATTACATAGGCATCACGTCCAAGATTAGTAGACCGACTCCTGCCTGCATCTACTACTATTACTCCACACATCAACCGCTATCCGGCATGCATCTAGTGTATTAAGTTCATGAAAAAACGGAGTATTGCAATAAGAACGATGGCATGATGTAGACAAGATCCGTTTATTTATATGGCGGTAGATACAGATATCGTCTTTTTATCCTTAGTAGCAACGATACATACGTGTCGGTTCCCTTTCTGTCACTGGGATCAAGCACCATAAGATCGAACCCACTACCGGGCACCTCTTCCCATTGCAAGATAAATAGATCAAGTTGGCCAAACAAAACCCAAATATCGGAGAAGAAATATGAGGCTATAAGAGATCATGCATATAAGATATCAAAGAAACTCAAATAACTTTCATGGATATAAAAAGATTTAACTGATCATAAACTCGAAGTTCATCAGATCCCAACAAACACACCGCAAAAAGAGTTACATCATATGGATCTCCAAGAGACCATTGTATTGAGAGTCCAGCGAGAGAGAGGAAGCCATCTATCTAATAACTACTGACCCGAAGGTCTACGAAGAACTACTCACGCATCATCGGAGAGGCACCAATGGAAGTGGTGAACCCCTCCGTGATGGTGTCTAGATTGGATCTGGTGGTTCTGGACTCTGCCGCGGCTGGATGAATATTTCGTCGACGCTTTTAGGGTTCTGGTATTTTTGGGGTATTTATAGAGCAAAGAGGCGGTCCGGGGGGCACCCGGCGTGGGCACAACCCACCAAGGCGCGCCTGGGCCTCCTGGCGCGCGCTGGTGGGTTGTGCCTGTTGGAAATATGCCCTAGAGGCAATAATAAATTGGTTATTATTATATTTCCTTGTTCACGATAATCGTTTATTATCCATGCTAGAATTGTATTGATAGGAAACTCAGATACATGTGTGGATACATAGACAACACCATGTCCCTAGTAAGCCTCTAGTTGACTAGCTCGTTGATCAATAGATGGTTACGGTTTCCTGACCATGGACATTGGATGTCGTTGATAACGGGATCACATCATTGGGAGAATGATGTGATGGACAAGACCCAATCCTAAGCCTAGCACAAGATCGTGTAGTTCGTTTGCTAAGAGCTTTTCTAATGTCAAGTATCATTTCCTTAGACCATGAGATTGTGCAACTCCCGGATACCGTAGGAATGCTTTGGGTGTACCAAACGTCACAACATAACTGGGTGGCTATAAAGGTGCACTACAGGTATCTCCGAAAGTGTCTGTTGGGTTGGCACGAATCGAGACTGGGATTTGTCACTCTGTGTAAACGGAGAGGTATCTCTGGGCCCACTCGGTAGGACATCATCATTATGTGCACAATGTGACCAAGGAGTTGATCACGGGATGATGTGAGTTACGGAACGAGTAAAGAGACTTGCCGGTAACGAGATTGAACAAGGTATAGGGATACCGACGATCGAATCTCGGGCAAGTAACATACCGATAGACAAAGGGATTTGAATACGGGATTGATTGAATCCCCAACATCGTGGTTCATCCGATGAGATCATCGTGGAACATGTGGGAGCCAACATGGGTATCCAGATCCCGCTGTTGGTTATTGACCGGAGAACGTCTCGGTCATGTCTGCATGATTCCCGAACCCGTAGGGTCTACACACTTAAGGTTCGATGACGCTAGGGTTATAGGGAATAGATATACGTGGTTACCGAATGTTGTTCGGAGCCCCGGATGAGATCCCGGACGTCACGAGGAGTTCCGGAATGGTCCGGAGGTAAAGATTTATATATGGGAAGTCCTGTTTTGGTCACCGGAAAAGTTTCGGGTGATATCGGTAATGTACCGGGACCACCGGGAGTGTCCCGGGGGTCCACCAAGTGGGGCCACCAGCCCCAGAAGGCTGCGTGGGCCAAGTGTGGGAGGGGACCAGCCCCAGGTGGGCTGGTGCGCCCCCCCACCAAGGCCCAAGGCGCATGGGAGAGTGGGAGGGGGCAAACCCTAGGTCCAGATGGACCTTAAGGCCCACCCTAGTGGCGCCCCCCCCTCTCGTCCCCTTGGCCGCCCCCCTTGGATGGGATCTAGGGCTGGCCGCCTCCTCTTGGGGTGGGAACCCTAGAGGGGGTGCAGCCCCCTCCCCCTATATATAGTTGAGGTTTGGGCTGCCCAAAGTACAGGAGAACGTCTCTCTTTCGGCGCAGCCCTACCCCTCTCCCTCCTCCTCCTCTCCCGCGGTGCTTGGCGAAGCCCTGCGGGATTGCCACGCTCCTCCACCACCATCACGCCGTCGTGCTGCTGCTGGATGGAGTCTTCCCCAACCTCTCCCTCTCTCCTTGCTGGATCAAGGCGTGGGAGACGTCACCGGGCTGCACGTGTGTTGAACGCGGAGGCACCGTTCTTCGGTGCTTAGATCGGAATCAACCGCGATCTGAATCGCTACGAGTATGACTCCTTCATCTGCGTTCTTGCAACGCTTCCGCATCGCGATCTACAATGGTATGTAGATGCACTCCCCTTCCCCTCGTTGCTAGATTACTCCATAGATTGATCTTGGTGATGCGTAGAAAATTTTGAATTTCTGCTACGTTCCCCAACAGTGGCATCATGAGCTAGGTCTATGCGTAGTTTCTATGCACGAGTAGAACACAAAGTAGTTGTGGGCGTCGATTTTGTCAATTCTTCTTGCCGCTACTAGTCTTATCTTGTTTCGGCGGCATTGTGGGATGAAGCGGCCTGGACCGACCTTACACGTACGCTTACGTGAGACAGGTTCCACCGACTGACATGCACTAGTTGCATAAGGTGGCTAGCGGGTGTCTGTCTCTCCCACTTTAGTCGGAACGGATTCGATGAAAAGGGTCCTTATGAAGGGTAAATAGAAATTGGCATATCACGTTGTGGTTTTACGTAGGTAAGAAACGTTCTTGCTAGAAACCTATACAAGCCATGTAAAAAACTTGCAACAACAATTAGAGGACGTCTAACTTGTTTTTGCAGCATGTGCTATGTGATGTGATATGGCCAGAAGATGTGATGAATGATATATGTGATGTATGAGATTGATCATATTCTTGTAATAGGGATCACGACTTACATGTCGATGAGTATGACAACCGGCAGGAGCCATAGGAGTTGTCTTTATTTTTTGTATGACCTGCGTGTCATTGAATAACGCCATGTAAATTACTTTACTTTATTGCTAAGCGCGTTAGCCATAGAAGTAGAAGTAATCGTTGGCGTGACAACTTCATGAAGACACAATGATGGAGATCATGATGATGGAGATCATGGTGTCATGCCGGTGACAAAGATGATCATGGTGCCCCGAAGAAGGAGATCAAAGGAGCAAAATGATATTGGCCATATCATGTCACTATTTGATTGCATGTGATGTTTATCATGTTATGCATCTTATTTGCTTAGAACGACGGTAGCATAAATAAGATGATCCCTCACTAAAAAATTTTCAAGAGACATGTTCCCCCTAACTGTGCACCGTTGCGAAGGTTCGTTGTTTCGAAGCACCACGTGATGATCGGGTGTGATAGATTCTAACATTCGAATACAACGGGTGTTGACGAGCCTAGCATGTACAGACATGGCCTCGGAACACATGCGAAACACTTAGGTTGACTTGACGAGCCTAGCATACAGACATGGCCTCGGAACACAAGAGACCGAAAGGTCAAACATGAGTCGTATAGTAGATACGATCAACATGGAGATGTTCACCGATGATGACTAGTCCGTCTCACGTGATGATCGGACACGGCCTAGTTTGACTCGGATCATGTATCACTTAGATGACTAGAGGGATGTCTATCTGAGTGGGAGTTCATTAATCAGATGAACTTAATTATCATGAACATAGTCAAAGGGTCTTTGCAAATTATGTCATACGCTTTAGTTCTACTATTTAAGATATGTTCCTAGAGAAAATTTAGTTGAAAGTTGGTAGTAGCAATTGTGCGGACTGGGTCCGTAAACTGAGGATTGTCCTCATTGCTGCACAGAAGGCTTATGTCCTTAATGCACCGCTCGGTGTGCTGAACCTCAGCGTCGTCTGTAGATGTTGCGAAACATCTGGCATACACGTTTTGATGACTACGTGATAGTTCAGTGCGTAATGCTAATGGTTTAGAATTGTGGTACCAAAGACGTTTTGAAACGTTGCAGAACATATGAGATGTTCCAAAGACTGAAATTGGGATTTCAGACTAGTGCCCACGTCAAGAGGTATGAGACCTCTGACAAGTTTCTTAAGCCTGCAAACTAAGGGAGAAAAGCTCAATCATTGAGCATGTGCTCAGATTGTCTGAGTACTACAATCGCTTGAATCGAGTGGGAGTTAATCTCCCAGATGAGATAGTGATGGTTCTCCACAGTCACTGCCACCAAGCTATTAGAGCTTCGTGATGAACTATAACATATCAGGGATAGATATGATGATCCTTGAGCTATTCGCGATGTTTGACACCGCGAAAGTAGAAATCAAGGAGGAGCATCAATTGTTGATGGTTAGTAAAACCACTAGTTTCTAGAAGGGCAAGGGCAAAAGGGACACTTCATGAAACAGCAAATCATTTGCTGCTCTAGTGAAGAATCCCAAGGTTGAACCCAAACCCGAGACTAAGTGCTTCTGTAATGAGGGGAACGGTCACTGAAGCAGGACTACCCTAGATACTTGGTAGATGAGAAGGCAGGCAAGGCCGACAGAAGTATATTGGATATATATTATATGAATGTGTACTTTACTAGTACTCCTAGCAGCACCAGGGTATTAGATACCGGTTCGGTTGCTAAGTGTTAGTAACTCGAAATAAAAGCTGCGGAATAAACGGAGACTAGCTAAAGGTGAGATGACGACATGTGTTGGAAGTGTTTCCAAGGTTGATGTGATCAAGCATCGCATGCTCCCTCTACCATCGAGATTTGGTGTTTGCATTGAGCATGATTGGATTATGTTTATCGCAATACGGTTATTCATTTAAGGAGAATAATGGTTACTCTGTTTATTTGAATAATACCTTCAATGGTCTTGCACCTAAAATGAATCTCGATCGCAGTGATACACATGTTCGTGCCAAAAGATACAAAATAGTAATGATAGTACCACATACTTGTGGCACTGCCATTTGAGTCATAATGGTATAGAACGCATGAAGAAGCTCCATGTAGATGGATCTTTGGACTCACTCGTTTTTGAAAAGATTGAGACATGCGAACCATATCTATTGGTATATATGCATGAAGAAAGTCCATGCAGATGGATCGTTTGGACTCACTTGATTTTGAATCACTTGAGACATGCAAATCATACCACATGGGCAAGATGACTGAAAGGCCTCATTTTCAGTAAGATGGAACAAGAGAGCAACTTATTGGAAGTAATACATTTTGATGTATGCAGTCCAATGAGTGCTGAGGCATGCAGTGGATATCGTTATGTTCTTACTTCACAGATGATTTGAGTAGATACTGAGAATATTTACTTGATGAAACACAAGTCTGAATTATTGAAAGGTTCAAGTAATTTCAGAGTGAAGTTGAAGATCGTCGTGACAAGAGGATAAAATGTCTGTGATATGATCATAGAGATGAGTATCTGAGTTACGAGTTTGGCACACAATTAAGACATTGTGGAAAGTGTTTCACAATTAATACCGCCTGGAACACCATAGTGTGATGGTGTGTCCGAACATCATAACTGCACCCTATTGGATATGGTGCAACCATGATGTCTCTTATCGAAATACCACTATCATTTATGGGTTAGGCATTAGAGATAACCGCATTCATTTTAAAAGGGGCACCACGCAATTCCGTTCAGACGACACCGTTTAGAGAAACCTAAGTTGTCGTTTCTTAAAAGTTTGGGGCTGCGACGCTTATGTGAAAAAGTTTCAGGCTGATAAGCTCGAACCCAAAGCGGATAAATGCATCTTCATAGAAAACCCAAAACAGTTGGGTATACCTCCTATTTCAGATCTGGAAGCAAAAGTAATTGCTTCTAGAAACGGGTCCTTTCTCGAGGAAAAGTTTCTCTCGAAAGAATTGAGTGTGAGGATGGTGGAGACTTGATAAGGTTATTGAACCGTCACTTCAACTAGTGTGTAGCAGGGCACAGGAAGTTGTTCCTGTGGCACCTACACCAATTGAAGTGGAAGCTTATGATAGTGATCATGAAACTTCGGATCAAGTCACTACCAAACCTCGTAGGACGACGAGGATGTGTAATACTTCAGAGTAGTACGTGATCATGTCTTGGAAGTCATGTTGTTGGACAACGATGAACCTATGAGCTATGGAGAAGCGATGGTGGGTCCATATTCCGACAAATGGTTAGAAGCCATGAAATCCGAGATAAATGGATCTTTAAGAGGAAGACGGACGTGGACGGTAATGTTACCGTCTATGAAGCTCGACTTGTGGCAAAGAGTATTTTCACAAGTTCAAGGAGTTGACTACGATGAGATTTTCTCATCTGTAGCGATGCTTAAGTCCGTCGGAATCATGTTAGCATTAGCTGCATTTATGAAATCTGGCAGATGGATGTCAAAACAAGTTTCCTTACCAGTTTTCATAAGGAAAGGTTGTATGTGATACAATCAGAAGGGTTTTGTCGATCCTAAGGATGCTAAAAGGTATGCTAGCTCCAGCGATCCTTCCATGGACTAGAGCAAGCATCTCGGAGTCAGAATATACGCTTTGATGGAGTGATCAAAGTTTTTGGGTTTATACAAAGTTTGTTAGAAACTTGTATTTACAATAAAGTGAGTGGGAGCGCTACAACATTTCTGATAAGTATATGTGAATGACATATTGTTGATCCGAAATGATGTAAAATTTCTGGAAAGCATAAAGGGTTGTTTGAAAGGAGTTTTTCAAAGGAAGACCTGGATAAAAGCTGCTTACATGTTGGGCATCAAGATCTACAGAGATAGATCAAGACGCCTGATGATACTTTCAAAGAACACACACGTTGACATGATTTTGAAAGAGTTCAAAATAGATCAGCAAAGAAGGAGTTCTTGGCTGCGTTACAAGGAGTGAGTATTGAGTAAGACTCAAGACCTGACCACAGCAGAAGAGAGAAAGGACGAAGGTCGTCCCCTATGCTTTAGACGTAGGCTCTACAGTATGCTATGCTGTGTACCGCACATGAAGTGTGCCTTGCCATGAGTTGGTCAAGGGGTACAATAGTGATCCGGAAATGGATCACATGAGAGCGGTCGAATTTATCCTTAGTATGTAGTGGACTAAGGAATTTTCTTGATTATGGAGGTGAAAAGGAGTTCGTCGTAAAGGGTTACATCGATGCGAACTTTGACACTAATCCGGATGACTCTGAGTAGTAAACCGGATTCGTATAGTAGAGCAGATACTTGAAATGGCTCCAAGTAGCGCGTGGTAGCATCCACAAGATGACATAGATATTCGTAAAGCACACACGGATCTGAAAGGTTCAGACCCGTTGACTAATAACCTCTCTCACAAGCATAACATGATCAAACCAGAACTCATTGAGTGTTAATCACATAGTGATGTGAACTAGTTTGTTGACTCTAGTAAACTCTTTGGATGTTGGTCGCATGGTGATGTGACCTATGAGTGTTAATCACATGGTGATGTGGACTAGATTATTGACTCTAGTGCAAGTGGGAGACTGTTGGAAATATGCCCTAGAGGCAATAATAAATTGGTTATTATTATATTTCCTTGTTCATGATAATCGTTTATTATCCATGCTAGAATTGTATTGATAGGAAACTCAGATACATGTGTGGATACATAGACAACACCATGTCCCTAGTAAGCCTCTAGTTGACTAGCTCGTTGATCAATAGATGGTTACGGTTTCCTGACCATGGACATTGGATGTCGTTGATAACGGGATCACATCATTGGGAGAATGATGTGATGGACAAGACCCAATCCTAAGCCTAGCACAAGATCGTGTAGTTCGTTTGCTAAGAGCTTTTCTAATGTCAAGTATCATTTCCTTAGACCATGAGATTGTGCAACTCCCGGATACCGTAGGAATGCTTTGGGTGTACCAAACGTCACAACGTAACTGGGTGGCTATAAAGGTGCACTACAGGTATCTCCGAAAGTGTCTGTTGGGTTGGCACGAATCGAGACTGGGATTTGTCACTCTGTGTAAACGGAGAGGTATCTCTGGGCCCACTCGGTAGGACATCATCATTATGTGCACAATGTGACCAAGGAGTTGATCACGGGATGATGTGAGTTACGGAACGAGTAAAGAGACTTGCCGGTAACGAGATTGAACAAGGTATAGGGATACCGACGATCGAATCTCGGGCAAGTAACATACCGATAGACAAAGGGAATTGAATACGGGATTGATTGAATCCCCGACATCGTGGTTCATCCGATGAGATCATCATGGAACATGTGGGAGCCAACATGGGTATCCAGATCCCGCTGTTGGTTATTGACCGGAGAACGTCTCGGTCATGTCTGCATGATTCCCGAACCCGTAGGGTCTACACACTTAAGGTTCGATGACGCTAGGGTTATAGGGAATAGATATACGTGGTTACCGAATGTTGTTCGGAGCCCCGGATGAGATCCCGGACGTCACGAGGAGTTCCGAAATGGTCCGGAGGTAAAGATTTATATATGGGAAGTCCTGTTTTGGTCACCGGAAAAGTTTCGGGTGATATCGGTAATGTACCGGGACCACCGGGAGGGTCCCGGGGGTCCACCAAGTGGGGCCACCAGCCCCAGAAGGCTGCGTGGTCCAAGTGTGGGAGGGGACCAGCCCCAGGTGGGCTGGTGCGCCCCCCCACCAAGGCCCAAGGCGCATGGGAGAGTGGGAGGGGGCAAACCCTAGGTCCAGATGGGCCTTAAGGCCCACCCTAGTGGCGCCCCCCTCTCCTCCCCTTGGCCGCCCCCCTTGGATGGGATCTAGGGCTGGCCTCCTCCTCTTGGGGTGGGAACCCTAGAGGGGGCGCAGCCCCCTTCCCCCTATATATAGTTGAGGTTTGGGCTGCCCAAAGTACAGGAGAACGTCTCTCTTTCGGCGCAGCCCTACCCCTCTCCCTCCTCCTCCTCTCCCGCGGTGCTTGGCGAAGCCCTGCGGGATTGCCACACTCCTCCACCACCATCACGCCGTCGTGCTGCTGCTGGATGGAGTCTTCCCCAACCTCTCCCTCTCTCCTTGCTGGATCAAGGCGTGGGAGACGTCACCGGGCTGCACGTGTGTTGAACGCGGAGGCACCGTTCTTCAGTGCTTAGATTGGAATCAACCGCGATCTGAATCGCTACGAGTACGACTCCTTCATCCGCGTTCTTGCAACGCTTCCGCATCGCAATCTACAATGGTATGTAGATGCACTCCCCTTCCCCTCGTTGCTAGATTACTCCATAGGTTGATCTTGGTGATGCGTAGAAAATTTTGAATTTCTGCTACGTTCCCCAACAGTGCCCCCCTCGGGGCACCCTCCAGGTGCAACCAGGACCCATTGCCTTTCTTCTGGCCCATAAAAAATCATCATGGAGTTTCATGGCATTTGGACTCCGTTTGATATTGATTTCTTGCGATGTAAAAAACATGGAAAAAACAGCAACTGGCACTTGGCACTATGTCAATAGGTTAGTACCAAAAAATGATATAAAATGACTATAAAATGATTATAAAACATCCAAGACTGATAATAAAACAGCATGGACAATAAAAAATTATAGATACGTTGGAGACGTATCAATAGCCCAATGGGCCATCGAGCTCTTACCATTTGAAATAACATACAAGCTACACCGAGCTATTGAATCTCAGGTGTTGGCCAACTTTGTAGCCGAATGGACGGAAGCTGAACTCCCTAAAGAGTACAACACATACTCCAATTGGGTAATGTACTTCAACGGCTCTAAAATGTTAGCCGGATTGGGGGCCGGTGTCATCTTAACATCCCCTACAGGGGACACAGTGCGCTACGTATTACAAATCATGTATGCGGAGTCCAACAACGCGACTGAATACGAGGCACTACTGCACTGTCTCCGAATGGCTGTTTCTATGGGCATACAACGCCTAGAGATGCGTGGGGATTCTAACCTTGCAATATCCCAAGTAAATGGAGAATTTTATGCAAAAGATCCCAAGATGGCGGCATACCAAAATGTCGTACTCAAAATATCCGCTCGGTTTGAGGGGCTCGAGTTCCATCGTGTTGCTCGAGACAGTAATCAGGCAGCGAACATCCTTGCTCGAATGGGCGCTAAACGCAACCCCGTTGATCAAGTGGTCAAAGAGATGCCAGCTGATCATGCTCCGGACCCAGATGGCTTCAGTGGCAGCTTCATTAAATCATGCTGGCATATCATTAAAGAAGACGTTTATCGTCTTTGTTTTGAGTTTTATGCAGGTTAGCTGGATCTTGAAAGCCTGAACACGGGGTTTATCACTCTCATCCCTAAAATCCAATCCCCTGAGACTGCAAATGACTATCGCCCGATAACTCTGCTGAACTGTTGTCTCAAGTTTTTGACTAAACTCCTCGCGAACCGCCTGCAATGCGTGATTCTTAAGATCATCCACCGAAATCAATACGGCTTCTTGAAAGGCCGATCGATCCAAGACTGTGTTGCATGGGCATTTGAATTCATCCACCAATGCCAAGCGTCGGGGCAAGAGGTTGCTATATTGAAGCTGGATTTTGCTAAGGCATTCAACACGATAGAACATGCCCCGATGATGGAGATCATGAGGTGTATGGGTTTTGACGATCGATGGCTTGGATGGATCAACTACTTGTTTTCGACGACCAAGTCCTTTGTCCTCCTTAATGGACCCCAGGCAGGCAATTCTTCTGCTTGCGTGGTGTGCGCCAAGGAGACCCGTTGTCTCCACTTATCTTTGTACTTGCAGCCGATCTGCTGCAAGCTGCCATCAATGAAGCTTATCGCACGGGTGATCTCCAGCTGCCCATACCTGCTCCTGAAGGTGACTATCCCGTTATTCAGTACGCGGACGACACCATCCTTGTGATGCCAGCTGACAGAACGCAAGCCGAGACCATCAAATCAATCCTTCAGGACTATGCGTTGTCGGTGGGGTTGCGCATCAACTTCCAAAAATCCACTCTTATCACCGTCAACACAGACGCTGACACGACCTCACGCCTGCCTCAGGTTTTTGGATGCTCGATCAGCTCCATGCCGTTTACGTACCTAGGGTTGCCCATGGGCACTACCAGGCCGACGGTGACTGACCTCATGTCTCTCGTATCATCGGTCGAGCGCAAACTATCTATGGCAGCTATGCTTCTTGACCTCGGCTCCAAACTTACCCTCGTAAACTCGGTGATCACCTCTCTAGCGATCTATGCTATGTGCTCCATCAGGCTGCCACCGAAGATACTTGGCCATCTGGACAAGTTGCGACGCTACTGCCTCTGGGCCAAGAACACGGACGATGGTATGAAAGCTATTTCTATGGCAGCTTGGGGACTGGTTTGCAGGCCTAAACACAAAGGGGGGCTCGGGATTCTCGATCTTAAGGTCTAAAACCAAGGTTTGCTGCTAAAACAACTGCACAAATTCTATAACCACATGGATATACCATGGGTTTAGCTTGTTTGGGGCACGTACTATGAGGGTCGGGTGCCGCATGCTTCTGACCCATGCGGATCATTCTGGTGGAAGGATATCATGAACCTTGTGCCAATCTACAGAGGTGTCACATCCATTGAAGTGGCAGATGGGGGCACAACTTTGTTCTGGAAGGATGACAGGCATGAAGATATTCTGGCCGATAGCCACCCCCGCCTATTTTCCTTCTCTAAAAATGAAGATATCTCCGTTCAGAAGTTGCTGACTGCGCCTACGCTTGGCCAAAATTTCCACTTACTGCTCTCGATTCAGGCTAGAGAAGAGCTCGAAGACCTCCAGAACACCCTGTCCACGATGGAGCTGACAGAGGGGAATGATGTATGGAAGGCTGTATGGGGATCGGATGGGTCCACTTCCAACAAGTTTTACCTGCACTGTTTCCGAGACGGGGAGGCGGACAAAGCTTTTAAATGGATCTGGAAGACAAAATGCACCAACAAATGGAAGGTTTTTGCTTGGCTGCTTCTTGCGGACAGACTAAACACACGAGGGTTGCTCAAGAGGAAGAATATGAAACAGAGGGATGACAACTATGCCTGCCTATTATGCCGCCGACCCCCCAAAGAATCAGTTGAGCACTTGTTCTTTCAGTGTGAATTCAGTAGGTCATGTTGGGGAAAGTTAGGGATCGCGTGGCCGATGAATGGCAACAGGCTGCAGCTTCTGCATGCAGCAAAAAGTACGTGGACTGGACCAATGTTCATGGATATTTTCATCATAGCATCTTGGAGCATCTGGAAGGAACGTAACAATAAGCATTTCAGAGGTATAGTGCCCACAGTGGAAGGATGGAGCCGAAGGTTCAAGCTTGACTTTGGTATGATGAGACACAGAGTCAAAGAGGCCCTAGTGCCATTTGTTGAGCAGGTTGCTGATCTGATCTAGTACACTCCTCTATACCTTGATGTATATGGCCTCTCCCAACCCCCACCCCCACCCCCATGTAATCTTATCCATGTAACTCTTTGTGTTGAGGTTTAATATAAAGTCAGTGGGGGGTGCCCCCACTGTCCTAAGCTTTTGAAAAAAATGCGACCCTGTCCCGCCTAATACCTTTGTGGAAAGGATCTTCAAGCCATCCGTGGTATGGCAGGAAGAGAGCGGAAATACTAGTCCGGCGCTGATCATACCCCTAGATGCCGAACACAATTCTGATATCATCGAGGGATCAGGTACCGAAACGACACCTTCCGTCCATGTAATCATGGCTGTCATTGCTCCATGGACTGAACCCTTCTTAGCCTACCTTAATAGGCAGGAGCTCCCTGATGACCAGAATGAGGCCCGCCGCATAGTTCGACGCTCTAAAGCCTACAAAGTTCATGAAGGAGAACTCTACAAGAAAAGTACTACTGGAGTTCTTCAAAGATGTATCTCCGAAGAGGAGGGTCGGCGGCTCTTGGCTGAAATACATGCTGGTCTCGGTGGCCATCACGCCGCAGCTCGGGCCCTCATAAGCAAGGCCTTCCGTACAGGTTTATTTTGGCCAACGGCCGGAGTAGATGCACACGCCCTTGTACAGTGCTGTGTCGGATGCCAGCTTTTCCCCCATCAAAGGCATATGCCGCCCACTGCCCTACGAACAATCCCCATTACTTGGCCTTTTGCGGTCTTGGGGCTAGATATGGTTGGACCCCTTAAAGGGGGAAGCCATAAGAAGAAATATTTGCTGGTTATGGTGGATAAATTCACTAAGTGGATAGAGGCCAAACCAGTAAAAACGGCTGAAGCTAGGCCGGTGATCGACTTTATATCTGGCGTTGTACACCGTTATGGTGTCCCGCACATCATCATTACTGACAATGGCTCTAATTTCACAGTCGATGAGGTTAAAAATTGGTGTGCTAACATGGGCATTAAGCTCGATTACGCCTCCGTATATCACCCTCAAACAAATGGTCAGGTCGAACGGGCTAATGGCCTGATTATGAGAGGCATCAAACCCAGACTAGTGTGATCCCTACGGGAGTCAGATAAACACTAGGTCGAGGAACTTGATTCCGTACTCTGGGGACTGCGGACCACGCCCAATCGCACGACCGGATACACACCCTTTTTCATGGTGTACAATGCAGAGGCTGTCTTGCCCTGCGACATTATTCATGACTCACCTCGAGTGCGCATGTATGAAGAGAGAGAAGCCGAGCTCTATCGGCAGGACGATCTAGATGGCCTAGAGGAGGAGCGAGATATTGAAAAAGCCCGTTCCGCATTCTATCAACAACAGGCTCAGAGATACCAAAGCAGAGAAGTGCGGGCCAAGACTTATAATGTCGGCGAACTCGTTTTACGCCTCCCAGAGAAGAAGAAGGACAAGCTCAAACCAAAGTGGGAGGGTCCCTTCATTATAGATGAAGTTCTCATAGGAGGGGCCTACCGCCTTCGTAATGCATCGGATAATCGCCTAGAGCCGAATCCATGGAACGCTGCTCGGCTCCGAAGATTCTACGCATAAGTTCGGCCATATTTTTTTTCTCCTCTTCATTTTGTTTTCTCGTTTTTTTACGATTTCCAGGATGTGTTCGGATAAGCTGAACACTTGAGGGGTACACATCCTTAAATGTACACACCCCACCATGACTGGGGGCTTCTTTAACCGAAGCTTATTATTATTCCGAGCCTGGACCTCACAATATATGTGTCGTTTGCTCATACACATCCTTTTTGCCATTATATGCACCTCTATGACTTAAGTTTTTGCCAAGCTGGGTTGCCTTGCTCCTATGTTTATGCCCTACATTCCCGATTGTTCGGCTAGGGCATAAAGGGAGCACCTGTGCGATTGTTACAACCGGGTCATCCGGACATATACCTCAGACGGGTGAAGCCGAAAACTAGCGTTCTTAAGAGAATAATTGGTCGGCAATCAAACGACAAATTGTTACATTATTGTAACCACTCTAACACTGTAGACACTTTTTCCGTATTGCGGACCAATGCCCTCGCACGCATAATTACAGCATGCCAACCCAAGGAAAGGAACCCTTAACAGAACTATTTTCCTTGGAAGATGTTTCTTACATATGTAATATGACATACATCCAGAGCTAAACTTTTTGTCTGTTCGAGCACAATGACTGGGTTGCCTGGTTTCCGGACATACTAGATGCTTCTTTTCATTTCGAATAGTACCCAGAAACACTCCACCATTTTGGTTCGGAGGTTAAAGCCGAAAGCCTGCGATGACAATTTTCACATGTTTGGATAAAGGTACAGATTGATCATAATGTACATTAATACATTAAATCAAAACCCTATTCCTTATCTATTCCATCTATAAGACTGTCTAATCTACAGTCTTCCTGCGAATACTTCGCAGCTATCATTAGTTGGTCATACACCAAATTCACTGGAACTTCTTTCCCGTCTGGTCCCTGTGGTCCCACTTGGGCGTGTCTTCACCATGGCCCAGGCTTCTCGTGCACCTTCACGGCAGGCGGACGTCTTCCATAGCTCAAACCGGCGCCGGGCACCTTTGAATAAGTTCGCCAAACCCTCCATACTTTCTGGAGGGGTATCAGAAGGCCATAATGCCTTCACCATACTCTTCATGGCTTTTCGGGCCTGAGCATGTACCACAGACAGTTTCTTAAGCACGTCGCCTTGAAAGGCGGATACTTCTTCTTCCGGCCGGCCAGTTAACAGACCTACAGCAATAGAGTCATGATGTTATGGACTAAACATGAGCCCCTAGGGTGGTTTTTAACAAAAACATGAAAGGAAAACATACCGAACATGCCGCCCTTCAGCTTCTCATTTTCTTTCTAAACGGCCGATAACTGAGCCTTTAAGCTCTCTATCTCTTCGGATTGTTTGTCTTTTTCCTCCTCGTGTTTCTTCTTCCCGGACGCGCTCATTGAAGCCTTTTCATTTCCGTTAGTTCAGCGGTGACGGCATTTAGTTGCGTCTGGTTTATCTTCAGCTCCTGGGATAGCGCAGTATTCTTCTCTTTGAGAACCTGCGGGTCATATCGATCCTTAAATCGGTTTGCCTCACCGCTTCAAGTCTCGGGGGCTACTGGCATATGACTATTAAAATGGCATAAACTTTTACCTATATATCCTTTGAGAATAACTGAGTGACTCCGGCAAGTCCGTCTCGAGCGGCTCGGATGTATGCATCCACCAGCTGAGTGTGGTAAACTCTTGCTCAGAAAATGTCGGAGCGCGCATGCCCTCTTTCAATCGACGATGATTCATCACGCTCTCCACTTCGGAATTCATGACAGATACGTCATCCGAATCCTCATGAGGCGGCGGGACTGGCGTTGCATCGGCTCTCGTCCTAGTTGACGAGTCCGGCACCGGATTGGCGGACATTTGGCTAATAGGGCGTTTTCCCACCGTCTGCCACGTGTTTCTCCTGACATCAAGGATAAAGGAGACTTTAAACAATCCAGACTCATACCCAGGCATGTATTAAAGCGGACGTACCTCTTGGAAGGTTGTGAGGTTTTTGCAGCACTCCCGACCCCCTTTCGTATCGAACGACTACCTCGTGTAGGGGGCTGCCCTGGAGGAGGTACGGTCCGCCAAGCGCCGATCCTATTAAAATTCGGATCAGTATAATGGGCAAAAGTGTAAATAGGGATTTCCTTTTAAGAGCCCTCTGAATACTTACGACGCAGAAGGGATAGAGGCGTGGGTAGTCGGCGGTGATAGCCACTTCCGGGCCATCATGGCTCGCCTGATAAAATACCCCATCATCGAACTCTATGTATATATCGGATCCTCGCGAAAGCCAGGGTCTCCCTCGCGATTATGATCCTCTGGTTGTGGAGCAGGACATTGAACGTCCTCGACCATCTTCCGCCATGACTGTTCAACAAAGGACAAATTGGATTAGCATGTCGTGACAGCAATAAGGCAACACGGATAATCGAAGTCTTACCCATTCAATAGGGTTGTACATGGAATGGCCTTCCCGGCAGTTTAAGCGGAGGAAATCTTCTTTTTCACCCTTATACAGATCGACCAAGATTGTGGCCAGTTCGGAGAGGTATCCGGACCCTTCCGTCTGTAACGGGACGCGCCATCTTCTTCGTTGTAACACCATAAGGGAGTTACTCTGGATTGGAGAGGCTGGACACACCTCTTTATTGCAATAGCCATAACCTCGACTATCGAGAGCTTGGTATGGGCTAGTAACCTCACCTTGCTAACCAACCTTTTTATTTCCGCACTGTCTTCTTCCTTGAGACTTCGGGGACGCCAGTTGAGACGCTTCTTTAAAGGAGCGCTGGAAAATTCAGGAAGGCCGCGCTGAACTGGGTCCGGCAGTGGGACATCGTCCATATAGAACCATTCCGAAGACCACTGTGGGTGTACCTCTTTGGGAGTTCCTATGAGGTATCCGGATCTGGCTATACGCCATACTTTGGCACCGCCCACTTCAAATATGGAGCCTCCTCGATGGCGGGGAACGAGGCAAAAGAACTTCCTCCATAGTTCAAAATGGGCCTCAATGCCTAAGAACAGTTCGCAGAGGGCAAGGAAACCTAAGATGTGCAGAATCGGACCTGGGTTAAGGTTGTGCAGTTGGATGCCATAAAATTCCAATAGGCCCCTGAGAAATGGATGGATTGGAAATCCTAGGCCCCCCCAGCAGAAATGGGACGAAGCACACCCTCTCCTCCTTATTGGGGTTCGGGAAATTCTCAGCCATCACATCATTGCCGATTGAAGCCAATCCCGCTCGAACAAAAACTAGATCTGCGAGGGGAAGATAGCCATGTGTCTGGAGTCGACTCAGCTGAAGATGGGGCACTGAGAAACTCTGCCAATCACCCTCTTGAGGGCCATGGGGCCGCGAAGAGGAGCTTGGAGCACTGGCCATGTTGGAAGGCTTTGTTCGTAGCTAATCTTGACGGTTTTTCTTGCGCGATGTGAGATGGCATTTGGGGATCTAAAACTCCTTATATATATGTCGTCCGAGCATGGTGAGGGACTTATTTGCAAAAAATCACGGACCGTTCGTATTCACCCAGCGCGCGGAAATTGAAGCGACAACAGGAAGGAATCATAAAGGCAGAGCATCGAGGTCAGAGCCAGACTGTCGTTGGCCTGAAGTATAATGAAGAACCCGCCTTGCAAAGCCGAAGACATCAGCCGGATACTACGTCGTCATTGAAGGCAAGTTCGGGGGCTACTGAGGGAGACCTGGATTCGGGGGTCCTCAGGTGTCCGGCCTATTCGAGCATGGGTCGGGCTGATGGGCCGTGAAGATAGAGCGGAAGATTATTCCCCGTGTTCGGATAGGACTCCTGGATGCGTGGAGGGAAAGATTGGAGTCCGCGTGTATGGTTTCCTTCCCTTGTAAACCGCCTCTGTACCCCTCTGGTGTATATATAAGCTAGAGGGTTTAGTCCGTAAGGATCATCAGAATTGACATAGGCTAGACATCTAGGGTTTAGCCATTACGATCTCGAGGTAGATCAACTCTTGTAACCCCTATACTCATCAAAGTGAATCAAGCAGGAAGTAGGATTTTACCTCCATTAAGAGGGCCTGAACCTGGGTAAACACCGTGTCCCCTTTGTCTCCTGTTACCTTTGATCCTCAGACGCACAGTTCGGGACCCCCTACCCGAGATCGACCGGTTTTGACACCGACATGCGCCTCCCGAGCTTGTCGCTCCCTCATGACTATTCAGGTCTTCTCCAGAACCTTCTAGGGTCTCTTCTGGTCCAAAAAAATTAATTAAAAGTTTTTTCTCCGTTTGTGAAAGCACAAGTGCTCCCTAGGTGATTTTGGTAATTAATGTCAACATATCTCATGTTGGACTAATGTCCTTATCTAGTATATTTCAGAAAGTTCAACAATGGCGTGGCATGGACAAGAGAATGTGGAACCCCTTCAAAATGCTATGGACAAAGATTGGCAAAGGCTCAAGACTCTTCATTTTCATTTTAGTGATCCAAGATCACATTGAGTCCATAGGAAAGCCAGTACTATTAAAAGGGGATGAGGTGTTGCTTAATGGTCTACTTGCTCAAAGTGCTTAGTGATATTGCTCCAAAACCCTCAGCCACTTTCTCATTTCCACATATGTCCAAAACCAAAGTCAAACTCGGCCGCACCGATTTGATCTATCCGGCGCCACCGAGTTCATTTGACATAGCCACTGCCAGAAACCCTAGACAATTCGGTCTCACCGATATGGATCTCGGTCTCACCAAGATGGCCTTGCAAAATCTCTGTTGCCTGTTGTAATTATTCCGGTCTCACCGAAATGTGCAATCGGTCCCACCGAGTTTGCTTAACCAACTCTCTGTTTGCTCATTCCTGAAATCGGTCTCACCAAGTTCATTCAATCGGTCTCACCAAGATGAGGTTTTGCCCTAGCCCTAGCCCTAGCACGTCGGTCCCACCAAGTTGATCATGTCGGTCCCACCGAGATTCCTAACATTCACATTTTGAACTGAATCGGTCTCACCGAGTTCGACTATTCGGTCTGGCTGAGTTGGGTCAAGTGTGTCTAACGAATGGATTTCGTGTGGAGGCTATATATACCCCTCCACCCCCTTCTCTATTCAAGAGAGAGCCATCAGAACGTGCCTACACTTCCACTACTCATTTTCTGAGAGAGAACCACCTACTCATGTGTTGAGACCAAGACATTCCAATCCTACCACAAGAATCTTGATCTCTAGCCTTCCCCAAGTTGCTTTCCACTCAAATCATCTTTCCACCATAGCCAAATCTGTAAGAGAGAGTTGAGTGTTGGGGAGACTATCATTTGAAGCACAAGAGCATCAACAACACACCATCTATTACCTTTTGGAGAATGGTGTCTCCTAGATTGGTTCGGTGTCACTTGGGAGCCTCCAACAAGATTGTGGAGTTGAACCAAGGAGTTTGTAAGGGCAAGGAGATCGCCTCCTTTGTGAAGATCTACTCGAGTGAGGCAAGTCCTTCGTGGGCGATGGCCATGGTGGGATAGACAAGGTTGCTTCTTCATGGACCCTTCATCGGTGGAGCCCTCTGTGGACTCGCGCAACCATTACCCTTCGTGGGTTGAAGTCTCCATCAACGTGGATGTACGATAGCACCACCTATCAGAACCACGCCAAAAAATCTCCGTGTCTTCATCGCGTTTGCACACTCCAATCCCATCCCTTTACTTTCTTGCAATTTGCATGCTTTACTCTTTCGACTGCTTATACTCTTGCCATGCTTTCTTGAAATGTATTGAGAATGCTTAATCTTGTGCTAAAAATCCACCTCAACTTGAAGAACTTAAAAACTGCTACTTTGGCTTGTTGAGGGTCTAATCCCCCCCTCTAGACACCTCTTCTCGATCCTTTCAATTGGTATCAGAGCATTGGTCTCCATTGCTTTGGTTTAATCACCATTGGAGGAAGATGGATGAGCCTACAGTTGGGAGTACTAGACGTAGAGTGCCTATTCTTGATGGGGAGTTCCATAGTGCTTGGAAAAATGAGATGCTTCAGATTTTCACTGAATATAATTTGAACAAGTATATTACTAGCCCTTGTGCGCCTCCTATTGATCCCTTGCATCCTATCCCCGATGAGTATCTTGACATGACCCGCAATCTTAGAGCTATTGATCTTATCATAAGAGGATTGCCTAGAAATTTGCTTGTATGCTTGCCTACATTTGAATGTGCTTATACTATATGGAGATATCTTGAGGAACGCTTTCCAAACTACTCTTTGAAATATCTAGATGAGATACTTCAAAAGTCCATTGCTTTTCATAAAATGAAACCCGGTGATCCTAAATTTTATGATTGTCTATTTGAGCTTCGTGACCTCATGTGTGCCAAAGGAGATGTGGGAATCATTAGTAGCATCATCTCTCAAGTCATTAGAATTCATAAAGATGCACATTCTCATGATCATAAATCTAATGAATCACTCTCTCTAGGTGATGATCAATAACAAGACAATGTTGAACATGGATATTATGAGGAGGATGATGATAGTGACTTTGATCTTGATGAGTCTATGAGACACTTTGGTCTTATGGATAACCTTCGTGGTTACATAGCCGGAGGAAAGGAATGGGTTCTTGATAGTGGATGTACTGATCATATGACCGGAGATAAGGACATATTCCATGAGCTTGCTGAAAACAACGGTCCCCGAAACTATGTCACTTTTGGTGATAACTCAAAGGGTAAAGTGACTGGCCTTGGTAAGGTGGCCATCTCACATGACAGCTCCATCCAAAATGTTATGCTCGTTGAATCTCTTGGCTACAATTTACTTTCTATATCTAGACTATCCGATTTCGGTTTCAATGTTCTATTCACTGAAGTAGATTGCCAAGTGTTTCGAAGAGATAATCACAATATGGTCTTTACCGGTATACGTAGAGGTGATCTATACATTGTTGACTTCACTGAAAGAGCTAAACGTAGAACTTGCTTACTTGCTAAATCTTCTAAAGGATGGTTGTGGCATTATGATGCCCCCAATTCAATCATACACTAATCATGCACGCAAACGTGTATGATCAAGATCAGGGTCTCACGGGAAGATATCACAACGCAACTCTAAAAACATAAATAAGTCATACAAGCATCATAATACAAGCCAGGGGCCTCGAGGGCTCGAATACAAGTGCTCGATCATAGACGAGTCAGCGGAAGCAACAATATCTGAGTACAGACATAAGTTAAACAAGTTTGCCTTAAGAAGGCTAGCACCAACTGGGATATAGGTCAAAAGAGGCACAGGCCTCCTGCCTGGGATCCTCCTAAACTACTCCTGGCTGTCGTCAGCGGCCTGCACGTAGTAGTAGGCACCTCCGGTGTAGTAGGAGTCATCGTCAACGGTGGCGTCTGGCTCCTGGGCTCCAGCATCTGGTTGCGACAACCAGGTAGATGGGAAAGGGGGAAAAGAGGGAGAAAAGCAACCATGAGTACTCATCCAAAGTACTCACAAGCAAGGATCTACACTACATATGCATGGGTATATGTGTAAAGAGGCAATATCGGTGGACTGAACTGCAGAATGCCAGAATAAGAGGGGGATAGCTAGTCCTGTCGAAGACTACGCTTCTGGCAGCCTCCATCTTGTAGCATGTAGAAGAGAGTAGATGGTAAGTTCACCAAGTATCATCGCATAGCATAATCCTAACCCAACGATCCTCTCCTCGTCGACCTGTGAGAGAGCAATCACCGGGTGGTATCTGGCACTTGGAAGGGTGTGTTTTATTAAGTATCCGGTTCTAGTTGTCATAAGGTCAAGGTACAACTCCGGGTCGTCCTTTTACCGAGGATCACGGCTATTCGAATAGATAAACTTCCCTGCAGGGGTGCACCACATAACCCAACACACTCGATCCCATTTGGCCGGACA
Source organism: Triticum aestivum (assembly GCF_018294505.1). NCBI lineage: Eukaryota > Viridiplantae > Streptophyta > Magnoliopsida > Poales > Poaceae > Triticum > Triticum aestivum. The sequence continues at coordinate 107,990,049 of NC_057808.1, read as the reverse complement.
CACTTTCCTGGGTCATGCCCAGCCTCAGAAGATCAACACGTCGCAGCCCCACCTAGGCACAACAGAGAGGTCAGCACGCCGGTCTAAATCCTATGCGCGCAGGGGTCTGGGCCCATCGCCCATTGCACACCTGCACGTTGCGTACGCGGACGGAGAGTAGACCTAGCAACCTCCATTTCAAAGGAAGTTGCGTTACGCAGTCCAACCCGGCGCGCGCCGCTCAGTCGCTGACGTCACGAAGGCTTCGGCTGATACCACGACGTCGAGTGCCCATAACTATTCCCGCGTAGCTGGTTAGTGCGTATAGGCCAGTGGCCAGACTTAGATCAAATACCAAGATCTCGTTAAGCGTGTTAATTGAAGTATCTGCGAACGCCGACTAGGGCCAGGCCCACCTCCCTCCTAGGTGGTCTCAACCTGCCTTGTCGCTCCGCCACAAAGTAACAGTCGGGGGCCATCGGGAACCTGGGCCCACCTCTACCGGGATGGAGCCACCTGCCCCTTCAGCCCCCATCTCCGAACAGTATCATAAGTAATGTAACAGTATAATGTATATAGCATATGCTCGTGATCACCTCCTGAAGTGATCACGGCCCAGTAGTATAGCATGGTAGACGGACAAGAGTGTAGGGCCACTGATGGAATACTAGCATCCTATACTAAGCATTTAGGATTGCAGGTAAGGGTAACAACTGTAGCAACAATGACAGGCTATGCAGCAGAATAGGATTAACCGAAAGCAGTAACATGCTACACTACTCTAATGCAAGCAGTAGAGAGGAGGAATAGGCGATATCTGGTGATCAAGGTGGGGCTTGCCTAGAAGCTCAGCCGAGAAGGAGGGGTCATCAACACCGTAGTCGTACTGGGTAGCAGCGGCGTCGGTCTCGGTGTCTAACGAGATAAGAGGGGGAAGAAACAATAAATATAATGCAAACATATGCATATCGATGCATGACAAGACAAGTAACAGTGCCAGGTGTGCCCTAACGCAGTAGGGGGTGATACCGGCGAAGGGGGAAAACATCCGGGAAAGTATCCCCGGAGTTTCACGTTTTTGGACAAATGAACCGGAGGGGGAAAGTTGCGTGTTCGCTATGCTAGGTATGTGTGGCGGGCAAACGGGCTGCGTATCCGGATTCGTCTCGTCGTTCTGAGCAACTTTCATGTACAAAGTATTTTCATCCAAGCTACGGATTATTTTATATTAATTTTTAAAGATTTAAAACATTTTTAGGATTTATTTAATTATTTTAAACCAACATTATCCAGAATAGTGTATGCTGACGTCATCATGATGTCAGCATGACGTCAGCAGTCAACAGAACGTTGACTGGGTCAAACTGACGTGTGGGTCCCAGCTGTCATTGACTGCTAACTAACAAACTAGGTTAATTAGTTTAGTTAACAGATTAGTTAAGTTAACTATAGTAGTTAATTAGGTTAATTAGTTATTAGTTTAATTAAACACAATTAATCAAGTTAATTAATTTAGTTAATTAATTATTTAATTAATATGTTTATTTATTATTATTATTATTTAATTCTCTTTTTTAAATAAAAATGTTCGGGGGTGGGGCTCCCTTGTCATAGGCCTGGGGAGGCTTAGCGGGTGATGGGCGTAGGGGCAGTGGGTGCTGGGCGCCGGTTTCGGGCGCGGCCCAATCGGGCACACGCCCAGGGGCGCCGTGGCAGACGAGGCCGGCAAGGCCGGGCGGTCGCCGGCGGGGGGACGCTGGTGGGAGGGCAGCGGTGGGCGCGGGCCCGGACTGGGGCGGATCCGAGCGCGGGCGGTGGCTGGCGATGCCGCACGGCGAGCAGCGGATGACGGCGGGCGGAGGAGAAGGGCCGGAGCGGGGCAACGGTGGAGGAGGAGGAGCAGCAGCCGCAGCTTGTGACTGTGGTGAGCGGCGGGTCGACGAGCAACAGCGATGCTAGGCAGCTCACGGGGGGGTGCGGGCGTGCGCGCGGCAGTAGGAAGGTGGGGCCCGGTCGCGGCGGGAGCGGGGAGAGCAGGGGATGAGGCGGCGCGGGCCGGCGAGGCCGCAGCAGCGCCCATGAGCAGCGGTGCAGCGTGCACGCGCGGGCGAGCGGCGAGTAGTTGGAGCGGTCGCAGCTGCAGCTGGACGGGGCGGAGTGCGGTGTGGCAGCAGGAGCTGGGAATGGCCGCGGAGAGGGACGCGGGTGGCGTGCACGCGTGGGACGGCGCGGGCGCGCGCGGGCGCGCGCGTGCGCGGGACGTGGGTAGCGTGCGCAGGAGAAGGGGGCGCTCACGGGGGGTGTAGGGTTCGAGGCAGTGGGGCTCGGGGAGGAGTCGGGGACGGCGCGTCGCATGGGAGGCAATCCGGGGACGGGGCGATCCGGCAGGGAAGCGACGCCGGTGAGGTAGCAGAGGGGCGACGGGCAACGGGCGGCATCGAGCGCGTGGAGGTCGTGCCCCCGATCTCGATCCAGATCGGGGGAAAAGGGAGAGAGCGAGTGGGGGAGTGGGGATCGTGGGGGTGGGTTAGGGTTTGCGGGGGTGGACCGGGGGATATAGCGGTTAGGTGGGCCGAGGGAGGGGCCTTGGTCGGTCGGTTGCTTAGCTGGGCCGGTTGGCCCAGTTGAGGGGGGGGGGGTGTTGGTTGTTCTCTTTTTGTTTGTTTTATTTTTCCTTTTCTTTTATTTATTCTTTTCTATTTTCAATTATAGTTTCTTTTATTTTAGTTTTATGAAATACCAAGTTAGCACCTAAATTAGTATCACCAATACAGACCACTGCCAAACCTAGTTTGTAACCAAAATATATTAGTTTAATATTTTTATAATCCCAAAAGCAATTAAATTGTTATTTCAGCCACTGATTTTATTTAGATTAGGGCATTTAAACATTTTGAAAAAGGTTGCTTCCAACACCAAAGTTAGTTAGGGATTATTTGCCACATGATGAACATTTTAGTTTTCATGTTTGAGAAGTTTAGAATTTCACTTGTTATTTGAATTTGAATCCGAACGGGATTGAATCATTGCGAGATTAACAACGGTAATCGCGGTGACGTGGCATCATTAGCGGAGGGTTACTGTAGCGTAACTATCCGGGCGTCACAGGCATAGAAGGTTAGGTCACGTGGGCATGCGAAATCTTGATAAGCTTATTAAAGGTGATCATATCCTTGGTGTTAAAGATGTCATATTTGACAAGGATAGACTTTGTCGTGCTTGTCAAGCAGGAAAACAAGTTGGAGAAAGTCATCCCGCGAAGAACATTATGACCATGAGAAGACTGCTCGAGCTACTTCATATGGATCTTTTTGGTCCCAACGCCTACAAGAGTCTCGATTGTAACTCGTTCGGATTGGTCATTGTTGATGATTTTTCAAGATTTACGTGGGTGTTCTTTCTTGATGATAAATCGCAGGTCCAAAAGATCTTCAAGACCTTCGCTAGGAAGGCCCAAAATTATTTTGAAGTGAAGATCAAGAAGGTTCGGAGCGACAACAGAACGGAGTTCAAGAACGTCAATGTGGATACGTTTCTTGATGAAGAAGGGATTTCACATGAGTTCTCGGCTACGTACACACCTCAACAAAATGGAGTTGTTGAGAGGAAGAACCGGACACTCATTGAGATGGCAAGAATGATGCTTGATGAATACAAGACGCCAAAACACTTTTGGGCGGAAGCGGTTGAGACTGCTTGTCATGCAACAAATCGACTATATCTTCACAAGCTTCTCGGCAAGACGGCATACGAGCTTCTCACTGGTAACAAACTCCAAGTTGGATACTTTCGAGTATTTTGCTCAGAGTGTTACATTCTTGATAAACATCGTCATTCAAAAGTTTCCCCTAAGTCTCATGAAGGTTTCCTACTCGGTTATGGCTCAAACTCTCACACATACCGTGTCTACAAGAATTTCACCCGAAAGGTTGAAGAGACGGTAGATGTGAAGTTTGATGAATCTAACGGCTCGCAAATAGAGCAATTGCCAATTGATGTAGGAGATAAAGATCCATTGGAAGCAATTCAAGACTTGTTTATTGGCAAGATTCACCCAACGGAGGTGAAGGAGAGTACCTCGTCTGTTCAAGTGGAAGCCTCAACTTCACGACAAGGTGAACCACAAGTTGACTTGGAGGCATCCACAAGTGGACACACGTCAAGATGAAGGAAACGAGCAAGTACAACAAGATGAACCTCATCGACCTCCCTCTCCACCTCCACAAGAGAACAACAACCCCAACAATAATGAAGAAGAACAAGACAATTAAGAGGATGTTCCACCCCAATCCAAACAAAATCTCTCACGAGTTCAAGCAAGAGTCTCAAGAGATCATCCCGTCAAACAAATCTTCGATGATATTCAAACCGGGAGAATTACTCGCTCTAAAACTCGTTTGGCTAACTTTTGTGAACATTACTCATTCATTTATAGTATTGAACCTATGAAGGTTGAAGAGGCTATTGATGATCCGAATTGGGTGAACGCTATGCATGAAGAGCTACACAATTTCGAGAGGAATCAAGTATGGATGCTTGTTGAAAAGCCCGATGAGAAGCACAATGTCATTGGAACCAAATGGGTGTTTCGGAATAAGCAAGATGAAGATGGACAAGTTGTACGCAACAAGGCCCGTCCCGTCGCCCAAGGCTACACTCAAGTCGAAGGTATGGACTATGGTGAGACATATGCCCCAGTTGCTAGACTTGAGTCCATACGCATCTTACTTGCTTATGCTAATCATCATGACATTACTTTATATCAAATGGACATAAAAAGTGCTTTTCTAAATGGTGAAATTGAGGAGGAAGTTTATGTTAAACAACCTCCCGGCTTTGTTAATCCCAAGAAACCTGATCATGTTTACAAACTTCACAAAGCTCTTTATGGTCTTAAACAAGCTCCTAGAGCATGGTATAAATTCTTGACTAAGTTTCTTATTGAAAAAGGCTTTGAAATTGGGAAAATTGACTCTACGCTTTTTACAAAAAGGGTTAATGGTGAATTATTTGTGTGCCAAATTTATGTGGATGATATCATATTTGGTTCGACTAACCCTCATTTTAGTGAAAATTTTGGAAGGCTAATGTCGGAGAAGTTTGAGATGTCTATGATGAGTGAACTCAAATTCTTTCTTGGTTTGCAAATCAAGCAAACTAAGGAGGGTACCTTTGTTTCCCAAACAAAGTATACCAAGGACTTATTCAAGAAGTTCAACATGCAAGAAAGCAAAGGTATGAAAACACCCATGCCTACTAGTGGACATCTTGACTTGACTAAGGATGGCAAACCGGTTGACCAAAAGGTTTACCGCTCTATGATTGGTTCATTGTTATATCTATGTGCCTCCCGTCCCAATATTATGCTAAGTGTGTGCATGTGTGCATGATATCAAGCGGGCCCTAATGAATGCCATCTTAAGGCTGTGAAAACTATAGTGAGATATTTAATTCATACACCAAACTTTGGCATTTGGTATCCTAAGAGGTCTTCTTTCGATCTTGTTGGCTACTCCGACTCGGACTATGCCGGTGGCAAGGTTCATAGAAAGTCCACTTCGGGTACTTATCAATTTTTTGGTAGATCTCTTGTGTTTTGGTCCTCCAAGAAACAGAACTCGGCATCCTTATCCACCGCCGAAGCGGAATACATTGCCACCGGATCATGTTGTGCTCAATTACTTTGGATGACCCAAACCCTTAAGGACTATGGAATATATGTGAAACATGTTCCATTGCTTTGTGATAATGAAAGTGCTATTAAGATTGCTCACAATCCCGTGCAACATTCTCGGACTAAGCATATTGAAGTTCGTCATCATTTCATTCGGGATCATGTTGCTAAAGGAGACATCAATCTTAAACATGTTCGTACCGATAAGCAATTGGCGGATATATTCACCAAACCGCTTGATGAGAAAGTATTTTGTCGCTTGAGAGGTGAATTGAACATCATTGATGCCTCAAACTTGGAGTAGAAACTCTTTTTGGATACATGTAAGGCATGAGCCTTTTTGACTAATCCTTGGTATTTCTCTTATATGATGATAGTCACATGTCTTGGATCTATACTTGTACCCTTGCATGCTATCTAACCCTTGTAGGTACTTGGATGAGCCCAAATCTATGAGATTGCAAGTCACTCACATCTTGAGCAATCTCTACATCACCAAGTTTCTACAATATGGTTGTGGATTACAAGGAAGGATGAGCTAACTCAACATATCCTTTGACAATTTCTATATATCAAATTTCATTTGGTATCAAGTTTCCTGATTTTCATTTTTGGATACACAAGTGCTCTTCCTTGCAAGACTAACCCATGTGGAAAGATGAACTCAAACTACAACCGGTGCTCTCAACTCTTGATGGACTACATCAACCTTGAGCATCCAACACAAGTTCAACTAATTGACCAAGATCAACACAACCCAAGGTATGTTATTCCATCTTAGAGAAGGTTTGACCCAAGTCATGAGTCAAAGCAACTCAATGAGATGAGAATACATCAAAATGCTTAAACGAAAAATGGTAACCTCATTTTGAGCTTAAACGATGAGTATGACCTACGATCAAGTGTTATCACTTGACTCCTCAGTCAATATACTCTAACATAGGTGACTTTGTCAACGACCCCTTCTAGATGAAGTTATCTAGTGTTTCTTTGTTTTGTGCTTCTGCATATGGTTCTTGCCATCTTGTTCCCCTTTTCAAAAAAACTTCATCTAGATCTTTTGTGTGTGTGTGTGTTTCTCTGCATTATCTGCATCTAATTCTTTGCAAATCTTTCAGTAAATTCCTTGCAAATCCTTGTGAGATTACAATTGCCAAGTGAGCTGAGTTGACAAAGATTTTTCCTCTACATTGAACTCAGACTCACCGATTCATGGCTATTGGCTAGACCGAACTACAGGGATTACTTGTAGATAGTTCATCGGTACAACCGACGCAGACTAACCCGGTCTGACCGATATGCATCATCCCTGACACTGCCAACTCGGTGTCACCGATGAAAAAGGATCGGTGTTACCGATTTCAGTGCTAAGAAAACTTTTTGCCATTGCATATTTCATTTCTTCTCCAGCTCCACTGAATGATTCTTATCCTCTACTCGCATCATAAGCTTCATGTTGATTTGTAGTGTGTCTCGAGGACCAATCCTATTTGACTCGTACTCCCGAAGTTCCCTTCTTGTAAATTGATGTCAAAGGAGGAGAGAGAGAGCACATCAAAGCTTATCACATGGGAGAGAAAGCACATCTTGGCCTCTCCATATGCTTGTTAAAAATAGAGGAGAGAAGTCACATGTCTTTAAGAGGGTAAAGACATGTTAATGTATACAGTTGACTGTACCATTTCTTGCTTTAATTTATTTTTTCTTTCTTGCTCTGATTTTCTCTTACCCTACCTTCTCCCATTATCCAATATCAAATTCAGGGGGAGAAAGAGTTCGGATCTAAGGGAAGAAAATCTCTGGAATTAATTGAATATCTTTAATCTTTGGGGACATGTCTATATCCAAATGGAGTACTAAGTACTCACTCATTACATGTCATCCCAGCCTTGGTACTCTTGTGGTTTCCTGAACTTGCTTTATTTAGAGTGTTCTTGTGTTATCTAGCCCTGTTTTCTCAAGCTCGTCTCTTCCAAAGCTATCTCAAGACCACAAGGTAAGTATATGCATCACACTCATGTGCATGATGATCTCTTGCTGATGTACATATTGTTTGCAAGAAAGACTCATGAACATCAAGGTACACTTCCTTATCTATATCATTTCCTCTGATGCATATAGCCAAGATACATGTAACTCATTACTTGCTCTGACATGCTTATGCATTCACATGTTACATGGCTTTCCAAAGCTTTACTTGTTACTCTTCATTTCTTTATCTACAGCTTTGATGTATGTTGTCATCAATTACCAAAAAGGGGGAGATTGAAAGCACAAGTGCTCCCTAGGTGATTTTGGTAATTAATGTCAACATATCTCTTGTTGGACTAATATCCTTATCTAGTATATTTCAGAAAGTTCAACAATGGTGTGGCATGGGCAAGAGAATGTGGAACCCCTTCAAAATGCTAAGGACAAAGATTGGCAAAGGCTCAAGACTCTTCATTTTCATTTTAGTGATCCAAGATCACATTGAGTCATAGGAAAGCCAACACTATTAAAAGGGGATGAGGTGTTGCTTAATGGTCTACTTGCTCAAAGTGCTTAGTGATAATTCTCCAAAACCCTCACCCACTTTCTCATTTCAACATATGTACAAAACCCAAAGTCAAACTCGGCCCCACCGATTTGATCAATCCGGCGCCACCAAGTTCATTTGACATAGCCACTGCCAGAAACCCTAGACAATTCGGTCTCACCGATATGGATCTCGGTCTCACCGAGATGGCCTTGCAAACTCTCTGTTGCCTGTTGTAATTATTTTGGTCTCACCGAAATGTGCAATCGGTCCCACCAAGTTTGCTTGACCAACTCTCTGTTTGCTCATTGCTGAAATCGGTCTCACCGAGTTCATGCGATCGGTCTCATCGAGATGAGGTTTTGCCCTAGCCCTAGCACATCGGTCCCACCGAGTTGATCATGTCGGTCCCACCGAGATTCCTAACATTCACATTTTGAACTGAATCGGTCTCACCGAGTTCGTCTATTTGGTCTGACCGAGTTGGGTCAAGTGTGTGTAATGGTTGGATTTTGTGTGGAGGCTATATATACCCCTCCACCCCCTTCTCTATTCAAGAGAGATCCATCAGAACGTGCCTACACTTCCACTACTCATTTTCTGAGAGAGAATCACCTACTCATGTGTTGAGACCAAGACATTCCAATCCTACCACAAGAATCTTGATCTCTAGCCTTCCCCAAGTTGCTTTCCACTCAAATCATCTTTCCACCATAGCCAAATCTGTGAGAGAGAGTTGAGTGTTGGGGAGACTATCATTTGAAGCACAAGAGCAAGGAGTTCATCATCAACACACCATCTACTACCTTTTGGAGAGTGGTGTCTCCTAGATTGGTTAGGTGTCACTTGGGAGCCTCCAACGAGATTGCGGAGTTGAACCAAGGAGTTTATAAGGGCAAGGAGATCGCCTACTTCGTGAAGATCTACCCAAGTGAGGCAAGTCCTTCGTGGGCGATGGCCATGGTGGGATAGACAAGGTTGCTTCTTCATGGACCCTTCATCGGTGGAGCCCTCCGTGGACTCGCGCAACCATTACCCTTCGTGGGTTGAAGTCTCCATCAACGTGGATGTACGATAGCACCACCTATCAGAACCACGCCAAAAAATCTTCGTGTCTTCATCGCATTTGCACACTCCAATCCCATCCCTTTACTTTCTTGCAATTTGCATGCTTTACTCTTTCCGCTGCTTATACTCTTGCCATGCTTGCTTGAAATGTACTGAGGATGCTTAATCTTGTGCTAAAACTCCACCTCAACTTGAAGAACTTAAAAACTTCTATTTTGGCTTGTTGAGGGTCTAATCACCCCCCCCTAGACACCTCTTCTCGATCCTTTGAGTTTGGACTCTGGTTGATATTGATTTCCTGAAAAGCCAAAAATAGGCAAAAAAAATAGCACCTGGCACTGGGCACTAGGTTAATAGGTTAGTCCTTAAAATGAAATATAATTGCATATAAAACATCCAAGATTGATACTATAATAGCATGGAACAATCAAAAATTATAGATATGTTAGAGACGTATCAAGGATGGTGGGTGGGCTTTGGAGATAGGAAGCAAAGTGGGTCGTAGGTCTCCGGGCTCTAGAGGTTGGAGGATTGAGGCAATGGAGAATGGAAGGAAGCGTGAGCTAAATGAGTTCCATTTCGTCCTCTTTTATAGGCTAGTAAAAATGCCAAGGGGCACCACGCCGCGCAGTAAATCCGCTAGTTCCCAATGCAACGTGTAGTATATGCTTGCGTAGATTAAGTATTTTGGTTGATGAGGTCGCTTAAAACCAGGGACACGATCCCTTTATCGATGGGACATGCCAATAGTAGTGGCCTAGAGCCGCGATAAACTCGGTGTAATGGATGTTGATGGGACCTCTCGGTTCCATGGTGAGGGGTGGCGGTTCAGTTTTTGGGTAAAAGGTGACAAGACACAACTCAACAGTCTCACTACTCCACATGGCAAACATTAGCTGTTAAGTTAAAGGGGTCTTTGAATCTAGAAAGGGTGCTTCAAGGAGGGCCTTGTTAAAAGAATGTCGTGGTTACCTAGAAGACGTTTATCCTCGGGTATACACATGGGAGAAGTAAAAGAACATGTCGAAAATAAACTTAAAATGACTTACAGAGACCTCGGAATCAAAGGCGTCCTCGGACATCAATCCAATTTGGAAGATCGAACTCGCCTATGAAGCCGAAGACCAGAAGATGAAGTTGTCGCAAGGAATGCTTCAACATCCTCGTCTTGAAGACTAGTTCTAGGGCAACTGATGGTGTCTTGGATTAGGGGGTGCTCACCATGTCAGCCTACCATTCATGGCTGGGCCGAGGACTGATACGTCCATTTTGCATCATGCTTTTATATTGATATTTATTGCATTATGGGCTGTTATTACACATTATAGCACATTACTTATGCCTTTTGTCTCTTATTTTACAAGGATTACACGAAGAGGGAGAATGCCGACAGCTGGAATTCTGGACCAGAAAGGAGCAAATCTGAGAGACCTATTCTGCACAACTCCAAAAGTCTAGAAAATTTACGGAGAATTATTTTGGAATTAATAAAAAATATTGGGCGAAGAAAGTACCAGAGGGGCCCCACCAGGAAGCCACAAGGGTGGGGGGCGCACCCTACCCCCTGGGCGCGCCCCCTGTCTTGTGGCCCCCTGGCAGGCCTTCGGTTCCCATCGTCTACTATATGATGTGTTTTGACTTGGAAAAAAACAAGAGGAAGCTTTCGGGACGAAGCGCCGCCGTCTCGAGGTGGAACCTGGGCAAAAGCAATCTAGGGCTCCAGCAGAGCTGTTCTGCCGAGGGAACTTCCCTCCCAGAGGGGGAAATCAAGGCCATCGTCATCACCAACGATCCTCTCATCAAGAGGGGGTCAATCTCCATCAACATCTTCACCATCACCATCTCCTCTCAAACCCTAGTTCATCTCTTGTATCCGATCTTTCTCTCAAAACCTCAGATTGGTACCCCATGGGTTGCTAGTAGTGTTGACTACTCCTTGTAGTTGATGCTAGTTGGTTTATTCGATGGAAGATCATATGTTCAGATCCTTAATGATAATTATTACTCCTCTGATTATGAACATGAATATGCTTTAAGAGTAGTTATGTTTGTTCCCGAAGACATGGGAGAAGTCTTGTTATAAGTAATCATGTGAAAATGGTATTCGTTCGATATTTTGATGAGATGTATGTTGTCTTTCCTGTAGTGGTGTTATGTGAACGTCGGCTACATGACACTTCACCATGATTTGGGCCTAGGGGAAGGCATTGGGAAGTAATAAGTAGATGATGGGTTGCTAGAGAGAGCTTAAACCCTAGTTTATGTGTCGCTTCGTAAGGGGCTGATTTGGATCTATATGTTTCATGCTATGGTTAGATTTATCTTAATTCTTCTTTCGTAGTTGCGGATCCTTGCGAGAGGGGTTAATCATAAGCGGGAGGCTTGTCCAAGTAAGGACAGCACACAAGCACCGGTCCACCCACATATCAAATTATCAAAGTAACGAACGCAAATCATATGAACATGATGAAAACTAACTTGACAATAATTCCCATGTGTCCTCGGGAGCGCTTTGCTTTATATAAGAGTTCGTCCAGGCTTTACCTTTCCTACAAAAAGGATTGGGCCACCTTGCTGCACCTTAGTTACTTTTTTACTTGTTACCCGTTATGAATTATCGCATCACAAAACTATCTGTTACCGATAATTTCAGTGTTTGCAGAGAATACCTTGCTGAAAACCGCTTGTCATTTCCTTTTGCTCCTCATTGGGTTCGACACTCTTACTTATCGAAAGGACTATAATAGATCCCCTATACTTGTGGGTTATCAAGACTCTTTTCTGGCGCCATTGGCGGGGAGTGAAGCGCCTTTGGTGAGTGGAATTTGGTAAGGAAACATTTATATAGTGTGCTGAAATTTACTGTCACTTGTCACTATGGAAAATAATCCTTTGAGGGGCTTGTTCGGGGTATCTTCACCTTGACCGGTAGAGCAAAGAGTTGCTCCTCAACCTATTGAACCTACTGAAAATATTTATTATGAAATTCCTTCGGGTATGATAGAGAAACTGCTAGCTAATCCTTATGCAGGAGATGGAACATTACATCCTGATATGCATCTAATCTATGTGGATGAAGTTTGTGGAGTATTTAAGCTTGCAGGTTTGCCCGAGGATGAAGTCAAGAAGAAGGTCTTCCCTTTATCTTTGAAGGGAAAGGCATTGACATGGTATAGGCTATGTGATGATATTGGATCTTGGAACTATAATCGATTGAAATTGGAATTTCATCATAAGTTTTATCCTATGCATCTGGTTCATCGTGATTGGAATTATATATATAATTTTTGGCCTCGTGAAGGAGAAAGTATCGTTCAAGCTTGGGGGAGGCTTAAGTCAATGTTATATTCATGCCCCAATCATGAGCTCTCAAGAGAAATTATTATTCGGAATTTTTATGCTCAGCTTTCTCATAATGATCAATCCATGCTCGATACTTCTTGTACTGGTTCCTTTATGAAGAAAACTGCTGAATTCAAATGGGATTTATTGGAAGAATTAAACGCAACTCTGAAGATTGGGAACTCAACGAAGGTAAGGAGTCAGGTATAAACCTCAAGTTTGATTGTGTTAAATCTTTTATGGATACCGATGCTTTTCGTGAATTTAGCACTAAACATGGACTTGACTCCGAGATATATAGTAGCTTCTTTTTGTGAATCATTTGCTACTCATGTTGATCTCCCCAAGGAGAAGTGGTTTAAATATCATCCTCCCATTGAAGTAAAAGTAGTGGAACCTATTAAAGTTTAAGAAGAAACTATTACTTATAATGTTGATCCTATTGTTCCTACCATGTATATAGAGAAACCACCCTTTCCTATTAGGATAAAGGATCATGCTAAAGCTTCAGCAATGGTTCGTAAGAGATATACTAGAACACCTACACCCGTTAAACAAATTAAAGTTGAACCTAGTGTTGCTATGGTTACAGATTTCTTGGTCGATAATATTGATGGGCATGTTATTTACTTCTGTGATGAAGCTGCTAGAATTGCTAGACCTGGTACTAAAGATAAACATAGACCTATTGTGGGCATGCCTGTTGTTTCTGCTAAAATAGAGATCATTGTTATCATGGCTTACGTGATGTGGGTGCTAGTGTGCACTACAAAAGAAAGACACATCCGTGACATTTTGGGCCGAATGAATTTGTTTTCTGTCATACTTATGACACTTCTATGACAATAATTGTGACAAAACATGGTATCATCATAGATGTGGTGGGGTCCTACTTCTATGACAAAAAATCATGACAGAAAATGGGCTTTTCGTCTTGGGCGGGCCGGAGACGCAGCTACATGACATTCTTTGGGCCGTCCATGACAGAAAAAACCGTGGTACAAGCAAGGGCGAGGAAAATATCGGGGTGTTCCCGGTTACGATGGGTGGTCAGGGCCGAGCGATGCGTGTTTCTCTCGTACACGCACGCGCATGGGTGCGAGGCGTTGGGCTCTAACTGAACCCGAGCAAGGCATTGGGCTCTAACTGAACCCGAGCGATTGCACTGCAAGCTACTCGTTACTGAACCCGAGTGATCGATTGATGGCTGTTAACTGAACCCGATCGAGCGATTCCTTCGCTACTACTGCTAACTGAAGCCGATCGATGCTGCCTCTAGATGAACAGTGAGCATTGCTGGGGGGGTTTGGATGAACAGTTCCCGGTGTGGGTGGATGAACAGGACCTCGTGGTGTTGCCTCTGGATGAACAGTGAGCGTTGCTGGGGGGTTTGGATGAACAGTTCCCGGTGGGGGTGCATGAACAAGACCCCGTGGTGTTGCCTCTGGATGAACAGGACCCCGATCGATCGAGCCGGTTGGGGCTGGATGAACAGGACCCCGTGGAGGGCTGGATGAACAGGACCACCCCGTGGAGGGCAGGATGAATAGTAGACGGTGGAGGGCTGGACGAACAATAGCCAGTGGAGGGGTGGTTGAACAGGAGCCCGTGGAGAGGGCTGGTTTAACAGTAGCCGGTGGAGTAGCGCGCGGTGGAGGCTGGATGAACAGGAGCCCGTGGATGAACAGTCGCAAGTAGAGGCTGGAGGAGGTCGACGGTGGATGAACAGTAGCCCGTGGAGGCTAGAGGGGGTCGATGGTGGAGATGAAAAGTATCCCGTGGAGTCCCGTTTTGCGGTACGCCACACCCCTCCCGATGAACAGGACCCCCGTTTCGACCGTAGCGCTCTAACACAAGTCTGTTTCCTCCGTTTTGCGGTACACCACACCCCTCCCGATCAACAGGACCCCCATTTCGACCGTAGGAGGTCCGTTTCCTCTGTTTTGCAGTACGTCAGACTCCTCCCGATGAACAGGATCCCGTTTCAAACGTGGCCAGTCGAACACAAGGCCATTTCCTCCGTTCTGCGGTGCGCCAGGCCTCGTTTCCATCGGCTGTTCCGTCCAAGCCATCCCGATGAACACAACGACGCATTTTGTTCCAACCCATCCAGTTGGCTCCCCATGAACACGACGACGACGATGTTTCTCCGTTCCGACCCAGCCATGTACACGAGCCCTGGCCATACGTACGTGAGAGTAGGCGTTCGAGACCCCGCCCGTATGTACGTACGTGGCCGTATTTACTTTCTTGCACCCTGGCCGTTGTACGTACGTGTACATGCTACGTGCGCGCCTCTGCTACGGCACGTGCGTGCCTCTACATCGACCAGTATGTACATACACGTTCGCGACCAGAATGACAATGCTACGTACGCTTCGACCAGGTGGGTCCCGACTGTCAGGCACTTCCTTGCGTGCGAAGATGTAGCTAGTGGGTCCCAGCAGTCAGGGGGCGAATCGTTTTTTTTGCCCGGACGCACTTCCTTGCGTGCGAAGATGTAGCTGGTGGGTCCCAGCAGTCAGTGGGGAACGTTCTTTTCGCGAAATACGATGGCCCATCCGGTGGGTCCCTGCTGTCAGGTGGAGGAATAATTATTTTGCGTGTAATAAGGAGGCACTTCCTTGCTGCGACCGTTGACCCAGCTGTCAGCCTCTCCACGTACAGTACATGTCCGATGGAAGCCGTTCCTTGACCATGTTGACCACGCCGCGCCGAGAGCACCGGGGCGGTGGACGACGGCGAGTCCTAGGAAGGGGACGACGCGGAGCTGGGAAAGACGCGGCAGTGGATGCCCATGCGTAGGAGTACGAGGGTTCACTGGTTCGCTGCGGTGTGAAGCTGCCGTCGCCGTAGAATAACAGGGGGTGTGGGTGAGTAGAGGGATGGCCTGGCCAGCGGTGGGAATAGTAGGGGCAGTGAGGCCTCCACGGCAGCACAGCCGGCCATGGGAGGCAGGAGCATGCGGCACGACCGGCGCTGCTTTGGGCGGCTAGAGCAGGAAGACCAGAGGTTGAAGAAGCACTACGGCTATTGGATGGACATCGTACAGTCACTGGATCTAGAATCGTTCATATTGACTAAGTTGACAAAGCACTCCGTCCCCGTCAACTTAGTAGGCCCACAAGTCAGCCTCCCACCAAGGTGGGTCCCAACCAGCAGGGGGTGTATTCATTTTTTTGTGCGTAATAAGGAGGCACTTCCGGTGGGTCCGAGCTGACAGCGGGGGGAACGTTTTTTCGCGAAATACGGTGGCCCATCCGGTGGGTCCCAGCAGTCAGGGGGGAAACATTCTTTCGCCAAATACGGTGGCCCGTCCGGTGGGTCCCTGCTGTTAAGTGGAGGAATAATTAGTTTCCACGTAATAAGGAGTCACTTCCTTGCGGCTGCCGTGGACCCAGCTGTCAGCCTCTCCACGACAGTACTCTTCCGATGGAAGTCGTTCCTTGACCACGTTGACCACGCCGCGCCGAGATCACCAGGGCGGTGGACGATGGCGAGGCCTAGGAAGGGGACGACGCAGAGCCGGGGAAGACGTGGCAGTGGATGCCCACGCGGAGAGGAGTACGAGGGTTCACTGGTTCGGCTGCGGTGTGAGGCTGCCGTCGCCGCAGAATAACAGGGGGTGTGGGTGAGTAGAGGGATGCCCTGGCCAGCGGTGGGAGTAGTAGGGGCGGTGAGGCCTGCACGGGAGGCGGGAGCAGGCGGTCCCGCCGGCGCTGGATTTGGTGGCTGGAGCAAGAAGATCTGAGATTGAAGAAACACGACGGCCGTTGGATTGAGATCCAACGGTTACGTCTGCTAGAATCGTTTGTTGACGTATATAATAACTAAAAAAAATCTTGCATACGCGTCAACTTAATAGGCCCATAAGTCGGACCATTCCCTCTTTTTTTAATAATTTATATATAGCTCATTGTGACTTCTTATGCAATTTATTGCAGTCCGTTTTTTGGTTGGCCAGGGCCAATTTTGCATATTTCTGTGGGTTCCAAACTATTTTTAATACCGAAATGTCGAGCTAGATTTAAAGTACTTTGAAGATATATTTAAATTAGGTTAATGCCCAGTGAAATAGGAATCTGAAAATGTGAAAATTTTAGAAATTATAAAGTAATTGCCAATTTGTCATCTGTTTTTATATTTACAACCAATTTCATATTACTTTCAAGATTTGCAGGCGTCTTGAAAGAGTTGCAGCCCATCAGGGCGTAGAAAAATAAATAGGCCTGGATTGGGTATTCTTCAGAAAAAATAAACTGGGCTCATTTTCACAAAGAAAAAATAGCTGGGCTGGTCACATGGTGAACATAAAATATAAGCCTGGGCTAGACGGGCCACAGCCCAGTTCAAACCCTGCTCCGTCTCATCAATAACAAAAAAATACTGCTCGAGCAGCTACGTCCCAGGTGTCAGCCGATCTTGTGTTGTTCTCTTGACTCTTGACTATATACGCTCACAATGTCGTGGGTCCCAGATGTCAGGAAAACACTAGGAGGAAGAATTTTATTTTCCATACGCTGACATGGTGGGCCCATACTATCATCCTCTCCACGTACTTCTGCCGATTCCTGTTGTTTGTTGACCATGTTGACAACGCGAGAGGGCGGTGCCGCGGCGAGCGCACCAAAGCGCGCGGAGGACGACGGCGAGGCCTCGAACGTCGGCGTTAACGATTTAGGAGACGGTCGGGCGGCGATGCGTCCGCTGAGGCGCAGCCAGCTGTGGGAGGCGGAAGCAGGCGGCCCCGCTGGCGCTGGTTTGGTTTTGGCGGCTGGAGGAAGACAGGACTGAAGAAACACGACAGACTGTAAAAGCAGCAGGAGTACTTAACAATCTTAACTGAAACCAGCAGGGGCACTTAACAACCATAGCTGAAAGCAGTATGAGTACTTATACAGGTTCAACCGTACAAAGCACGCCTCGAACAGTGCTACTTTGCCTATAGTTAACTAAGGGTGAGGCCGCCAAGCCCCAGGACAAGGCCCAGGCGCCACCCCGCGCATCCACAACCTTCTGAAAGCGGCTTCATCTCGCAATGTGGTCAATAAACAGGATATTCGCTTTAGAGCCATGGAAAAGCAGGAACATAATCTTCTGTCCTATTCTCCAAGATGGACGGGCCTTCATTATTTGAGACCACCCATGAATAAGTATCTTTTCACCTCCCAGGGGAATGGAGTAGGTCGACATAAACATCATGTTGTGACCAAGCGCAAGTCTGACCCGACCATGGTCAGGCATCTTTATAGGAACAATAGAACTGGGTAGTTTCTGTTTCAAGAAGATCACAGCTGTAAAACTGTGTATAAGCAATAGTTTATGAACAACATATATAACAGAAAATAGCTCGTACCATAAGTTTCTCGACACAGTTGGACCTGTTCAACGAGTGCAGCAGTGGCACACATATCCCACGTGGCCTTCCACCATTGAAACGCCCCACAAGGACCTTAAGACGATCAATAAAGTGTAGGAACTTGTGGATGTCGTCCCAGTCAACTTCAGGGCCATCAGTAACAGCCGAGTTGTTAAAGAATAACAAACGAGCAGCCTGCTTAACTCTGAAAAAACCTACACGTGCCACCAATTATAAGAAAATATTAGTTAGAAGTAGAATCTTCGTGAGAGATTCGTTGCTACTTCTGAAGTTAAATTGTGATTAGTTTGACAGAATAGGTGGATTAAGAAGTAATCGAGGCAACAAGCAAGAACCAGATACAAAACTAACATGGATGAACAATTGGAACGACGTCGGGGTGGAAGATCGCAGTGAAGATGAGACCAGGTTCTGCTATTTCCATCAACATTCGTGCGCCAACTTTCAGTCTGTAACACTTGAGAAAGTTTATCCAAGTTCGGCCATAAAAAAGCTGTGATCTTCTTGGTTCATGAACCCAACTCGGAACTTATATCCATGGCTTGTCTTCACTGTGACATTTAAACTGGTGTATTCAGTTATGGCAGGCCCGAGCATCTTGAGTACATGTGTTCTGGTAGAGCAAATAATGCACTGCAGGAAAAATAATATGAGAACACAATGTATTCCCTATCCAAATCTAGAAAGAACTTCCTCCTTCACGTCAGTGTTGACCATCGTACTGGTAGTACATTTTATCCAAATAGCAATCCAGATTTCCAAATTAGTCGACAACATGTTCAAAAAAACCCACCCTCCCAGATAGAAAAGAGGATTATAGGAACATACTGTGCGCTGATGTCTACTACACAACCTTCTTCTTGTAGACGTTGTTGGCCCTCCAAGTGCAGAGGTTTGTAGGACAGTAGCAGATTTCCCTCAAGTGAATGACCTAAGGTTTATCAATCCATGGGAGGCGTAGGATGAAGATGGTCTCTCTCAAACAACCCTGCAACCAAATAACAAAGAGTCTCTTGTGTCCCCCAACACACCCAATACAATGGTACATTGCATAGGTGCACTAGTTCGGCGAAGAGATGGTGATACAAGTGCAATATGGATGGTAGATATAGGTTTTGTAATCTGAAAATATGAAAACAGCAAGGTAACTAATGATAAAAGTGAGCACAAACGATATTGCAATGCGTTGAAACAACGCCTAGGGTTCATACTTTCACTAGTGCAAGTTATCTCAACAATAATAACATAATTGGATCATATAACTATCCCTCAACATGCAACAAAGAGTCACTCCAAAGTCACTAATAGCGGAGAACAAACGAAGAGATTATTGTAGGGTACGAAACCACCTCAAAGTTACCCTTTCTGATCGATCTATTCAAGAGTACGTAGTAAAATAACACGAAGTTATTCTTTCCGTTCAATCTATCATAGAGTTCGTACTAGAATAACACCTTAAGACACAAATCAACTAAAACCCTAATGTCACATAGATACTCCAAAGTCACCTCAAGTATCCGTGGGTATGATTATACGATATGCATCACACAATCTCAGATTCATCTATTCAACCAACACAAAGTACTTCAAAGAGTGCCCCAAAGTTTCTACCGGAGAGTCAAGACGAAAACGTGTGCCAACCGCTATGCATAAGTTCACAAGGTCACTGAACCCGCAAGTTGATCACCAAAAGATACATCAAGTAGATCACGTGATATCCCATTGTCACCACAGATAAGCACATGCAAGACATACATCAAGTGTTCTCAAATCCTTAAAGACTCAATCCGATAAGATAACTTCAAAGGGAAAACTCAATCCATTACAAGAGAGTAGAGGGGGAGAAACATCATAAGATCCAACTATAATAGCAAAGCTCGCGATAAATCAAGATCGTATCACCTCAAGAACACGAGAGAGAGAGAGAGATCAAACACATAGCTACTGGTACATACCCTCAGCCTCGAGGGTGAACTACTCCCTCCTTGTCATGGAGAGCGTCGGATGATGAAGATGGCCACCGGTGAGGGATCCCCCCTCCGGAAGGGTGCCGGAACAGGGTCCCATTTGGTTTTTGGTAGCTAGAGAGGCTTGCGGCAGCGGAACTCCCGATCTATTCCGTTCCCCGATGTTTTTAGGGTATATGGATATATATATATATATATAGGCGAAAGAAGTTGGTCAGGGGAGCCATGAGGGGCCCACGAGGGTGGGGGCGCGCCCAGGGGGGCAGGTGCGCCTCCCTGCCTCGTGGCCACCTCGAAGCTTCCCTGATGTCTACTCCAAGTCTCCTGGATTGCTTCCGTTCCAAAAATAACTCTCCCGAAGGTTTCATTCCGTTCGGACTCCGTTTGATATTCCTTTTCTTCGAAACACTGAAATAGGCAAGAAAACAGCAATTTGGGCTGGGCCTCCAGTTAATAGGTTAGTCCCAAAAATAATATAAAAGTGTATAATAAAGCCCATAAACATCCAAAACAGATAATATAATAGCATGGAACAATAAAAAATTATAGATACATTGGAGACGTATCAGCATCCCCAAGCTTAATTCCTGCTCGTCCTCGAGTAGGTAAATGATAAAAACAGAATTTTTGATGTGGAATGCTACCTAACATATTTATCCATGTAATTCTCTTTATTGTGGCAAGATATTCAGATCCATAAGATTCAAGACAAAAGTTTAATATTGACATGAAAACAATAATACTTCAAGCATACTAACAAAGCAATCATGTCTTCTCAAAATAACATGGCCAAAGCAAGCTATCCCTACAAAATCATATAGTCTGGCTATGCTCTATCTTCATTACACAAAATATTTAAATCATGCACAACCCCGATGACAAGCCAAGCAATTGTTTCATACTTTTGATGTTCTCAAACTTTTTCAATCTTCACGCAATATATGAGCGTGAGCCATGGACATAGCAATATAGGTGGAATAGAATGGTGGTTGTGGAGAAGACAAAAAAGGAGAAGATAGTCTCACATCAACTAGGCGTATCAACGGGCTATGGAGATGCCCATCAATAGATATCAATGTGAGTGAGTAGGGATTGCCATGCAACGGATGCACTAGAGCTATAAGTATATGAAAGCTCAAAAAGAAACTAAGTGGGTGTGCATCCAACTCGCTTGCTCACGAAGACCAAGGGCATTTTGAGGAAGCCCATCATTGTAATATACAAGCCAAGTTATATAATGAAAGATTCCCACTAGTATATGAAAGTGACAACATAGGAGATTCTCTATCATGAAGATCATGGTGCTACTTTGAAGCACAAGTGTGTTAAAAGGATAGTACCATTGCCCCTTCTCTCTTTTTCTCTCATTTTTTTGGGCCTTCTCTCTTTTTTTGGCCTCTTTTTCTCTTTTTTTATTTTTCATCCGGAGTCTCATCCCGACTTGTGGGGGAATCATAGTCTCCATCATCCTTTCCTCACTGGGACAATGCTCTAATAATGATGATCATCACACTTTTATTTACTTACAACTCAAGAATTACAACTCAATACTTAGAACGAGATATGACTCTATATGAATGCCTCCGGCGGTGTACCGGGATGTGCAATGACTCATGAGTGACATGTATGAAAGAATTATGAACGGTGGCTTTGCCACAAATACGATGTCAACTACATGATCACGCAAAGCAATATGACAATGATGGAGCGTGTCATAATAAATGGAACGGTGGAAAGTTGCATGGCAATATATCTTGGAATGGCTATGGAAATGCCATAATAGGTAGGTATGGTGGCTGTTTTGAGGAAGGTATATGGTGGGTGTATGATACCGGCGAAAGTTGTGCGGCACAAGAGAGGCTAGTAATGGTGGAAGGGTGAGAGTGCGTATAATCCATGGACTCAACATTAGTCATAAAGAACTCACATACTTATTGCAAAAATCTATTAGTTATCGTAACAAAGTACTACGCGCATGCTCCTAGGGGGATAGATTGGTAGGAAAAGACCATCGCTCGTCCCCGACCGCCACTCATAAGGAAGACAATCAATAAATAAATCATGCTCCGACTTCATCACATAACGGTTCACCATACGTGCATGCTACGGGAATCACAAACTTTAACACAAGTATTTCTCAAATTCACAACTACTCCACTAGCATGACTCTAATATCAACATCTTCATATCTCAAAACAATCATCAAGTATCAATCTTCTCATAGTATTCAATGCACTTTATATGAAAGTTTTTATTATACCCATCTTGGATGCCCGTCATATTAGGACTAAATTCATAACCAAAGCAAATTACCATGCTGTTTAGGACTCTCAAAATAATATAAGTTAAGCACGAGAGTTCATCTATTTCTTCAAAATAAAACTACCGTCGTGCTCTAAAAGGATGTAAGTGAAGCACTAGAGCAAATGACAAACTACTCCGAAAGATATAAGTGAAGATCAAAGAGTAGTTGAATAATTATGTAACTATGTGAAGACTCTTTAACATTTAAGAATTTCAGATCTTGGTATTTTATTCAAACAGCAAGCAAAACAAAAGAATATAAAATGACGCTCCAAGCAAAACACATATCATGTGGTGAATAAAAATATAGCTCCAAGTAAAGTTACCGATGAACGAAGACGAAAGAGGGGATGCCATCCGGGGCATCCCAAGCTTAGGCTCTTGGTTATCCTTGAATATTACTTTGGGGTGCCTTGGGCATACCCAAGCTAAGGCTCTTTCCACTCCTTATTCCATAGTCCATCGAATCTTTACCCAAAACTTGAAAACTTCACAACACAAAACTTAACAGAAAACTCGTAAGCTCCGTTAGTATAAGAAAATAAATCACCACTTAGGTACTATTGTGAACCCATTCTTTATTTATATTGGTGTAATATATATACTGTATTAAAACTTATCTATGTTTCATACCCTCCGATACTACTCATAGATTCATCAAAATAAGCAAACAACACATAGAAAACAGAATCTGTCAAAAACAGAACAGTCCGTAGTAATCTGCATCAAACGCAAACTTCTGGAACTCAGAAAAATCTGCCAAAATAGGACGACCTAGATAATTTGATTGTTGATCTACTGCAATTGGAATCAGTATTTTATCGCTTTCTGGTGATTTTTAACAATTGTTTTCGTGAGCAGAAAGTTTCTGTCTTTTTTCAGCAAGATCAAATAATTATCATCCAAGAAGATCCTATAGGTTTTACTTGGCACAAACACTAATTAAAACATAAAACAACATCTAACCAGAGGCTAGATCAAATATTTATTTCTAAGCAGGAGCAAAAAGCAAAGAACATAAATAAAATTGGGTTGCCTCCCAACAAGCGCTTTTCTTTAATGCCTTTTAGCTAGGCATGATGATTTCAATGATGCTCACATAAAAGATAAGAATTGAAACATAAAGAGAGCATCATGAAGCATATGACAAGCACATTTAAGCCTAACCCACTTACTATGCATAGGGATTTTGTGAGCAAACAACTTATGGGAACAATAATCAACTAGCATAGGAAGGCAAAACAAGCATAACTTCAAAACTTTAAGCACATAGAGAGGAAACTTGATATTATTGCAATTACTGCAAGCATATATTCCTCCCTCATAATAATTTTCAGTAGCATCATGAATGAATTCAACAATATAACCAGCACCTAAAGCATTCTTTTCATGATCTACAAGCATAGAAAATTTACTACTCTCCACATAAGCAAATTTCTTCTCATTTGGAATAGTGGGAGTATCATAACAAACTCGAATACTATAAATTGTTTCCACATTAAAAGAGTAATGTTCAGAAAAAGGGTAATCATAATCATGACAAGTTTTATAAATATAATCATCACTACTTTTTATAGCACACGTGTCATCACAATAATCATCATAAATAGGAGGCATGCTATCATCATAATAAATTTGCTCATCAAAACTTGGGAGACTAAAAATATCATCTTCATTAAACATAGCATCCCCAAGCTTGGGACAAACATTAATTGCAGTAAATATATTCTCAAACTTGTCATTCTCATCAAACATAGCATCCCCAATCTTGGGCCTTTTCATATCATAAGCATAATCACTCTCATCATTAATAGTATGGATAGCACCAATAGTATAGCAATTATCATCATCACAATGAGTAATAGGAGCAACATCATTTGGGAGGGATACCTTTCTACCTTTGCTTCTCCGTCTTTTCTTTTTCTTCTTTACGTCATGTGTGGGTTTAACCCTCTTTTTGGAGCTCCTTATTAATGAGATGGGTTGAATAGAAGGCTCCTCCTCATTACCTGATTCATCATAAGAAATAATAGGAGGATATTGGGAAGTCTCTTCCCTTTCATTAGTATTCTCTTCATCCTCTACTTGTTTTCTTTTATTTATGTAATTGGCAATATAAGGATTTTCAATGCAATTCACCGCGCAATACATAAAAATTTCTTCTAGATCAATATCGAGGAATTTCTCAAGGTTATATTCTGGAATATGCTTAGTTCTACGTTTCATTTCTTCATAACCCAAAAGCAAACTAAGTTTATTATGATGTGCAAGGGAAATCAAATCATCACAATTTTTGGACACAATTCGATCATGAAACAATTTGCATTGGAGATTTAAATGACTACGTTCATTCCAAAGTTCACAAGTAGGGCAAAGAAATTTTAAATTTTTAGCACAAACATCTAGTCTTTCTTGCAACCATTTGGTTTCTAAATACTTATGCCTCTTGCAAAATCTATCTTCCCTATTTGTTGTGTACTTGCAAACTCTATGCACTCCACAAAAATTGACATGCTTATAAGAGACATTTTCATGATGACTAGTGCAATCATCATTAGTACCATGGATATTCAAAGAGTTCATACTAACAACATTGCAATCATGCTCATCATTCAAAGATTTAGTGCCAAACATTTTATAGACTTCTTCTTCTAGCACTTGAGCACAATTTTCCTTTCCATCATTCTCACGAAAGATATTAAAAAGATGAAGCGTATGAGGCAAACTCAATTCCATTTTTTGTAGTTTTCTTTTATAAACTAAACTAGTGATAAAACAAGAAACTAAAAGATTCGATTGCAAGATGTAAAGATATACCATCAAGCACTCACCTCCCCGGCAACGGCGCCAGAAAAGAGCTTGATGTCTACTACACAACCTTCTTCTTGTAGACGTTGTTGGGCCTCCAAGTGCAGAGGTTTGTAGGACAGTAGCAAATTTCCCTCAAGTGAATGACATAAGGTTTATCAATCCGTGGGAGGCGTAGGTTGAAGATGGTCTCTCTCAAACAACCCTGCAACCAAATAACAAAGAGTCTCTTGTGTCCCCAACACACCCAATACAATGGTAAATTGTATAGGTGCACTAGTTCGGCGATGAGATGGTGATACAAGTGCAATATGGATGGTAGATATAGGTTTTTGTAATCTGAAAATATAAAAACAACAAGGTAACTAATGATAAAAGTGAGCACAAACGATATTGCAATGCGTTGAAACAAGGCCTAGGGTTCATACTTTCACTAGTGCAAGTTCTCTCAACAATAATAACATAATTGGATCATATAACTATCCCTCAACATGCAACAAAGAGTCACTCCAAAGTCACTAATAACGGAGAACAAACGAAGAGATTATTGTAGGGTACGAAACCACCTCAAAGTTATCCTTTCTGATCGATCTATTCAAGAGTCCGTAGTAAAATAACATGAAGTTATTCTTTCCGTTCAATCTATCATAGAGTTCGTACTAGAATAACACCCTAAGACACAAATCAACCAAAACCCTAATGTCACCTAGATACTCCAATGTCACCTCAAGTATCCGTGGGTATGATTATATGATATGCATCACAGAATCTCAGATTCATCTATTCAACCAACACAAAGTACTTCAAAGAGTGCCCCAACGTTTCTACTGGAGAGTCAAGGCGAAAACGTGTGCCAACCCTATGCATAAGTTCACAAGGTCACTGAACCCGCAAGTTGATCACCAAAACATACATCAAGTAGATCAGGTGATATCCCATTGTCACCACAGATAAGCACATGCAAGACATACATCAAGTGTTCACAAATCCTTAAAGACTCAATCCGATAAGATAACTTCAAAGGGAAAACTCAATCCATTACAAGAGAGTAGAGGGGGAGAAACATCATAAGATCCAACTATAATAGCAAAGCTCGCGATACATCAAGATCGTATGACCTCAAGAACATGAGAGAGAGAGAGAGAGAGATCAAACACATAGCTACTGGTACATACCCTCAGCCCCGAGGGTGAACTACTCCCTCCTCGTCATGGAGAGCGCCGGGATGATGAAGATGGCCACCGGTGAGAGATCCCCCCTCCGGCAGGGTGCCGGAACAGGGTCCCGATTGGTTTTTGGTGGCTACAAAGGCTTGCGGCAGCGTAACTCCCGATCTATTATGTTCCCCGATGTTTTTAGGGCATATGGATATATAGTCCAAAGAAGTCGGTCAGGGGAGCCACGAGGGGCCCACGAGGGTGGGGGCTCGCCCAGGGGGGCAGGCGCGCCTCCCTGCCTCGTGGCCACCTCGAAGCTTCCCTGACGTCTACTCCAAGTCTCATGGATTGCTTCCGTTCCAAAAATAACTCTCCCGAAGGTTTCGTTCCGTTTGGACTCCGTTTGATATTCCTTTTCTTCGAAACACTAAAATAGGCAAGAAAGCAGCAATTTGGGCTGGGCCTCCGCTTAATAGGTTAGTCCCAAAAATAATATAAAAGTGTATAATAAAGCCCATAAACATCCAAAACAGATAATATAATAGCATGGAACAATCAAAAATTAGAGATACGTTGGAGACGTATCATGCGCATTTTAAAATCCTGTGTTAGGATGAGAAGGAACAAGTGTGGCGTCTCGCCGAGGGCGCAAAAACCTGTAGGGTCCTCGCACTTTGGGCACTGCAAATGAAACACACTAGATTCAGTAGGAAGAAAAATGCATCAACGGCGGCAGCTGCCATCCTAGGATTACCCGCGACCAAGGGACTTGGATTTATCGGGGATGGATGAAGAATTCGTACCTGGTTCTCCATGAGAAAACCCTATGCAATCGCCGAGAGGGGGTTTTCTCTGAACAAGCAGACGAGGGAGAAGGGGATTCAGGCCCAGTGAAATATTGCCGCTTCGTCCGTCGAGCTTACTGCTGAAGCTGGAAAGGGGGGGTTTGTGATTTGACGGCTCATTGGGCATTACTGCGGCGCTACGACCGGGGTGTGTCTACCGTGCAGTTGTGCACTCTAATTTGTGCATATGGCACGTGGACCCCATTGCCGGATGCCCCACATATCAGCGAAAGGAAGTAGAAAGACAGGAGTAACTAGTTACACAAAAATATATTTTTGACAGAGAGATACTCCCTCTGTAAAGAAATATACAAATCTTTTATATCACAACTTTATACATAAGAAAAATCAAGGGGAATATATATAACATATATATTATAAAAAACAGAGTTGTTTTTAACACAGTATAGACGAGTTGGTGATGATGATGATGGTGTGCGTGCCATCCTGCAATATAGGCCGTCCGATTTATATCTCACAGATAGGAAGGAAACTATGGCAATTTTGCAAAAAGGTACCCACACACCTCTCCACATTTGCAAATAAGGCATTCCCTCGTTCATCCTTTTCTCTCACAAGATAAAATACTCATACAAATGCATCTTGATGTTATGTGCAACGCACGGGCATTATGGGGGTTCAGCTGAGAATATAATACTCAGACAGGCTCACGGTTTTGGACTTTGGGCCGCAGGCCCACCCTGCATGTTTGGGGGCCCATGTGTTCTACCTCAGCGCTTTTCATATTGCAAGCGATCGGTACGGCGCTGGTTTTAGATGATGTCGCAAGGCGAATACACAAAATTGAATAAAGCATGGCAGCTGTTGGAATGAAATCGAACGACAGTTCCTAACCAGCAATGAGAGTTGCAATTCTATCAACGATATACCATGTGATAAATAATACTATCATATTACTTATACATACAGGACACTTGTTTCACCATGCTAGATTATTACATCAAAATCTTTCGTAGGATAGATCAGTTCGGCAGTTGCGTGCTGCTACTGAAGAATTTCAAAGTTGATTTGGACCAGCTCTCCTTGCCAAGAAAGTTTGATTTTGAGATCATGCCCTACCGCAAGATATGATTTAGATTTGAACCTTGAGCATCCTTTAGCATCAATCATCATGCGACTATCCTTTGTACTTACGGTATATTGAGCAGGTTCATTCACACCAAGGTTGCGCATGGTAAGAGAAACTTGGCCGCTGTCGCCCGGATTGTTGAACGACTCCCTCGTTGCTCTAGGAATTCTCTGTTTGCAAACAAGAAGACATACCCAAACAGTTAGATCAACACAGTGAATCATGCGAAACAACATGGAAAGAAAAAAGAATGAAACACTTGGGCGGCCAATGCTTACCAAGAAGGTGGACATGTCAGTTTTTGTAAGGACTTTGGTATATGAAGTGCGAACTACAGCCCAGACTATTGCCGGTGCAACTGCTCGTTCGGTTGCCGCTGCACGGGCCGGAGCGGATGCAAGTGCAAGTGTCGGTGCAGGTGCCGAAGCCGCTGCTGCTGCCGGAGATGGTGCTCCTTCTAGAGCTGGTGCCGGTGTCAGAGCAGGTGCCGGTGTCGATGCCCGATCCTCCGATAGATCAGCCTGATCCGCTGACGCGGTCGGTGCCCAATCCTCAGCTGGATCAGACTGAGCTGCTGCCGCAGTCAGTGCTAGAGCAACTGCCGGTGCTCGATCCATTGCTGAAGGTGGTACCGATGTGCGAGACAGCGGCGATCGTGTCTGGTCTGCTATGATCAGCTTTCTAACTTGACTAGGCTTCGTGACCGTGATCCAGTTTTTTTCTTCATTTCTTTTAAACGCGAGAAGGACTAATTGTGGCATTTTTGTTAAACCAAACTACAGTTCATCATAGGGATTCAGCTTGTACTCAGACAACAAACTCATCCAATTTTTTCCAGTAATATAAGTGATGGATAGTGCCTTCGTTACTGACATGACATAAGAAGTGAAACCTGCAAAAATAGCCATCGTAGAGCAAACCAAATGGTTTATTCTGTGATGAATGTCACATGGCAAAACCTGCATCATAAAATTGCAGGAAAAGAAAGAAAACATGGCATTAAATCAATAAGATTTAGACAGTAAATCAATAAGGTTTACTTGATGTGACACAAGCCTTACCAGGAAATCACTATGTTGAAGTACTAAACAGAAGATTGATCGTCCAACTATGGGTGGCATGCAGGGGGGCCCGCCTACTCCCACAAGCAGGACAGTCCAAAGGTCGTGACAAATTGTATGGACCGAACATCCATGGGACTGGAAATCCTGGTGGGTGCGATAAACCCTGCAATGCATACAGATATTGGAGTGTAACCATAATTGATAAACCATCCTCACAAAAAAGATGATCTGGATACTTCAAAATATACAGACTGAATTGAGTGGACAGACATTAACATAGACCGTTCTCAGGACTGACCACACACCAAAAGCGGCAATACTAATAAACAATACATGGTTCACAAACAAAAATCAAGTACTGAACAATAGTACTTACTACAGACAAGCAAAGTTGCACTAATTAAACTCTGCAGACTATTTCTTGCCACCGACCTACGGGATGAACCCCGCATAACTAACTAGGCCATGGACTTCGTGAGAGACGTCTACATGCACCATCACCATCTTGTCAACCTTGGAGAACCTAACAGAGTGGTCTTTCCACTCATAAACATGATCATGAAGACAGGCTGCATTAGATTTGTTGGGCAGCTTTACAAGAACCACACCCTTTGTAATCGAAGGCACAACCAGGAAATTGTTGTGGTCAAGTACAGCCTCGAGAACACGCCTGACAACAATGCTACAGGAAAACACTAGTTCAGGACACGTGGCGACAAGGACACGGCAGCTGGATAGTTTAGCAGTAGAACTCATCGTCAGGTCTTCCAGTTCACACGGCATGACATTGAGAACTTCATCTCCACCGCGGACCTAGTTCTAATTCAAACAGAAACCATATTTTATTACTACCTCCGTTCAGAAATATAAGATGATTTTTGATATTATACTCCATATATGACTACATATACGCACAGAAATGAGTGAACAAAGACAGTAGAACATGTCTTCAAAGGCATGAGAGCAGAGGGATTACTTGCAATATCCGTAACACAAGTTACTGAGGCAAATATACCCTCTTCAAAGGTAGCATTAATGTTCATAAAGTACTCCCTCCGTCCCAAAATTCTTGTCTTAGATTTGTCTAGATACGAATGTATCAAGTCACATTTTAGTATTAGATACATCCGTATCTAGACAAATCTAAGACAAGAAATTTGGGACAGAGGGAGTAGTTGAAAGTAATCTATAAGAAATCAGTGTCAACCTCTCGCATGTTTTGGTCAAAAGAGGAATTTAGAACCGTCATTTGGCACACAAAAATCACATGCAAGATCACCCAGAAAGTTATACTACTAGTACTAGTACTGCGTGTTAGATGAAAAAACACGATCAAGATCGAGAAAAAGATCGTCAAGAAGAGATATTACCTGGACTTGCTTAATGAGGGATCCTGGAGAGGGGGGCTTGGACAGGGCGATGGCTTTGAGCTTGTCTGCGGTAGTCTCGGCGGGGTGCTTGCACTTCTTCGTACCATGATCCTCGACGGTTTTGGCCAGAGCCATAGACATCACTTCGGTCGGTGCTCCAGCGTCCATCAAGAAACTGTCAAATAGAAATAAAAGAAAAGAAACCATAATCACAAACCCAAAAGAAGAAAAGAGAGGGAGTTATAGGATCAGTCTCGGGGTTGCAAGACCGGGCCTTGGCCAGAATCAACACCATTGATGCGCTCACCTATCCTTCTTTGGGAGAGAAGAACAATGGCAGAAGCAGGTCAGGGTTTTCTTGAAGAAATGAGGAACAAGATGAGGGAGAAGCGAGTTGGGTAGAGAGGAAGCATAGATAGAAGAGTGAAATGATGGTTGCTTCGTCCATCCAACTTACTGCTGGAAAGAAGGGGGTTTTGTGATTTGACGGCTCATTGGGCATTACTGCGGCGCTTCGATCGGGGTAGTCTACCGTCACTCTACTATGGAGTAATTTAGTGCATGGCTGGTGGACCCCGATGCTGGCTGTCCCACACGTCGGCGACAGTGAGTAATTTAGTGCATGGCTAGAGGAGGATCCGCACGGTAGAGCGTGTCCACTGTTTTTCTGAAGAAAAAAATGATTACAGCAAGCGTTTCCACTCTTACGACGGAGGAGTGCGAAACACGGCAGCCACTTGAACATACACAGTGCTCCTACTACTAGGCATGTGCAGTGGTTCATATGTCATTACTACATAATCTTGTTCCTAGTGTAGTAAGATATGACGACAACAAATGATGTTGTGCGCATGTCAACTATATGAACAGTAATGTAGTAACATAGTACCGCTTTCTCGACTGTCCGGTCGAGAATGAACGGTGAGATCAATGTTAACAGAACTAGGTCTACAGCGCACGGAGAGTACGGTGCTACAGTACTCCACGAAACATGAACCATATGAAGCACGAATAGTGTAGGGTGTATGAAGGGTGCACGGGACGGGAGCAAAATTTCCCTTCTCGACCCACTTTTGGGTGTTTGGCAAAGTGCATGAAGGGTGCATGAGTCCACACTAGTAGGTTGTAACACCCCGGATGTAACTTTCCATATTTGTAACTCCAACTCTTGCCATTTTCGGCTATGTGTTATGATATTCCCTTCGTGGTCGGGTTTTTTTTCCGTTTTGTATTTTGGCCATGTCATGCATCTCATATCATGTCATCATGTGCATTGCATTTGCATGCGTGTTCGTCTCAGGCACCCGAGCATTTTCCCCGTTGTCCGTTTTGCAATCCGGCGCTCCCACCTCCTCCGGCGCACCCCTTTTGTTTTCGTTTCGCGAGCGGGTGTCAAGCATTCTCGGAATGGACCGAGGCTTGTCAAGTGGCCCTAGTATACCACCGGGAGACCACCGGTCAAGTTTCGTTCCATTTGGAGGTCGTTTGGTACTCCAACGGTTAACCGGGTAACCGCAGATGCCTTCTGTGTGTTGCAGCAAAACCCCCTCTCTAAATAGCCCAAAACTCCTCCAAGTCATCTCCATGCTCTAGGTCGTTCGATCACGATCGTGTGGGCGAAAACCGCACCTCATTTGGAGCCTCCTAGCTCCCTCTACCTATATATTTGCATCCCTTCCCGAAAACATTCGCAGTCCAACCCTAGCCCCGCTCCCTCTCCGCCGCCGGACGCGTCCGGTCCGCGCCGGACAAATCCCCACCGACGGCCGCAGCGAACCAGCCGCCGCCACGTGGCCCCGGCCACCGCCCGTACGCCGCGGCCCGCCGAGGCCCGTAGCTGGCCCCCGCGGGCCCGTGCGCTCCGCCGCCGCCACCCTTCGCCCTCCTGCGCCGCCGCCGCCGCCTCGCCGTGCCCCGCCGTCGCCGCACCCCGAGGCGCCGCCCTCGACGCCGGCCGCCGCCGCCCGCCGTCCTCGCCCCTTCTCCGACCCGAGCGCCTCCTCTCCGTCCTGATGCCGGCCGCCGTCACCCCCTCCTCTCCCGTCGCCGGCGAGCAGAGCTCCCTCGAGGCGATCCAGATCTGGTCAAACAAAGGTTGACCCCGAGTTTCCCCGAAATTTTCCTAAGTCTGAGATTTTCTACATTATGTTGCATACTTCCTCATGTCATAACTCTCTGCATATAGCTCCGTTTCGCGCGTATAATATATATAAATGTTCGCCTCGTGATGCTCTTCATTTTGTTCAATTGCTCCATGTTCATTAGAGTCCATCTTGATACCCAAATCTCTGGTGCAAGAGTGCTAGTTGTTGTTATCTGCTGTTACTTATCAGAACTTGGAGATTTGTTATTTTTGTTGCATTTAATCTGTGCATCTTATGGGCATGAGCTCTACATGTGTTTTGTTGTATGCCATGCCATCTTTACAGAGGTGTATGCCATGTATTTTTTTGATCTCTGTGGTGACTAGCACAAGCATGCGAACTAGGCCCCGTAATGTTTCTGATTTCAGGGACCAAGTATTCTGTCTTTTCTGCTGGTATTTTGTTGCCATGTAAACTCGATGCTACAGAGAGATCCATTCATATTTTGGAGATGTTCAGTAAGGATGTTTTGTAGATATTGTTGTAATTGATCCATTCCTTCCCTTGTTTGCAATTATGGAGTGCCATAGCATGACTCAATCCTGCTCTACATTTGCTATAAAATAATTCTGGCAGATTCTTAACATGATATTCAATTTTGCCAAGCTTGTTGTAGTTGATTCATTCATGCTATGTATTTGCTCTTGCCATGCATAGCTTCGTAAACATGCCATCTTTCTGTAAGTATGCTTGTTTTGTCATGCATTGCTTTGTGGTGAGTGCATCAAGCTCACCAAGATGCCTTCATATTATTGTTTCTACCATGCTCTGTTTTCTGCTGTCTGAAACCTGTTAGCGAAACTTGCTATGTTTACATGGTTGCCATCATATCTTCTGGTCCTTTTTGGCTTATGGTCAGTAAGGGACTTTTGTCATATGCATTTAGTAGAATACTTCCATGCCTTTTTTTGCGATGTTAAGTTCATGTAGCATGTTGATTTCATGCTCTGAACATTGCTACCTGATGCTGTTTCAGGCATGTCCAGTAATTTCACCGTCCGTGAACCTGTTATCTTTTGCACTTTTGCCATGTTTGTTTGAGCTTGTTATGTTGTCATCTAGCCGTAGCTCAGTGTTCATCTTTTGTCAATCACCTCCTGTAGATTACTGTCATATGCTTTGTTGCTATGTTGGGGTGCTGTAGCATTGTTACTTGTTGCATTCTAAGTGCTATCATGCTGTTAATCGCAGATTCGTGTCATTCTTGTTTTGCTTGCCATTTGCAAACCGTGCGTCCGTTCCGGTGATCTTTATATCGATTTCGACCGAAATCATCTCATCTTTCCAGTGGCATGCTTGGTTCGCCAAGTTACTGCCTTGTTCATCATTTTTCTTCCAGGGCACGCATATGCATCGCATATCATATATTGCATATCATTCATATTTTGCATCATGTTGCTTGTGCATTTCCCGTGAATGATTGTGGTTCCATTTCTTGTGTTCTTGTCTTGGGTAGAGCCGGGAGACGAGTTCGTGAACGAGGAACCTGTTGAGTACGCTTACGAGGTTCAAGCTCTCGACAACTCTGAGAACCTTGCAGGCAAGATGACCACCCCTCAAAATCACTTCTATCTTTGCTTTGCTAGTTGTTCGCTCTATTGCCATGTTGCGCTACCTACCACTTGCTATATCATGCCTCCCATATTTTCCATGTCAGCCTCAAACCATCCTTTCCTAGCAAACCGTTGTTTGGCTAAGTTACCGCTTTTGCTCAGCCCTTCTTATAGCGTTGCTAGTTGCAGGTGAAGTTGAAGTTGGTTCCATGTTGGAACATGGATATGTTGGGATATCACAATATCTCTTATTTAATTAATGCATCTATATATTGGGTAAAGGGTGGAAGGCTCGGCCTTATGCCTGGTGTTTTGTTCCACTCTTGCCACCCTAGTTTCTGGCATACCGGTGTTATGTTCCTTGAGTTTGCGTTCCTTACGCGGTTGGGTGATTTGTGGGACCTCCTTGACAGTTCGCCTTGAATAAAACTCCTCCAGCAAGGCCCAACTTTGGTTTTACCATTTTCCACCTAAGCCTTTTCCCCCCGGGTTTTCGCGAGCCCGAGGGTCATCTTTATTTAAACCCCCGGACCAGTGCTCCTTCGAGTGCTGGCCCAAACCTAGTGATGTCCGGCGCCCCCTGGGCAACCAGGGTCTATGCCAACCCGACGTCTGGCTCATCCGTTGTGCCCTGAGAACGAGATATGTGCAGCTCCTATCGGGATTTTTCGGCACATCGGGCGGCTTTGCTGGTCTTGTTTTACCATTGTCGAAATGTCTTGTAAACCGGGATTCCGAGACTGATCGGGTCTTTCCGGGAGAAGGTTTATCCTTCGTTGACCGTGAGAGATTATAATGGGCTAAGTTGGGACACCCCTGCAGGGTATTATCTTTCGAAAGCCGTGCCCGCGGTTATGAGGCAGATGGGAATTTGTTAATGTCCGGTTGTAGAGAACTTGGTAGTTGACTTAATTAAAATACATCAACCGTGTGTGTAGTTGTGATAGTCTCTTCTCGGCGGAGTCCGGGAAGTGAACACGGTTTGAGTTATGAATGACGTAAGTAGGAGTTCAGGATCACTTCTTGGTCATTACTAGATGACGACTGTTCCGTTGCTTCTCTT
The DNA here is from genome assembly GCF_018294505.1 of Triticum aestivum. Classification (NCBI taxonomy): domain Eukaryota; kingdom Viridiplantae; phylum Streptophyta; class Magnoliopsida; order Poales; family Poaceae; genus Triticum; species Triticum aestivum. The sequence continues at coordinate 107,954,723 of NC_057808.1, read as the reverse complement.
CTCGCTCTCTTTTGCGTATGTTAGCCACTATATATGCTTAGTGCCTGCTGCAGCTCCACCCCATTTCACCATCCCTTCCTATAAGCTTAAATAGTCTTGATCTCGCGGGTGTGAGATTGATGAGTCCTCGTGACTCACAGATTCTACCAAAACAGTTGCAGGTGCCGACGATGCCAGTGCAGATGATGGGATCGGCCTCAAGTGGGAGTTCGACGAGGAACGTGGTCGTTACTATGTGTCTTTTCCTGATGATCAGTAGTGGAGCCCAGTTGGGACGATCGGGGATCTAGCATTTGGGGTTATCTTATTTTCATTTGGATCTTGAGCATAGTTGGTCTATGTGTGGATTTTGGTTGATGTATGAATTATATTTATGTATTGTGTGAAGTGGCGATTGTAAGCCAACTCTTTATCCCATTCTTGTTCATTACATGGGATTGTGTGAAGATGACCCTTCTTGCGACAAAACCACAATGCGGTTATGCCTCTAAGTCGTGCCTCGACACGGGGGAGATATAGCCGCATCGTGGGCGTTACATAGGTTAACACAAATACACGAAGAGGAAACAACTACTCCCTCCGTCTAGGTGTGTAAGTCATCTTACGTTGTGCACTGCGACCAAGGCGGAGAGGAAAATGAGAAAACTTAATGTCTTTTTGCTAATTAATAGCATTGCATGCAATGAACTAACCACTGCATGCCATGTTTATTAGTCTCAAGTCATTGAAAGCATGCACGTCCCACGTCTCTTATTGGTTGATATGTCACAAAACAAGAAACGGGGAGGGAGTTAATGTACCGTGCCTAAGTGTTTTGGGATTATTTGGTTTTCGTAAGGTGACTTACACACCTAGACAGAGGAGTATATTGAGATGAGAATGCAACCAAACACACCCACACGCTTTGTGCTACAGTGACTGATCTGCACCGTCTGAGTTTGATCCAACGGTCATGTTGCGCCGAGACATGGACATGCCCATGCAGAGGGTGCCTAAACACCACCGAAGTCCCTCTGCTTCTCAAGGTGCACGACGTTGGTGATGCAGGGGGCGAAACGGCTGAAAGGCAATGCAATCTACGGGAAGGCGGAGGGAGGCAGCCAAGGAGCGGGGAATCTTTTGGTTTTCACCATGGTAACACCAGTCGACGACTTCTCACATCAGGGAGCAGTGGGTTTTACAGGCGGAGTCATCGTGACTAATTGCTGCCGCGCCTGCTCCCGTCAATCAAAAAATTAAAAATCCTGTCGCGCCTGCTCCCGTCAATCAAAAAATTAAAAATACTGCCGCATTCAAACACCAGAGCAACACCGCGGTGGATATTTAAATTTACCTGCCGACAAGTAGATAAAAAAGGGGTGAAAAACAAATGTGGCGGTGGCCTAGCTAATCGGTCGAACTAGCCCAACTAGCTAGCCACCGTGCTTCACTGATGTACTCGGCAGGAAAAGTGGTCTTTCGTGATTTGATGACTCATTTACTTGCTTCGGCGAAAACGCACGGTAGGGCGTCCCGCGTCAGGAAGAATATATGCGTGCACCACCCGGGAGGACCCCGAAACCGCGCGGTAGGGTGTGCCATGTCTCGGCACGGAGGAAAAATGTGCGTGTAAAAATTTACTGTATCAGACGTAGTACCTATGGTTCGACCTCAGGACCCAGCCAGTCGGTCGAAAACACCCCACTAGCCACATAGCTTCAACATGCTAACATGGCACGGAGGATAGGTGTGGTTAGCTTCGTCTCGACCAGCCACAACGTCTCTTGTTCGAGGCGATTCTTCTCTTTTCCAAGCTTTTTTTAGTTGTAATAACACCACAGCAAGCTAGCACCGCTCTTTGTGTGTGCCCGTGCAAAGGTTAGACGATGGAGAGAAGAGACATCGCAGACCTGGGACCCACCAGTAAGTGAGTCAACGGTCATGCACGTGTTGATGAGGCACTCCCTCTACTCTACTCAACGTAATACTGTATAAAATCAAGTTATGGGACAAAGCCAACAACCGTTGTTGTTTCAGGCTATCGACTTACGCTTCGTAGTCCAGGTTGCCAGTTCGAATCTCGTCACTCAGATTTGTTAGTTTTAGGTCCAAATTTGATTAATGACAAGTGGGACCCCCATGTGTTGTTCCGATATTTCAGTGTAGGATGGTTTTTTTGAACAAACACTTTACGCGGTTAGACAAGTAACAGCATGTAACACCCCGGATGTAAATTTCCATATTTGTAACTCCAACTCTTGCCATTTTCGGCTATGTGTTATGATATTCCCTCCGTGGTCGGGTTTTGTTTTCATTTTGCATTTTGTTCATGTCATGCATCTCATATCATGTCATCATGTGCATCTCATTTGCATACGTGTTCGTCTCATGCGTCCGAGCATTTTCCCCGTTGTCCGTTTTGCAATCCGACACTCCCACGTGCACCGGCGCACCCCTCTTGTTTCTTTTCGTGAGCGGGTGTTGAACTTTCTCGGAATGGACCTAGTCTTGCCAAGTGGCCTTGGTATAACACCGGTAGACCACCTGTCAAGTTTCGTTCCATTTGGAGGTCGTTTGATGCTCCAACGGTTAACCGGATTACCGCAAAGTCCTTTTGTGTGTTGCAGCAAAACCCCCCTTCAAACAGCCCAAAAACCCTCTAAGTCACCTCCATGCTCTCGGTTGTTCGATCACGATCGTGTGGGCGAAAACCGCACTCCATTTGGAGTCTCCTAGCTCCCTCTTCCTATAAATACAGCTTCCCCTCCGAAATTTCGGGCAAAAACCACCCCTAACCCTAGCAAAATCGCCCTCTGCCGCCACCGGACGCGTCCACTCCGCGCCGGACGAAAGCCGCCGCCGCCCTCGCCCAACCAGAGCGCGCCACGTGGTGGCCCTGTACGCCGCGCCGCTGCCGGCCCGCGAGCCCGCGTCTGGCCCGCGGAGCCCGCGCGCCTCCGCCTCCTCCTCCCGAGCGCCCCCGCGCCCGCGCCGTCCTAGGCGCCGCTCCGCCGTTCGCCGCCGTTCCCGCCCGCCTCTGCCGGCCGCCGCAACTCCGGCGACCTCGCCGCCGTCCGTGCCTCCGCCTCGACCCCGGAGCCCGCGCGACGCCGCCGCCTGTGCCCGCCGACGAGCCGCCCCGCTCCTCTCCTCCCCGACCCGCGGCACCTTGCCCCGCTCCTCCGACGCCGGCCGCCGCCTCTTCTCCGGCGAGGAGCTCCGGCCGCCGTGCGCCCCGAACCCTAGCCCGATCCAGATCCATTGCTAGGTTGACTTCTCCCCTCCCCCGAAATCTTCCAAGTCCCAGATATTTTGCAATATATGCTCCTGCTCATTGCATCATAACTCTCTCGATACTGCTCCATTTTGCGTGCATGATATATCGAAATGTTCGCCTCGAGATGCTCTTCATTTTTTTCCATTATGCCATGTTCATTTGAGTCCATCTTGATGCCCAAATCTCTGGTGCAAGAGTGCTATTTGCTGTTATCTGCTGTTACTTATCAGTACTTGGTGATTTGTTATTTTTGTTGTTATTGATGTGTGCCTCTTATGAGTAGGAGCTCTACATGTGTTTTGATGTATGCCATGCCATATTTACAGAGGTGTATGCCATGTATTTTTGTGATCTCTGTAGTGACTAGCACAAGCATGCAAATTAGGCTTCGTGATGTTTCTGTTTTCAGGGACTTGATAATTTCACTGTCTGTTTCTGCTGTTATTTTGTTGCTATGTATCCATGTGTCTACAGAGAGATCTATGCTCCTTTTTGTTATGTTCATTAAGGATGTTTTGTAGATACAGTTGTTCTCTATCCGTCCATGCCCGTTTTTGCAATTATGGAGTTCCGTAGCATGTCTTAATCTTGCTCTACTTTTGCAATAAAATATTCCTGGCAGATTGTTAACATGATATTCAATTTTGCCAAGGTTGTTGTAGTTGATCCATACATTCTATGTATTTGCTCTTGCCATGGTTAGCTTCATAAATATGCCATCTTGCTGTAGATATGCTTGTTTTGTCATGCATTGCTTTGTGGTGAGTGAATCAAGCTCACCAAGATGCCCTCATAATTTCTGTTACTATCATTCTCTGTTTTCTGCCAAGTCTGAAACCTGTTAACGAAACTTGCTATGTTTACATGGGTGCTATCATATCTTCTGATACTTTTTGGCTCATGGTCAGTAAGGGACTTTTGTTCTATGCTTTTAGTATATTCATGCCATGCCTTATTTTTCTATGTTAAGTTCCTGTAGCATGTTGGTTGCTTGCTCTGAACATTGCTACCTGATGCTGTTTCAGCCATGTCCAGTAATTTTATCAAGTCTGTGAACCTGATATCTTTTGCACTTTTGCCATGCTTGTTTGAACCTGTTGTGGTGTGATCTAGCCGTAGCTCAGTGTTCATCTTTTGTCAAGCATCTCCTGTAGATTACTGTCATATGCTTTGTTGCTATGTTGGGGTGCTGTAGCATAGATACTTGATGTATTCTAAGTGCTATCATGCTGTTAATCGCAGATTCGTGTCATTCTTGTTTTGCTTGCCTTTTGCAAACCGTGCATCCGTTTCCGGTGATCTTTATATCGATTTCGACCGAAATCATCTCATCTTTCCAGTGGCATACTTGGTTTGCCAAGTTACTGCCGTGTTCATCCTTTGTTCTTCCGGAGAACGCATACGCATCGCATATCATATCTCGCATATCATTCATGTATTGCATCATGTCGCTTGTGCATTTGCCGTGATTGATTGTGGTTCCATTGCTTGTGTTCTTGCTGTGGGTAGAGCCAGAAGACGAGTTCGTGAATGAAGAACCTGCTGAGTATGCTTACGAGGATCAAGCTTTCGACAACTCTGAGAACGTTGCAGGCAAGATGACCATACCCTCGAACATTTCTATCTTTGCTTTGCTAGTTGTTCGCTCTATTCTGCTATGCTGCGCTACCTACCACTTGCTATATCATGCCTCCCATATTGCCATGACAAGCCTCTAACCATCCTTTCCTAGCAAACCGTTGTTTGGCTAAGTTACCGCTTTTGCTCAGCCCTTCTTATAGCGTTGCTAGTTGCAGGTGAAGTTGAAGTTGGTTCCATGTTGGAACATGGATATTTTGGAATATCACAATAGCTTAATTAATGCATCTATATATTTGGTAAAGGGTGGAAGGCTCGGCCTTATGCCTGGTGTTTTGTTCCACTCTTGCCGTCCTAGTTTCCGTCATACCAGTATTATGTTCCTTGAGTTTGCGTTCCTTACACGGTCGGGTGATTTATGGGACCCCTTGACAGTTCGCCTCGAATAAAACACCTCCAGCATGGCCCAACCTTGGTTTTACCATTTGCCACCTAAGCCTTTTCCCTTGGGTTTTCGCGAGCCCGAGGGTCATCTTTATTTTAACCCCCCCCCCCCGGGCCAGTGCTCCTTCGAGTGTTGGTCCGAACCGAGCCGCCTGCGGGGCCACCTCGGGGAAACTCGAAGTCTGGTTTTACTCGTAGCCTGTCTCATCCGGTGTGCCCTGAGAACGAGATATGTGCAGCTCCTATCGGGATTTGTCGGCACAGTCGGGCGGTCTTGCTGGTCTTGTTTTACCATTGTCGAAATGTCTTGTAAACTGGGATTCCGAGACTGGTCGGGTCTTTCCGGGAGAAGGTTTATCCTTCGTTGACCGTGAGAGCTTATAATGGGCTAAGTTGGGACACCCCTGCAGGGTATTATCTTTCGAAAGCCGTGCCCGCGGTTATGAGGCAGATGGGAATTTGTTAATGTCCGGTTGTAGAGAACTTGCCAGTTGACTTAATTAAAATACATCAACCGTGTGTGTAGCCGTGATGGTCTCTTCTCGGCGGAGTCCGGGAAGTGAACACGGTTTGAGTTATGCATGAACGTAAGTAGTTTCAGGATCACTTCTTGATCATTTCTAGCTTCGCGACCGTTGCGTTGCTTCTCTTCTCGCTCTCATTTGCGTATGTTAGCCACCATATATGCTTAGTGCCTGCTGCAGTTCCACCTCATTACACCATCCGGTCCTATAAGCTTAAATAGTCTTGATCTCGCGGGTGTGAGATTGTTGAGTCCTCGTGACTCACAGATTCTACCAAAACAGTTGCAGGTGCCGACGATGCCAGTGCAGGTGACGCAACCGAGCTCAAGTGGGAGTTCGACGAGGAACGTGGTTGTTACTATGTTTCGTTTCCTGATGATCAGTAGTGGAGCCCAGTTGGGACGATCGAGGATCTAGCATTTGGGGTTATCTTATTTTCATTTGGATTTCACCGTAGTCGGTCTATGTGTGGATTTTGGATGATGTATGAATTATATCTATGTATTGTGTGAAGTGGCGATTGTAAGCCAACTCTCGTTATCCCATTCTTGTTCATTACATGGGATTGTGTGAAGATAACCCTTCTTGCGACAATACCACAATGCGGTTATGCCTCAAAGTCGTGCCTCGACACGTGGGAGATATAGCCGCATCATGGGCGTTACACAGCACAAGTTACACGTATTTTGCAAGTTTACGAACAAAAATTACAGCAGCATAGAATATCACATCCACCCCGCAGCTTAGATGCTATGGTGATACGAGTTTTTACACCGTTGGAAGTGAGATCCAATGGCTTGGGAGTAGTCTTTGTAATTATGCGTAATTTCCAAACTCTCCAAAGCTTGTTTTACAAATAAAACATTCAGGCCTCGTGTGTGCCACTGCATCTTGGATCCAACGGCTCCCCGTTGCTCATATTAGGTATTCCCCGTAGCTTAATTACCCGCTACGGTGATATGAGCATCTAGGTCGTATGATCAGTGATCAGATGGCACATGTGTAGTACTTGTACTTTCTGCGCAATTCCCAAAGTCTCTCAGCCGTATATTGCAAAAACATTCAAACCTCCTACTGTGGGCCGTTAGATCTCCGTGAACTCGTATCACCATAGAATCTACGGTGCGGGAGCACCTCATATTCTCCCGTGCGAGAAAACATAAGGTGCTCTCGCAGCTTGGATGCTACGGTGATACGAGCTTCAAGGTCGTTTGATCTGAGATCCAATGGCATCTGAGCAGTCTTTGTGCTTGTAAGCAGTGGCCGAACTCTTTGGGGCTTTTCTGCAAAAAACCATTCGAACCACCGAGGAGGTGTTGGCTCACAAATCCAACGGCTCCGAAGAGCTTGTATCACCAAAGCATCTAAGGTGTGGTAGCACATGATATTCTTACATACAGGAGAATATGATGTCCTCCTTCATCTTAGATGCTACGGTGATGCGAGCTTCGAGGTCGTTGGATATGGGATCCAAGGGCATCTGAGTATTTTTGTACAAATTGTGTGCAATTCTCAAACTCATCAAGGTTTCCTGTAAAAATATTAAGACATCATGTGAGCTCTATATCTCAGATCTACAAGCTCCAAGCAACTCGTATCGGCATATAGCATCTAAGGTATGGGGGCACATGATATTCTCCCGGGGAGGAGGGGTGGGGGTGCACAACCAATCGGTGGTTGGGAGGGTGGGGACAAATATAATCTAAACAACCCTAAACAGAGCTTCACAATTTTATCTAAGGTCGAGGGGGTGGCCCCCGACAATCATAGCTCTGCCTAATTAAACACAACATTTGCATGTACTGTAGTACTACACTTAATATTCATGTTTCAGTTTCATGTTCGTTTTAAATATTGAATTGAGGACCATGCATGTCTTACATTTTACTCCCTTCGTTCCTAAATATTAGTCTTTTTAGAGATTTCAAGTGGACTAGCACATACGGATGTATATCGACATATTTTAGAGTGTACATTCACTCATTTTGCTCCGTATGTAGTCGCTTGTTGAAATCTCTAAAAGACTAATATTTAGGAACAGAAGGAGTATTTTTGAATTCGTGTCATACATGCATGGTTTGGAAATATAGATGCACTATACTTATTGGATTGTTGTTGTGTTCATGTGTGGGTGTCTCTGTGTGTGTGTATGTGTGTGTGTGTGGTCATATGCTTGATACATACAAAGTTTTCTCACCTCCATATTATTCATCTTTTAAATTTGAATTTGCATTGAAAAACTTACAGGGATACCATGAAATGTGAAATCCACGTTGAGATCACTATATCACAAACTCACTCTAATTCAACAACTCGTCATAAATCAATTACCACGTTGAGATTAGTATTTGCAAGGAAAATACGGGCATGGTAATACACATAGATTCGTTTGGCAATTTAAAAGGTTCCTTTCGTATTCTCGAATGCTAGGACCCAACGGCGTACCAGCCAGACCTTGGCTCGTGTTGATCCTAAAAAAACGGGCTCGTGTCCTTCTGGTGGCGTGCGTGCTATGCACATTAGGCAACCCCAACCAGTCGAGCCTCCGTGTTTTGAGTCGAAATATCTGGCGGCCAGAATTCCAACCCTAGGAAATTCCCCTCATGTCCCCGGTCCATAATGACTACCAATGAACAATGGAGGGATGCTTTAGTAACTAGACAATGTTACCTACCATGTCAAGCACGGTTCAATTCCCTCGGTCGCCGCTTGCCAAGGTCACCCGTCAACTGCATTGCCTAGTACTACTACTACTACACCAGGATGAGCACAGAATTGAGCCCATTTGTTCATGGCTAGTACTTGAGTTAATATATCAGGCAATGCACTGGTACGGAGGGATTATCCTTTTGCTCTGCATATATAACTTGTCTGAAGTCTAACTAAGCAAAATGTTTGACCAAATCCTTTCTTAAGAAATACAACAGGACAGATGTATGGCTTGAAAATTTATTGCATGATGCAGGTTATGATATTGTTTTGAATCCTGGATCTTAAATTTCATAAAATCCAAAAGTGACCATAAATTCTTGAAACTGAGCATGGTCACGTGATATGGCACAAATGTTACTTCGTAATTTTTTCTTCAATTTAAGACAAGCTGCTTATGACAAGATGCACAAATGAAGAGCCAAGGTATATTGGAACAAAGACCTATCATGTTAAGGCGAACGCTTTCACTATTGAAACCGTGGGCGTTTACGTGCCGCCACGAGTCCCGCTTCTCATCGGCAGGTGCCGTCCGAGCAAGCGTGTGAGTCGACGGGAGGCATGCGAGCAGACCGCTGCGCCGGCTAACAGGGAGGCGTGCGAGCAGACCGCTGTGCAGGCTCACCGGGAGGCGAGCCCTTTGACCAGGCTCCGCCGCCCACCTTCGTCCCAACTGCTCCCACTTTTAATGTCGCCGGCGCCGCAGTTTAAAATCAACCCCGCACTACCCAGTATCGCTACAATCTTCTCTCTTCCTCTCCGATTCTCCTGTCGTCTACCTCCAACCAGCCTGACCTAGACGTACGCCATGCCGCATCACGATGGCCTGCCCTTAGTCTTCCAGTTTCCTGAGGAAGACACCCAGCCGGAGTCTCAAGAACATAAGGCGCTTTGGGACGAGCTTGAACTGGCCTTGCGGGAAGACGCCGTGCCTGTCCTCGCTCCCGTTCCGGCTCCCGTCGCCCCGATTGCGCCAGCACCCATCCGCGTGCCATTGATGGGCTGGGAGCTGCACATTGTCGCCGAGCTTGATGCCACGGGGTTCCACGAGGTCCCCGCCGACTTTCACGCGCCCGTGCACCTGCTAGCGCATGCGCCTACGCGTGCACTGACGCGCATGCCCATGCCTGTGCCCGTGCACCTGCCAGCGCATGCGCCTACGCGTGCACTGACGTGCGCGCCCGTGCCGGTGCCCGTGCACACGAATGTCTCCGCTGCGCCGTTGACAGCGCCTGTCCCCGCGCGGGTGCCAGTGCCCCCCTGAGCGGCATGGATGGCCGCCGTCGACCGCTTCCTTGCACCAACGCCAGTCGCCTCCTCCCGCCAGTTGACTCGCTCCGAAGTCCAGAACATTTTGGCTTTCCTTGAAGCTAGGCCAACGTCTAGGAGTACGCCAACAACGGCGCAAGGCGCCGCCGTCGGTGTCGGTCAGTGGCCCGACGACACACAGAGCACGGCAGAGGAGCTGCTTCCCACCGAAAGACGCCCCTGCCGCCGCCGCGTAATCTAAATTTGCCTTGAAAAACGTTCGGATTCTCATGCTTAAAATCCGAACATTTATCATTTCCGTTTATTTTAGATCAATCGTCGTATAATTTAAAGTCAGGGTCAGACTGAACGAAATCTATGGTTTGATTGATTGATTGAATGTTCTACTAGAGCCGTATCAAGTTAAATATAAAACGTCATCAAGCCACATGTATTCCTTGTCATCCAACGACCTAGACTACTTCAATGTCGAGCGCTCAACACGTTTAGCGTGCAGTTAATTTCATGCCAAAAGTAGTGCTAATCACATAATAGCACACAATTAATATCCTACTTAATATCCGCATGCACTTAATATACTTCCAAATTAATGTGCATTGCACGTACACACTGACTAGTGCTGCTAGCACGTGAAACTGGTGCCGTAACTTGTGAACGCGTCCAGATATGGTCAACGGCAACATCGCCCGCGAGTTCTTTGTGTTTGCCCGCAGAAGGGGAGGAGAGAGAGAGAGCACACATGGAACCCACCAGTAAGTGAAGGCAAATAGTACTAAAAATAATATTACATGTTATCAATTAAATAGGCTATGGTAATATAAAACATTATGTGAACAAAGGGAGGTACAACAAACATTGATGTTCTACGTATGTTGCCTATTGACGTGCGGCTTGAAGGCCCTGGTCGCATGTTCGATCCTCATCCTTTATTTTTTAATTTGTATATGGGTCCAAATTTGTTTCATGACATGTTGGCCCCTCGGTGTGTAGTTTGTAGCACTTTAATTTGTGGGTCGAAATTTGTTCCATTCCAAGTGGACTATCGATGTGTAGTTTTGTAGCTTATTTATAATAATTAAAGAGAACAACAGAGTTTTTTGCAATAATACCATGGTGCGACGTTGAAGGCGAGAAAGGACATGCGAGAGAGCGATGACCGAGCCAGAGGGAAATCAACTAGGGGAGTTGCGGGGGTTGCAATGGTGTTTCGAGTAGTTGTGGGCCGAATGCTACGAAAATATAATCTAAACCAACCGGAATAAATGCCTACACAAATTAATCCAAGGTTGGAGTGCCCCTCGCAATGTAAATAGCTCCAGCTTTGCGAGGGATGGAGAGGTAGCTTCAATGTGTGGAAGATACGGCGTGAGAAAGCGAGGTCAATCAAGAGACATATAGATAGAGAAACAAAGTGAGTGTAGTCCGACATTCATTGAACAAATATATATGCTCTAGAGAGATATTGTCCGATTGAGCTTTTGGCAAGGGTGAGCGTTGTAAGATAGAGCTTGAGAGATGATCCAGTCACAGACGTGTAGTGTAACATCCCAAATTTTCAATTTGGAATGTTATACATTAGATCATCATTGCATATCATATTTTATTGCGTTTTGGCTTGATCCTAGAAATTCTACGCAACTCAAGGACCCACGGAGAGAGTTGGGGATTTCGTTATTTTCATATTTGAGTTTTCTCAAATTTTGAAAGGAGGATCATTTGGTTTTGATTATTTTCCCTTCCTAATATTTCAAAAATAAAAATATATGAGAGGAGATAAAATGACTTCTCCAATATAGACGAAATATTAGAGGAAAAATATTAAAAACCAAATAAATATTTTATTTGGATTTTATTGCAATTTTATTTGAATTAGAAAAATTGCACGTTTTCAAAATTGCATTTTAGGGCCAAGAAAAGGTTCATCTTGTTCTAAATATTTTATTTAGACGGTGAAAATTTGTTTTGGAGTTTTTAGATTTTTATTTATTTTTCTAGGATTTATTTTCGGCGGAACGTTATTTTTTTTTTAAGTCAGCGCCCGACTGGGCCGGAGCCCAGCCGAGCCAGCCGGCCCAACCCCGCGCCGCCGCCGACATCGCTGGGCGAGTCCGAGCCGGACACGCCTTGCCGCCGCCGTGCCCCCTCGCCCAAGCCGCCTCCGCCCCCCCCCTTTATAAGCCGAGCTCGGGGCCCCCTTGGGACCCCAAGTCGCCGCAGCCGCCGCCGCCTGCCAGAGCCCCGCCGCCCGCAAGCCGCCGCCGCGCCTCGCCGTCGCCCCAGCGCCGCCGCAGCCGAGCCCCACCGGAGCCGCCCTGCCTCGCCGGAGCCTCGCCGGAGGTATACGCCGCCGTCACCGTCGTTCGGTTTTATTTTAAAACCGATTCGGTTTTTTTAGAAAACCTAGCTTTCGTTTTTTTAGAATAGATCGGTTTTATTTTTTTCGGTTTATTTATTTAGCGGACGTTCGTCCGTACGTTCGTTTTAACGAACGGTGTTCACTCGTTAGCCGCAGACAGCGAACGTTCGTTCATTAGTCTGTTCGTCAGTTTTTCTTTTTCTCGGATTTTTCCGCGATTATTTTCGGTCGCGATTTCTCATCCGATTTTCGTTTTAGTATAACTTTTCGCTCGTTTATCGGAATCAGGCAATTCAAGCGCCTAGAGTTTCGTCTCGAAACCATCTTTCTGTTTAACCAACTTAAACAAGATTTTGCTACTGTAAAATTTGACTTTAGTCCAGATTAGTAAACGAAGCTTGTTTCTTTCGCCGTTTGAGTTTTGTTGCTTCCTTTGATTTGATTCTTTTTGCAAACCGGAGTTCTTAAGTTGAACTTTCTGGTTAGATCTCTTATTTGAGTTTTAACTGTGCCCTTGCTTGATTGCTTATTGTATGCTTGTTTGTTTGCGATAGAGTACCCGGAGTGCGAAGCGTGCTACTACGAGTCTCTAGGTTTCGCGGATCATCAGCAAGGCAAGTATCACTTTGATCATACCTCTTTACTACCCAGTTTTATTGCATTAGATCAACCCTCAAACAATTGCATGGTTAGGATCTGAATTAAATTGTGGGTTTGGGAAGTAGATGAGGTAGTACCTATTCACCTGTTTATTATCAAACCTTGGGAGTTACTTCTACGTTGCTTATATTGCTATGCTATGCTCGTAGACGTGGTTTGGGTTTTGAGAGTTTTCATGACAGATGTGAGCATTGTTAAATAATGGTTAACTTAAGGTGGCAACTTTAATACACATCTGGGTGGATTGAGGCACCTGGGGAATTCCAGTGATTGCCTGTATTTTTGGAAATCCCGGGGTACCGTGTGATTCTCCTATGGACTGCCACCCAGGCTCAAAGGGCTCATAATATTTTTCATGCTAGAAACTTCCGTGTGCAGCCACATGCCATTATGGGCTCTGGAATAGTTGAGTAAGTTGTGGGAAACCTTTCCATGATGGGCTAGCAGTTGTAGTGGATTGTAGGTATACCGGCCTATCTATCGGTTAAGGGGACCTCTTCGGAAAGACTGTGTCTCGGTCATCCGTTTCTCAAACATTTTGTAGTGCGAGAAATCCAATGGAGGAGATCGAGTCTTGTGGGGAAAAGTGCACAAACCTCTGCAGAGTGTACAATCTAATCATGGTTAGCCGTGTCCCCGGTTATGGACGTTTTGAGTATCTAGTTCTTGGATTATCATGTGGATCTCATCACTCTTAATTATAAAACTTGATTGGGTTATTAATTACTTTTAATTGGGATTGAGATGGGGTTTACCATTCTCAATGTTTAACAACCACCATGATAGTTAAATAAGATATATTCCTTTGCAGTAGGGAAAATTGGCTTTTCGCAAAACATATTTAACCATACAGCCACCACCAGCCATATATGCATGTAGTGATAGCATTATTATGTTCATTACTCTTTTGTGTTACCTTGCCAGCATATAACATGTGCTGACCCGTTTTCGGGCTGCAACGTATCATGTTGCAGACTTTTCAGACAACGAGTAAGGAGCCTTAGGTCGTGATCTTTCACTCAGTGATGTCGTTGGATTTGATGGACTCACTTTATCTTCCAAGCCTTCCGTTGTTATCGTATTAGATGGCCTTAAGCCATATTTATTGTAATAAGTTCTCTTTTGAGACATTCGATGTAATAAGGGTTTGATTTCTACTCTGTTATAAATCCTTCAAGTACTGTGTGTGTCAGCATTACCGATCCAGGGATGACACTTATGCACAGAGATCAGACTGTTTGAGGTCTGGTCGCTACAAAGATGGTATCAGAGCACACGCTGACTGTAGAACACGACCACTAAGCTAAAGCCCTAGATCACTACTCTCTTCTCATTTCTGACTCCTCTCCATTTTCTACTCTTTAGGATGGCGGATGCATGGATCAAGTTCACGCAACCGGATGAAGACACCCCTTTTGGACGCCACTTGAAGGAAGTTACTAGGTACCTGAACATTGGAATACCAAGCTTCACCGGGACTTACAATGCCACTTTACCAGAAGAGGAGCGCTGGATGATTCAAGTTCAAGTTCCAGGAAGGACATTCATGCTAGTCACTGAGCCCATAGTGTTTTCTTTTGATGCACCAACCTGGAGTCTAGGAAAGAGTATGGTAGCTCACATCACCATGGGACGCATTGGAGAAGTTTACCACAATGATCTCAAGGACACTATCTACCAGATTTGTGGGCGCCGAGATGAGCAATGGGAGATGATCAGCACCAGGAAGGATGGATCGATTGCCGCTTTCATCTAGGAGTTAAACCAGCACATTCGACGCCAGGAGAACCAGATGTGTGCAGGCATGACAGATTTGAAGAAGGCGGTGACAAGGATCACGGAGCTGGAGGAAGAACTCAAGGCTACACGCGAAGATTATATGGAGGAAATCGTCGTATTAGTGGAGAAGAATGGCGACCTGACAAGGAAGCTAGGAGTTTTCATGGGAGACCCCGCGCTAGGAGGAGAAGATGACGATTCCACTTGCCCGGAGAACTACATCATCATCGACGACACCGACTCGGACCCCGACGATAGCGATGATGACTATGTTGATGAAGCTGGAGCAGATATCATGGAGTCTTCAACCGAGCAATTTTTCTAGTAGACCACCAAATCAGTAGTAGTATTCCACCATGTATATAGTATAGTCCAAGAACTTTTGTAATGATAGTTCTAGACCGATTGTATGCCCTTGATTGATTGATTGAGTGATATGTTTGTGTTTTGTCTCATGTGCATATGGGTAGTGTTTTCCCCCTAGACCTCATTCTATTCTATTTTCTCATCTAAACCCAACAGATGCCTCCGAGATGCGACAATGGATTTGCTTTCCCATCGGAGCTCACTCAGTTGATCCAGTAGCAGAATGCACTGATGCAGATACTAGTCCAGAATCAGAACCAGGGGAACAACAACAACAACAACAACAACAAACCACCACCACCACCACCAGTTGATCACTTAGCCCGTTTTCTTAGGCTGAATCCGCCGGTGTTCTCCAGTAGCACCGAGCCGATTGTTGCAGATGATTGGCTCCGCAAGATTGAAAGGGAGTTGACTACTGCATGATGCACAGATGCGGAGAGAGTGCGTTTTTGCCGCACACCAGCTTGATGGACCCGCAGCATCATGGTGGGAGAATTTCATAGTCACTTACCCTATTGACACTGTTACATGGGACCAGTTCCAGCAGGCTTTCCGTACTGCCCATGTATCAGCAGGAGCTATGGCCATGAAGAAGCGTGAGTTTTGCAACTTACGCCAAGGAGGACGCACTGTTGGCCAGTATGTGGATGAATTTAGTAAGCTAGCACGTTATGCCCCAGATGACGTCGCTACAGATGCAGCTAAGAAGGAAAAGTTTCTGGAAGGACTGAATGACGAGGTGAGCATGCAGTTGATGGTGGCAAATTTCAATAACTACCAGGAGTTGGTGGATAGAGCTCTCATGCTTGAAGGGAAGCAGCAGCAGATTGACAGCCGCAAGAGGAAGTATGGACAAGGGAAGTATAATTCTGGAGCCCAGCAGAGACCCCATTTCATCCCGAACTCGGGAGGACTTGTTCATAACCATGGAGTCCACACTCATAATGGAGGAAGTTCGCACAATCATAGTGGCCCCAAGAATGGTAATGGTAATGGAGGAAGTAGCGGACAGAACCGTTCCAACCCGGCAACACCCGCCAAGAAGGATCTAAGCCACGTGACTTACTACAAATGCCAGAAGATCGAACATTACGCCAATGAATGTCCTGAAGCCAGGAATGGAAATGGCAATGGAAGCTCTGGGAAGAAGCCCAACCCTTTCAACAGGGGACAAATGAACCATGTTAACGTGGAGGAGGTTGAAGCTCAGCCAGATGCATTAATAGGTAAGTTTTTGGTTAAGTCATTTACTATAGTCGTTCTTTTTTATACTGGTGCATCGCATTCATACATATCAAGGGGATTTGTGGATACGTATAAGTTGCCCACTAGAGTTCTTAAGACACCCATGCTAGTAACCTCACCCGGAGCAGAGTATATGGCAAGCCATGGATGTTTTCATATGCCATTGACCATAGGTAGGCATGTTTTCCCCTCAGATCTCATAATTTTGGAGTCGCAAGGTTTGGATGTAATTCTGGGTATGGATTGGCTATCGATGTATGGAGGAAACATCGATTGCGCCAGTAAGTCGATCTTGCTTACCACCCCAGAAGGAAGAAGGATCAAGTATGTATCCCGGCATGTTTCGAATAGCACTCAAGTAAATTCCTTATCAGGAGTTGTACAGGAGGAAGTACCAGTGGTGAAGAATTTCCCGGATGTATTTCCAGAAGAATTGCCAAGCATGCCACTAGATAGAGACATTGAGTTTTTAATTGAGCTTTTGCCAGGCACAGGGCCAATATCTAAGAGACCGTACAGAATGCCTGCAAAGGATTTGGGAGAAATTAAGAAGAAGATTAAGGAGTTACTGGATAAAGGTTATATCCGCCCAAGTTCGTCACCTTGGGGATCACCAGTACTTCTAGTGGAGAAGAAGGATGGATCATTAAGGATGGTTGTTGATTATCGAGGACTGAATGAGGTGACGATCAAGAATAAGTACCCACTGCCGATGATCAATGATTTGTTTGACCAGCTGCAAGGAGCTAAAGTGTTTTCCAAAATCAATTTGCAATCAGAGTATCACCAGCAGAAGATTCGAGAGCAGGATATACCTAAGACAGCTTTTACCACGAGATATGGGCTGCATGAGTATACCGTTATGTCATTTGGTCTGACTAACGCACCTGCCTATTTGATGAATATGATGAACAAAGTGTTTATGGAGTTTTTGGATAAGTTCGTTGTGGTGTTCATTGATGATATACTGGTCTACTCAAAGAATGAAGAAGAACATAAGAGCATTTGCGATTGGTACTTGGGAAGCTCAGAGAACATCAGCTATACGCCAAGTTCAGCAAATGTGAATTTTGGCTGAAGGAAGTTGGATTTCTTGGACATGTTATATCCGGAGAAGGAATAGCAGTAGACCCCACCAAGGTTATCACTGTGACAAACTGGGAGTCACCCACGTCAGTTGGAGAGATCCGGAGTTTTCTTGGACTCGCAGGATACTACCGGAGGTTCATTGAGAATTTCTCAAAGATTGCAAAGCCGATGACGGAGTTGTTGAAGAAGGAAACCAAATTCAAATGGACTGAGGAATGTGAGGCTAGTTTTCAGGAGTTGAAGAGACGCTTGGTTACATCACCAGTGTTGATTCTGCCAGATCAACGCAAAGATTATGAAGTATACTGCGATGCTTCACGTCGAGGACTTGGAGCCGTACTTATGCAGGAGGGAAGAGTTGTTTCATATGCCTCACGACAGGTTAAACCCCATGAGTTAAACTATGCTACGCATGATTTGGAGTTAGCAGCCGTAGTGCATGCGTCGAAGACATGGAGACATTTTCTCATCAGAAACCATTGTGAGGTATACACGGATCACAACAGAAGGAGTTGAATCTCAGGCAGAGGAGGTGGTTGGAGCTCATTCAGGATTATGATATGAGATTACATTATCATCCCGGAAAGGCTAACGTAGTAGCTGATGCGTTGAGCCGCAAAAGTCATGTCAATGCACTCATGACCGGAGAGTTACCCAAGGACTTAGCAGAGGATCTTCGCGAGCTATGTTTGGAAATAGTTCCAAGAGGGTTATGTAGCAGCATTGGAAATTCAGTCTACTTTGATGGATAAGATCAGAGAAGCTCAGAAGACGGACAAGGAGATTGCCGAGATAAAGGAAAGAATGATTAAAGGAAAGGCTAAAGGATTTCGTGAGGATGAGCACGATACCTTATGGTTTGAGGACCGCGTATATGTGCCCAATGATCAAGAGATCAGGAAGTTGATTCTGCAAGAGGCCCATGATACGCAATATTCGATTCACCCAGGAAATACCAAGATGTATCTGGATTTGAAGGACAGTTTCTGGTGGACCGGAATGAAGAAGGATATTGCGGAGTATGTAGCAGTTTGTGATGTATGTCAGAGAGTGAAGGCACAACATCAGAAGCCAGCTGGATTGCTACAACCATTGCCGATACCCGAATGGAAGTGGGATAAGCTAGGCATGGATTTTATCACGGGATTACCCAGAACTCGTTCAGGCTATGACTCGATATGGGTTGTAGTCGATCGTTTGACGAAAGTAGCTCATTTCATCCCAGGAAAGACCACTTACACCAGCGCTAAGTGGGCAAAGATATACATGACCAGGATCGTATGTCTACATCTGCATGGAGTTCCGAGGACCATTGTATCAGATAGAGGAACCCAGTTTACTTCAAAGTTTTGGAAACAGTTGCATGAAACTTTGGGAACCAGGCTAGAGTTCAAAATAGCTTTTCACCCGCAGACAGATGGACAGACTGAGAGAGTAAATCAGATTCTGGAGGACATGTTGAGAGCTTGTGCGCTAGACTATGGATCTAGTTGGGACGATAATTTGCCTTATGCAGAGTTCTCTTATAACAACAGTTATCAAGCCAGTTTGAAGATGGCCCCTTTCGAAGCCTTGTACGGAAGGAGGTGCAGAACACCGTTGTTGTGGGACGAAGTTGGAGACCGACAGTTGTTTGGACCAGATTTGATTAAAGAGTCTGAAGAGAAGGTTAAACTGATTCGCGATAGACTCAAGGTAGCCCAGTCCAGGCAGAAGAGCTATGCGGATTCTAAATGCAAGGAGACAGTTTACGAGGTTGGAGACAGAGTGTATATTCGTGTATCCCCACTTCGAGGAGTAAAGCGCTTTGGAGTTAAGGGAAAGTTAGCGCCACATTTTGTGGGACCATACAAAGTTTTGGAACGTATGGAAGAAGTTGCTTACAAGTTGGAATTGCCAGAAGGATTGTCCAGAGTTCACGATGTGTTCCATGTTTCTCAGTTGAAGAAGTGCCACGCGGAGATGGCTGATATTCCTCTGAGAGATACAGTGCCGCTGCAAGCGATACAGTTGGATAGCGATTTGACCTATGAGGAGAAGCCAGTCAAGATACTTGAGTTTGCTAGCCGAGTCACACGCAGCAAAGTAATCAAGTTTTGCAAGGTTCAGTGGAGTCACCATACCGAAGATGAAGCCACCTGGGAGCGAGAAGAAGACCTACGGAAGGATCACTCTCACCTATTTTCTAGCCAACCCGAATCTCGAGGGCGAGATTCATATTAAGGGGGGTAGGTTTGTAACATCCCAAATTTTCAATTTGGAATGTTATACATTAGATCATCATCGCATATCATATTTTATTGCATTTTGGCTTGATCCTAGAAATTCTACACAACTCAAGGACCCACGGAGAGAGTTGGGGATTACGTTATTTTCATATTTGAGTTTTCTCAAATTTTGAAAGGAGGATCATTTGGTTTTGATTATTTTCCCTTCCTAATATTTCAAAAATAAAAATATATGAGAGGAGATAAAATGAATTCTCCAATATGGATGAAATATTAGAGGAAAATAATAAAAACCAAATAAATATTTTATTTGGATTTTATTGCAATTTTATTTGAATTAGAAAAATTGCACGTTTTCAACATTGCATTTTAGGGCCAAGAAAATGTTCATCTTGTTCTAAATATTTTATTTAGACGGTGAAAATTTGTTTTGGCATTTTTAGATTTTATTTATTTTTCTAGGATTTATTTTTGGAGGAACGTTATTTTAAAAAAAAAGTCAGCGCCCGACTGGGCCGAAGCCCAGCCGAGCCGGCCGGCCCAACCCGCGCCGCCGCCGACATCGCCGGGCGAGTCCGAGCCGAACACGCATCGCCGCCGCTGTGCCCCCTCAACCAAGCCGCCTCCGCCCCCCCCTCCCTTTATAAGCCGAGCTCGGGGTCCCCTTGGGACCCCAAGTCGCCGCAGCCGCCGCCCTCCGCCGCCGCCTGCCGGAGCCCCGTTGCCGCCGCAGCCGCCCTGCCTCGCCCGAGCCTCGCCGGAGGTATACGCTGCCGTCGCCGTCATTCGGTTTTATTTTAAAACCGATTCGGTTTTTTAGAAAACCCTATCTTTCGTTTTTTTAGAATAGATCGGTTTTATTTTTTTCGGTTTATTTATTTAGCGGACATTCATCCGTACGTTTGTTTTAACGAACGGTGTTCACTCGTTAGCCGCAGACAGCGAACGTTCGTTCGTTAGTCTGTTCGTCAGTTTTTCTTTTTCTCGGATTTTTCCGTGATTATTTTCGATCGCGATTTCTGAACCGATTTTCGTTTTAGTATAACTTTTCGCTCGTTTATCATAATCAGGAGATTCAAGCGCCTAGAGTTTTGTCTCGAAACCATCTTTCTATTTAACCAACTTAAACAAGATTTTGCCACTGTAAAAATTGACTTTAGTCCAGATTAGTAAACGAAGCTTGTTTCTTTTGCCGTTTGAGTTTTGTTGCTTCGTTTGATTTGATTCTTTTTGCAAACCGGAGTTCTTAAGTTGAACTTTCTGGTTAGATCTCTTATTTGATTTTTACCCGTGCCCTTGCTTAATTGCTTATTGTATGCTTGTCTGTTTGCGATAGAGTACCCGGAGTGTGAAGCGTGCTACTACGAGTCTCTTGGTTTCGCGGATCATCAACAATGCAAGTATCACTTTGATCATACCTCTTTACTACCCAGTTTTATTGCATTAGATCAACCCTCGAACAATTGCATGGTTAGGATCTGAATTAAATTGTGGGTTTGGGAAGTAGATGAGGTAGTACCTATTCACCTGTTTATTATCAAACCTTGGGAGTTACTTCTACGTTGCTTATATTGCTATGCTATGCTCGTAGACGTGGTTTGGGTTTTGAGAGTTTTCATGACAGATGTGAGCATTGTTAAATAATGGTTAACTTAAGGTGGCAACTTTAATACACATCTGGGTGGATTGAGGCACCTAGGGAATTCCAGTGATTGCCTGTATTTTTGGAAATCCTGGGGTACCGTGTGATTCTCCTATGGACTGCCACCCAGGCACAAAGGGATCATAAGATTTTTCATGCTAGAAACTTCCGTGTGCAGCCACATGCCATTATGGGCTCTGGCATAGTTGAGTAAGTTGTGGGAAACCTTTCCATGATGGGCTAGCAGATGTAGGGGATTGTAGGTGTACCGGCCTATCTATCGGTTAAGGGGACCTCTTCGGAAAGACTGTGTCTCGGTCATCCGTTTATCAAACATTTTGTAGTGCGAGAAATCCAACGGAGGAGATCGAGTCTTGTGGGGAAAAGTGCACAAACCTCTGCAGAGTGTACAATCTAATCATGGTTAGCCGTGTCCCCGTTTATGGACGTTTTGAGTATCTAGTTCTTGGATTATCATGTGGATCTCATCACTCTTAATTATAAAACTTGATTGGGTTATTAATTACTTTTAATTGGGATTGAGATGGGGTTTACCATTCTCAATGTTTAACAACCACCATGATAGTTAAATAAAATATATTCCTTTGCAGTAGGGAAAAATTGGCTTTTCGCAAAACATATTTAACCATACAGCCACCAGCAGCCATATATGCATGTAGTGATAGCATTATTCTGTTCATTACTCTTTTGTGTTACCTTGCCGGCATATTCCATGTGCTGGCCCGTTTTCGGGCTGCAACGTATCATGTTGCAGACTTTTCAGACTACGGGTAAGGAGCCTTAGGTCGTGATCTTTCTCTCAGTGATGCCGTTGGAGTTGATGGACTCACTTTATCTTCCAAGCCTTCCGCTGTTATCGTATTAGATGGCCTTAAGCCATATTTATTGTAATAAGTTCTCTTTTGAGACATTCGATGTAATAAGGGTGTGATTGCTACTCTGTTATAAATCCTTCAAGTACTGTGTGTGTGTCAGCATTACCGATCCAGGGATGACACTTATGCACAGAGATCAGACTGTTTGAGGTCTGGTTGCTAAATGTAGATATATTTTGTGCATGGGAAGAAGCAAGGTCAATCGATCACATAGGGTCGTCGTGCGATCGAAAGAGTGAGACGGGATGGAGAGAGTGACCTAGATAGACAATGTGCGTGAGAGAGTATACAATGTGAATAAGTCGAATTGGGCTCAAACGTTGTGATATATCGTTTTTGTCCGAGAAAGAGCGAGGTCAACCGAGACATACGAAGAGAGATAGAGAGGGAGAGAGAGGGAGAGAGAGAGAGAGCATGGCAGGTTGAAAGAGTGGGGGAGGCTTCGATGGACTGACCTAGATAGACAATCTGCATGAGAGAGTATAGAGTGTGTCGATCGAGGCCCGAACAGGGAGATATATCATTTGTGTGGGAAAGAAAACAAGGTTAAACGAGACTCGGCTAAAGAGAGCGAGATTGAGCGATTGTGGCCCGCCGTGCGGAAGAAAGAGTGAGACAGTCTCGAGGGAGTGAGCTAGATAGACAATGTGCATGCGTGCGCATGAGAGGTTGGGGGGCTAGATAGGCAATGCATGTATTTAGCGCGAGAGGGTGAGAGGGAGAGGGAGAGAGAGAGAGAGCTCGGCATGGGGTGCAATGGCGGGTGTGTGAGGTAAATACATTTCGTAACAGAGTGGAAAAGGGGGGTTGTGTAGTTGAGAGAGTTAGAGATCGAAACATGGAGAGAAAGAATGGATGTGTGTTGGAAACCGATAGCTTCCTAAGGTGGTTAGGAGAGGAAGATTGACCAATACAGGAAGTATGTACCGTGTGTGTGGGGGGGGGCTAAAAACAACATTTGAATGTAGATAGTACGAGACTTAATATCGATGTTTCAATTTGGTGTACATTGTAAGATTTGAACTGAGGACCATGCATATGGGTAGTTATTTCGAATTCGTGCCATACTAGGTTTCGAAAAGTTGACATTGACTCGATTTGTTGTGCTGTTTTGTAGGTCATATGTTTGAATCCATCCAAAAGTTTTCTCACTACCATGGTGTTCATCATATACATATGAATTTGTATTAAAAAAAGTAGCGTGGATACAGTGAAATGCGAAATCCACGTTAGACTTGGAGATCGCTATGTGACACACACTCTAATTCAAATAACTAATTATGTGACACACACTCTAATCCACGTTAGCGTGGATACCGTTTCGTTTTTTTTCAAATAACTCCTCATTAATTAATTTATAGTATCTCATTTCGAATGACTAATTATTGCAAGGAAAACACGGGCATGGTAATACATACAGATTCGTTTGCAAATGAAAGAAGATTCGTTTGCATTCTCAAATGTAGGCACACCAGGCAGACCAGGGTCGTGTCGTGGTGGTCGCGTGTGTCGGACGGGCGCTTAGCACCCAGCCACCCACCCCCCTCCCTCCCCCCTCCCCCCCCCACAAAAAGGACGACGACAAAATAAGTTCGCGCT